>NC_052508.1:36433724-36766197 GCF_014356525.2 Nilaparvata lugens | reverse complement strand
CAGCTACACATAGTACTGCACAACCATTGAATTACATGCATTAAATGCAACACTCTTAAGCTTGAAGCTACCTCCATCGCTCCACTATGTTTGTAAATAAATTGTAATTATATTGTTTTGTTGTTAGGAGTAATGAAGAACTTTTCATGTATAAGCCAAAATGGTACAGTTGTAGGGGAAGGCTTCTTTTAAATAACATAGGTACTAAAATTACTGACCGGTGGGGATGGAGCTAAAGGTGCATTTTTTTCGGTTTTTTGTAAATAACTCAAAAACTAGGGCCTCCAGGAAAAAGTCTTGGCGAATAAAAGCTGTTGGAGTTTTTTTATTGAAAACAGTTTTGTCTCTGTTTTTTGACGTCCTGGCTTCAATAGATAGATAATGGTGGTGCCAATCCAATGAGGAGTACTATCAAGTCAAAATCTTCCCTAACTATCACAGTTGTATGTAGAACAGCTTTATCCAACCCACACCTCACAATAGTGGTATGAGCATCTCCGGTAACAACATTTGTTTCAATACTTGTTTCCATCATTTTCTCGATTAACAAGTCGATCAGTCTTGTTTTGTTCCTTTCATTAGCTAGAAAATGCTCCTGTTGGACTAAGATGGTCGTATTTTCATGAAAGTTTATGTCAACCCAGGTTTTTGTGAGCCCTCTTCGCTTCTGCTCTGCTCTTTTTGTGCTGTTGACATCAGTGTAACCATCAAACAAACACAACCATACAGTTTTCCGCCGTAATGTTTTTTATTTATTTTTATGTTATTTAGTTTTATGTTATTTAGTTTTTTTATTTATTTTTCCCACCTGACTGGTGGGAGGAGGGAGGTACTGCTGCGTGACTGCGTGGCAGTGGTGGTGGTGGTGGGGGGTGGGGGGTTAGCACGCCTCCACGTTCCAGCTGTCTGCTCCCTCCCTTCCACAGCCCATGATCTTGACTTTAAAAGGGCCCTACACACCTACGGATTTGGCCTGTCTTGGCTCGGCTTGGGCGAAATCCGTGAGAGTGTAGGCGATTTTAGTTTGTGTAAAACAAGTTGAGACTTGGCCCTCCATCCGAATAAAATACAGGGTTGCCAAATCGTGTAGAATTGCAACTTTCTCAAATTTCCAATTCAACGTCAGAATTGGATGTATAATATCATCCCCGATATCCTAGTAGTGCTAAAAAAAGTTTCAGGGTTGAAGGATTAAAAGGAAATTTAACTTTTATGATAAAATTGGAAACATCGCAAAGATTTGTTTTTCGTTTGAATATCACTTCTCTCAGAATCATGTAGCGTTTTATTACGTAATAATTTCATATCAAATCAACGGGGAGACTGTCCCCTTTCTATTGGTGTCTGGATCATTCATATCCGACCCATGGATATTTTTTAATTAATAATTATGTTCGTCAATGTCCAGACATTTCGAGCAGAAAACATGAAATTTTCGACATGCTGGAAACTTTCTTGTTTCGAAAGATAAGTGGGTGGTGAAAGCAAGAAAGTTTCTCAGAAATAATTGTTTTTTCAATTGTCAAAAGTAGTCGGAAGATCGTATTTTGGTCTCAAAGGAATTTTGAAGTTAGAAGAGTAGCTGCATGGAATGCATTGTGTACCAAATTGTATGCTAAAGGCTGGCAATTTACAAGATTATTTGACTGAATTATTTCAAACGCAAGCAGCTGATTGCCTCTAGAAAGGCTGTAATGAAACACCGCTTGGATTATTCAAGGCGAGGTTGTTTTTTTCACTATTATTTCATCATCTGGCATGCAGTTGCTGAATTTTTCAATCGTTCTGAATTTTGAATTTGTTGATCCCAGCTATTGATAGCATATGGCAGCACACCATTCAGCCGCTATCCTTGACTTTGAAACTCCTGACAGGCCAAAATACGTTCTTCCGAACACGTTTGACAATTGGAAAAATAATTCAATTATTTCTGAGGAACTTTCTCGCTTTCACCACCTACTTATCTTTTGAAACAAAGAAGTATCTAGCATGTCGAAAATTTCAGGTTTTATGTTCGAGATGTCTCGACATTGACGAACATAATTATTAGTTGAAAAATAACTATGGGTCGGATAAAAATGATCCAGGCACCAATAGAATGGAGACAGTCTCCCCGTTGATTACATATAAAATTATTACGCATTACGATGCTATATGATTCTGCAAGAAGTGATATTCAAAAGAAAAACAAATCTCCGCGATGTTTCCAATTTTATCATAAAAATTAAATTACCTTTTAATCCTTCAACCCTGAAACTTTTTTAGCACTACTAGGATATCGGGGATGATATTTACATCCAATTCTGACGTTGAATTGGAAATTTTAGAAAGTTGCAATTTTACACGATTTGGCAACCCTGTAATTTCTTTGGATGGAGGGCCAAGTCTCAACTTGTTTTACACAAACTATTAATTGCGAGCCGAGCAAGGCCGAGTCGAGCCGAGCCAAATCCGCCCACGGCTACTGGCGCGGCTCGGCTCGGCTCGGGCGAAATCCGTGAGTGTGTAGGCTCTCCCGGCCGGGCGCGTTTAGTTACCAAAAATCTAAATCGCCTAAAAATTGAGATAGCAAAATTTTGATTTCAGATTTGGATTCAGCCCCCGCGAATTAGTAAAATGGTTCGCGGGAGCTCTAAAATAGTCGAAAATGAAAACTCTGTGAGCACTTTAATGTTATTAATAAAGAATTCTATTTCTATGAAGAATTTGGTTGAACTTATAGCAAGAAAGTACTAGTACTGTAAAATAATAATACCAGTGTTTCTCAAAAAATTTTATTAGCTGTAGAATAATTATATTTCAATTTTTTATTCAATAAAAATGAACTTTTTTCTATTATCTTTGTCTACTTGTGGGAAATTTTATTGAGAAAGCTGAAATTGAATCACAATTTTTTTGTCTCTATTTTTAACAGGTTAATATTGAGTATTTTTCGAATTTTTTCGATCAATGAATTGTCATAGTATTTTAAATACTATCTAACATAAGATGTAAAGAGTTACATCTTACCGTACTTATTGGGAGCTGGTTGAGGCTTTACAATATTTCAAGTATAGAGGGTTCAATTCTCTATCTACTGCTACGCTGTGTGAATTAAGAGTTAGTGTGTGTCTGTGTGAGAAAGAGAGAGAGAGATTGATTGATTTTATTGATGGTGTGCTAGGTCTCGACAGACCCATTGCACAAAAACAGCATTACAAAATATACATCCAGATAATTAAACAAAATAAAAGATAGTAACATGAACAAAATGGTATTAATGCAATTAAGAAAAAGAGAAATTAGTAGATAATTGGAAAATGACAGATTAATTGTCATAATTATAAGATAGCAGAAAGCTCTATCCAGGAGGAAGAGAGAATAGAGAAAAATAAGGGGGCAGGGAGAAGAGATGAAGAATAAAAGTAAAACACATATAAAAAGAAACTACAAATGAAGCACAATTACTTTTAAGTGGCGTTGAAAGATCTGTTAATGAAACTGCACTTCAGCGGACCTCAAAAAGCTTACTGAATTCACATCCGTCAGAGAGAGAGAGAGAGATTGATTGATTGAGTACTTTGTTTATGTGGATTACAATATATACTGGCTTATACACTTATATACAATAGCTTACAGTACAGCAAAATTATAGATGAATTTACATAATATAGACTTAGAAAATAATAATTATTGAACTCTATATGATATGAAAAAGCAATTTGTAATAATATAATAACTATAGCTGATAATTATATTGTTATACATCTACATAAATTGGCGGAGCTTTGGACATATCAATGCCCATTCTTCGGAAAGAATATCAAAAGTAACGTATGTGTGTGTGTGTGTGTGTGGTGTGTGTGTGTGTGTGTGTGTGTGTGTGTGTGTGTGTGTGGAGAGAGACAGATAAGATAACAATAAGGAGGAAATGGACGTGAAAATGGTCAGAGTTGAATCCATATTCAACTCTTTTCATATTCATAGTTGATTTTTGATTTTCTGATTTCATATTTGGATTCATCTTTCCAAAGTTCACAATTTAAAGAAAAGTTTTAAAAATGTTCATGTTTAGACCTAAACTTTTAAAGGTGCTTTCGCTCTGCTCCACAACCGAACGTCACTCCAGCAGAGCGATTGATGATCGACCGGCGAGCAAGAGTCGTTCGACCGGGGAATGCGAGAAGATCTAACATCTTCCATAACGTTCATGATGGGTGCGTGGGCGGTGCGACTGTGGTTCGATGGTGGTACGAGGGAGGAGCGTGCTCGGTGCTGGTTGGAAGCGCGAATATGTGTACGCAGCTTAAGTGTTCAAACACTTCTAAAAACCTTTCCATTTGTAAGCAGAAAAATTATTATCTTATTAACCTAGTACGTTTTTACTATGATAATAGAAAGCTATATTAAAAACAGCCATAACTCCCTTGTTTTCGGGTATTTTCGAAAATTGGACTTATGCTTCAAAGAATTTGGGGTAGCTGAATTCAAATCTGAAATCAAAATTCCTCTATCTCCATTATTGGACGATTTAGATTTTGGTGGAGAGGATTGCGTTGAAATGTAGGGCAGGCCGGGCTCATGTTGCTTACTACTAGTGTGTAGTGATTTTGCTCCGAGTCATTCAAGGACACGAGCCAAGACAGGCCAAATCCGCAAGCCAAATTTGTAGGTGTGTAGGGCCCTTAAGCCCTCCATACCTTCACTAGGATTACTCGCACAAGCCGGTATTTAAAACTTCACATAGTATTATTGTTATTTGTTTGTAGTAGTATAAGTAGAATTTGTAACAGTAGACTATAGTAATTTTGAACAATGGATATTTTTACTTTCCTTCCCTATTACCATAGGTAAGGAAAGTATTGCTTTCCGAAAAAAATTATGGTACCCCAATTTCTAAATTCCTATACGTTTCAAGGTCCCCTGAGTCCAAAAAAGTGGGTTCTGGGTATTGGTCTGTATGTGTGTGTATGTATGAGTGTATGTGCGTCTTTGTACACAATATCTCATCTCCCAATTAACGGAATGACTTGAAATTTGGAACTTACGGTCCTTACAATATAGGAATCAGACACGAACGATTTTGATCAAATGCAATTCAAGATGGCGGCTAAAATGGCAAAAATGTTGTCAAAAACAGGGTTTATTGCAATTTTCTCAAAAATGGCTCCAACGATTTTGATTAAAGTTATACCTGAAATGGTCATCGATAAGCTCTATCAACTGCCACAAGTCCCAGTAGATGAATTTCAAGATTTCAGACAGACTTTTTTGCTCGAAATCCCCTCCCCCCTCTCCCCCCTCGTTCATCCCGCCTCCCCACCCTGCGGGTGGGGGGTGTTCTAAAAATAGATTTCCCCCCCCTCTCTCTCTCTCTCTCTCCCTCACCCTCTCTCTCTTATCTTATCTAATCTAATCTTAATTTATCTAATCTAATCTAATCTTCCCCTCCCCCAGTGAGGACGAGGGGGATGAAGAAGGAGAGAGTGATCTCTCTCTCTCTCTCTCAGTGAGGGAAAAAATAATTTCCCTGTGAGGGGAGTGAGGGAAAAAATAATTTCCCTTTGAGGGAAAAATTCTCTACTGACAGATTAAAGTGAATCCATTCTCAAATTCTCTACTGTCAAATTAAAGTGAATCCATATTACTACATCTAATAATCTAATGCTGTCAAATTAAAGTGAATCCATATTTCTACATCTAATAACTTATACTGTCAAATTAAAGTGAATGCATATTTGTACATCTAATGCTATACTGACAGATTGAAGTGAATGCTAGATGAGGGAAAAAAAATCCCTTTGAGAGGGAAAAATTCCCTTGGTGACAGATTGAAGTGAATCCTTTTTGCTATACTGTACTAGTGAATCCTTCACTCTACATCTATGCTGACAGATTGAAGTGAATCCTTCACTCTACATCTATGCTGTCTTTGTTACTGCAAACCAATCAAAAGGAAAACAGTCGAAACCCCAATTGGCTTGCGGGTCTGCTTCAATTGAGAATTCATTGAAACTTGTACAATCAAAATTCTCACTCATTTTTGATCTTATAAGCTTGAGCAATTAGAGGTAAGTGACAAGTGTGTGTCTTTGTGTCCTTAATGAAAGTACATCACGTGCTACGCCCCCACTTTCCTTATCAACATGTTGATGGTATTAACTTAATGGATACGATAAGAACGCGAGAAATTGTGATATGCCCCTCGTTTCTCTGTCTCTCACAAGTAGCAGTCGGAGATTGTGCAACTCACCCGTCTAGCCAGATGGCACATCTGCTCTCTCCTTCTTTTACTCACTCCATCTCTTACTGGCACCCTTCCTTCTAAATTCCTTTTTTGCTATTCTCTATTACGAAAGGCGAGTGAAGCAAGAATACAGACAACGACTAACTAAGTTCCATTTTGATCCACCGTTCCTATACTGTCAGATTAAAGTGAAACCATATGCTTCTCTCTGCGCAGCGATCTTTGCATTACGAAAGGCTAGAGAAGGAGAATTCAAACAACACCTTTCTAAACTCTCCTTTGATCGAGCGTACTCTACTGCCAGATTAAAGTGAAACCATGATCTGCACTCTGATCTTTGCAGCTACGCGTTACACCGCTTACCAGTCTTTTTGAGATTTTATGTTTTTGGCGTCAATACGACCCTTTTGTACTGTGCTAAACCCATTTTTTCTGTAATAATTTCGGCTACCTGATTTTCTGTAAGGTTATGTTTTTTGGCCTCTATCCAGTTCATATGAAAACTAACCCGGGCATATCTGGACACAATATCATGTGCTATCCTGTGTATGAATAAATTAGGATAATCTATGAATGGAGCCGAACACTGCAGTCTCATGACAGTGCCCTCTTCCAAATTTTTAATTGCCTCAGCTATTTCATCACGAACGCTTTTCACAACGACTTCCATCTCGTTTTTCTTAATAAAATCTCCAATATCATTTTTAGTTGCATACTTTTCTGCAATTTGATTAATCAGAATAGCAATAGCATCTTTTGTAATGAATTGTTCAATACCGTCCATAATATTAGCTTTTATTGCACTCGCCATTTCAGATAATCGTTTTTCAAACTCTTCCTTTGTTAATGAAGAACTAGTCAATTTCTGCAAAGTAGATTCTAAATATTGCTTATCAATTGGCGATGGCTGTGTTTCATTTACTTTAGTAAAAATTTCTGTACTAAGCTGTTTTAATTTAGTATTGAGATAGTTTCTGTCCAACACCTCCAAATTCTTAATTTTATCTGATATGGCTTTTAATTTCTCATCTAAATAACCTTTATCAACTTTATCGTTGTTAATACTGTCCAACTGGGATGAAAAGCTGTCTGTTAAAGTTTTCACTTCTCCTAGAGCAGATTCTAAGGTTAGAGTTCTCTCTGCAATAGCTTTATCGATATTGGCACTAAAATCTTGTAATGAACTTAGAATATGTTCTCTTTCAATTATGCTCACTCCAATATTCTTTGTATTTTCCGAAACGAGTTTGGTTATTTGCGAATCTAAATAAAATTTCACAGCTTCGCTGATTCCTTGTTGATTTATCGATTCGATTATTTTCTGCATTATTGAGTCAATATCACACGTAAGATTAGCAACAGCAGCCCCAGCACTAGGTGTATCAATTCGACCGAATCGATGCAGAGTCATCGTAACACTAAACAATTAGTTTTGCTTCTTTTAGCTCTTCAATTATAGACGCGATCTCAACATCATGTCCAGTGTTGCCAGAAGCTTTTGAGGAATAGAGTAAATTTAATCTTTCCACTAATTCGTCAAAATTATCAAAGTATTGATAAATTCTATCATGAGAATTATTTTTTGCAAATTTCAATAAACACCATCCCTTCTTTTTACTAATTTTTTTACTGGGAAATAACTTCTGAATCATTTGCAATTTAATTCCCTGATTTCGTTTAACATAACCTCTTCGATCTAAATGTATGCCTGTAAGTGTTAAGATTTTTTTATACTTATCCAGATCTCTCTGATTATAAAGATTCGAATTCGGTCTTGAACTGAATAATAACTCAAGTAGACCGTGTGTTAAACGAAATCTTTCATTATTAATATCTATATAACCATCGTCAATATTACTTGCTGATTTCCAATATAATACACGTCATCTTTAGAATTGTATGAAATTCCATAACTAATTGAATTATTCAATTTTTCCGCATGAAACGTTTTTAGATATTGTGACAGCACATCATCGTTTTTACTAGAACCAAGTAAACTGTTTTCAAATTTAGTTGAGCTTGAAAGATTGTCTGTTGAACTCTCATAGCTTTTATCATAACTCGACTGTTCATCACCAATCTCCATACTCTCCTCTTTTGCCTCTTCCTTTTTTACACCAGAGTGAAAACTAGATTTGTTTTTTCCCAGTTCAATTATGGGCTCTATCAACGGCGAGAGCGTTTTCCTATTGTATTCCTCCGATCTTTTTTCAAAATTAACTAAGCTTTTATGCTTGTCGCTGATTACTTTTCTCAATTTCTTAATCTTTTCGATTAAACCAACGTTCTTTCTATTCAGCTCCCTGCTGCGTGTTTTAGACAACATGACTGCACAAAGAATTAATCTCTACTGAACGGTAAGAAACGTATTGAGCGAATCTCAGTACTTGCCGCTATTAATTCCACACTCGCTCATAATAGTTACAAAATTATGAGGTTTACGATTCCAAACTTTATGACAAAGTTTAACGAAATCTTTATAAGAAATATCTCCTCCAACATGATCTCTGTGAATTAATTTCAGACTCAATAAATCTATCTTGAAGATTATAATCATATTTGCATTGTCCCTAGTGAAATGTTTCTGTGTAGCTCCATAACTCTGAATTAAATATTACGATGTCGTCCCATAGTAAAATATTTTCTTATTTGAGGTACATGATTAAGTTGGAAGTCATCGAATATTACTAAAGAATATTGTGATATTTTGTTCGGGTGAGGTATAGATTCACAATTGCTGTTTATATGAAATTCAACATCTTTCATTTTTGAAAAGACTTTTCTCAAAAACAAGTACTTATCTTGATACTCGCTCTTCGTATGCAAGTATATAGTTTTAAATCTCAACCCATTCTTTGAAAAAATTAAATTAAATAGCAAATTGGTCTTGCCACACCCTGAAGAGCCTATTATAAGGATCCTCGCATTATGAGGTAACAACTTACCATTTTTACACCATGTTGGCATTTCTTTCTCTCTTATAACATTGTCGAAATTTACTATCGGAATCATGTTAGACACGTGTGCAGCACATGATCTGATAAGGAACTAATCATTTTTCGTAAGTTATCAGTGAGGGAGAGGAGGAGGCGGCTTATCACAGTGGCTTCGCTCGCTCCCCCACTGATAGCTCACTTCAACATATCGTTCCCTCTCTTTCCCGCACCCTCTTGAATGCATCTGTTCCCTTAGCAAATTACGAATCTTTGGATTAAAATGAGAAGCGTTTTTTGAAGGATAAAGAGCTATATATTTACACCAAATCTTATTTACACTGAATGTATTACAATAGATTATTTTTCATCTAATAGTTGACTACTACTAATATAACTAGGCATTGAAAATCCAATCCACTTAACATACAATCCTTTTTTGTCACGCTTTAATATTTTTTCAATCAGATATACTTCTCTCTCCGATTCGTTTAATTCTGTTTTTTTAATTTCTTCTCCGTAAAACCTACCACTAATTACTTCTCCGTTTAGATCTCGCAAGCTATACGTTACAGGCTGAGAAGGAAATATAGAATGAATTACAAAATACTCTGCACTCCAATTTATGTTATAAGATTTATCGAAAAGAACTCTTTTCTTTGAGATTCGTACAACATCTCCTAGCTTAAATTTCGGTTTTGAATTTTTCAATTTATATCGTCTATTGAATGCAGAATTCAAAGACATTAAAACATGATTACGATCTTTCTTCCTCACATCTTTAGGTTTCATTCTAATTGAAGTGTGCATTGTTGCATTATAATCACGAACCAAACTGTCTAGCTCTGATATCCAGTTTTTGGTTCCACGCTCAGTTAAATATCTATAAATTTTTGCTTTAATTGTTCTATTAAACCTTTCAACTATGGAGGCTTTCTTATCGGTAAAAACATGATAATGTTTGATACTGTATCTATCTAATAACGCTTCAACTTTTGAATTAAAGAATTCTGTTCCCTGATCTGATTGAAACAACTTAACTCCCTTATTTTTAGAAATAATTGCCTCGAGCGCATCAAATACAGATTGACTTGACTTGTCTTTTAATGGTACACAATATGCGAATTTTGAAAAACAATTAATAACAGCTAAGATATACCTATAACCTTTATTAAAACGTGATAAACTGGTCATCTCAATGAGATCGGCTTGAAGCAAGTCTTTTTCACTTTTCAACTCATATTTGCGAGTGGGATAGTTAACGCGTGGTACACTATGAAGTTCTAATGCTATCTTAGATCTAATAATATTCATATTTACAACTCGAAATCAGTGGTGTTGGATGCCTGTCATAGTTCACAGTTGGCACAACTGTCAATCAGTTCACAGTTGGCACTCTATAATGTCCGAAAGGTAAAGTGTCAACACCGTTCTCAGCAATATATCTCTTATCGTCATAAGGACTCGAACAGATTTTTCTGCTTACCAATTTTCCAAGCTTACCAATGTTGCTTTTTCAATGTTAAACTCTTTCCTTGATATAAAATTGATTTCTCGCTATTACTGATAAATGCTGATTCAATCTATCCTGAAAATCTCTGTTTTCATATACTAGTTCTGGAAAAATACTTTTGATTGTTTCTACTGTTGTATTTAAATTTTCCAAGCTTACCATGTTGCTTTTTCAATGTTAAACTCTTTCCTTGATATAAAATTCGATTTCTCGCTATTACTGATAAATGCTGAATTCAATCTATCCTGAAAATCTCTGTTTTCATATACTAGTTCTGGAAAAATACTTTTGATTGTTTCTACTGTTGTATTTAAATTTTCCAAGCTTACCAATGTTGCTTTTTCAATGTTAAACTCTTTCCTTGATATAAAATTTGATTTCTCGCTATTACTGATAAATGCTGAATTCAATCTATCCTGAAAATCTCTGTTTTCATATACTAGTTCTGGAAAAATACTTTTGATTGTTTCTACTGTTGTATTAAATTTTCCAAGCTTACCATGTTGCTTTTTCAATGTTAAACTCTTTCCTTGATATAAAATTTGATTTCTCGCTATTACTGATAAATTCTGAATTCAATCTATCCTGAAAATCTCTGTTTTCATATACTAGTTCTGGAAAAATACTTTTGATTGTTTCTACTGTTGTATTTAAATTTTCCAAGCTTACCAATGTTGCTTTTTCAATGTTAAACTCTTTCCTTGATATAAAATTCGATTTCTCGCTATTACTGATAAATGCTGAATTCAATCTATCCTGAAAATCTCTGTTTTCATATACTAGTTCTGGAAAAATACTTTTGATTGTTTCTACTGTTGTATTTAAATTTTCCAAGCTTACCTCTAAACTTAACTCTACTTAATTTAGAAAATACTTTATCCAGAAATATGTATTTATCCTGTTTCAAACTTTTACTGAATAGATATAGATGACTGAAACCAAGTCCATCAGTATTAAAAATTAAATTCAATACTAGATTCGATTTTCCACATCCTGATGTGCCTACAATTAATGCTCTAACATTGCTAGGAAATAAACTTCCATGTTTATTTTTATTTTCCTGTTCAGTGGAACAAGAACTAATAACCAATTCATCAAAGTCGACAATAGCTAAACCATTTTTATTTTTTATTTTTTGAAATATCTTTCTCTTCTACCATAATATTCTATGTTGTTAGTATGAAGACTTCCTTACTACTGTTCAATCAATTATATGTGTACATACTTAATCAGACTAAACCGGCTTCATATATTATTCTAACTTACACATACCTTTACAACTAGAGTAGCTTGGTTTAATTCAATAAATCAACATAGAATGAGAAACATTATACAGCATTTATTTTTGATAATTATTTACATAATTCAAGTATATAGTTTACATTCATTAAATATGGTATGCAATAATCAAAAATTTGTACAATATCGTCTTTATTTTTCAAACTTTTGTCAATAGTTATAATAATTTTGCATTTATTTATTCGTAACTTACAACTAATACATTTATTCCTTAAACCTCTACAAGTATTACTATTATTATTATTACAATTAATTTTCACATTCAAAGCTTTTAGTATTTAATAGTTTTATTCTCTCCTCAATTAACGAGATCATCATGATTTCTGTAAAAAAGTTAAAGTTATAGTTTGTACAACATTGCTGATTCGCCACACATTTTCATAATTTCAAATGTAAATCTTACACTATCAATGTTTTTATCTGTTAACCTATCATCAATGAAATAATACATTTGAATATTCAACCAACCTAATGAATTACAATAGCAAAATTCAGGAATTTCCTTTAATTCACATCTTCGATGTCTATCAACTATGTTCTTATTTATAATATAACATACGCTTATATGTTCTGACTTCTGTTCTTCACTTTTACCAGGTTTTATAAATGTTAAATATTCCTCAAACGTTAGTCCTTCTTTTCCGAAATTATTCAATTCTAATATTGTTTTGTCAATAAGTTCGAAATAACAACATCTATATTTTTTATCGATTTTATTCGAAAAATAGTTCTTATCAAATGAAATTGAATCCATCTCCAATCTGAAATTAAACATAATATGCTATCAATCTTGTTCTAGCCCACTCTCATCTGAACAAATAGATAAAAAATTCCAGATAAGTTCATTTAATTGTTCTTTTGTTAAATGTTTATTTTTTTCTGTTATACATTTTTTAATTTTATCGATAGACTCTTTAAGATGTGCACAATCACATCTCCATGAATCGGGGCAATCTTTTCCCCTGTAAGCATCATATGATGTACCGTATAAATCACAAACTGAAATATGATTATAGTTATCACTATGCCAAACTCCTAATTTTTCATAGTCTCTCACAAATGTTAGATATTTCATATTTGTCCATCCTTTTTCTGCTAACTGGTCCAATAATTGCTGATGCGTCTCCAATAGTTCAGTTAGTTCACAACGATAACTTTGTATTCTCGGCATTTTTTCTAAAGAAACAGAATCATATTTACGTAATTCATTAAAATGTCTATTTATAATATATACTGAGCTTATATATCCATCAAATGATTCCGTTCGACAGCTCATATCTGAAAACATATTAAACTATAAGTTGGAATGATCAGCGTATATAATCAATTGTAAAATATTTACTTAGTTAGTAATTGACTCTTATCTATCCAAGACGGTTCACTAAAACCGAGCCACTTTACTAGATAACGCTTTCCAACTTTCTTTAATATTCTCTCTACAAGATAAACTTGCATTTCATCTAAAGTTAACTCTGATTTCTTTAATTCTTGTTCATAAAATTTACCTAAGATTTTTTCATATAGGTAAGAAATCACCTTGCTATGCTTTCAAAGAAGGCTATTTCAACAACCCCCACTCCTCCTACGCCTGTCACATGATCACACACCATATCACATGACCAGTCTTTGTCAGCATCCAAATCTTGTTTCAATAATTCTCTATGACGTCATTTCTCAACTATATTACTATAAATACCACTGCATTGATCTGCATTCATTCAGTTTGATAGTGTCAACGGTGGAGTAAACATGGATACTTCTAAGGTGTTTAATGTGCCTATGCTCTGTGGTAATAAAATGAAGCCTACCAATGAGCGGTTTGGTTTGTGGCTTCTATCAGAAAACTTGTGTGATGACAACCTTGTGACAGACATTGGAAATATTGATTACACTGCTGGGGAAGAACTGTTTGTGCAGGATGACTCAAATCTTGTGCCTATTACAGAACCTTTTTGTGACAATATAATGCTTGTGAAAATCTGTGCTTTGGATGATTGTGAGCCAATGGATAAGAGACGCTTCGTTCTAAAAAAGGATATATGTGGTGCATTCAACTTATATTTAAGAGGCAAATTCTCTAATATGGTGTCAGCTAAACATGGAGTCAAAGCAAAGCTGGCTTACCTATTGGACAGTGGAAGTGATATGTCTCAAAAGATTCTACAAGTGCTTGGTAAAGATGATTACAACGAGATGAAACAAAAATACCAGGAACCAGTGGGGATACCTTACAAAGTGGAGCTTGCAGATGTCCCAATTGCTACATTGATAGAAGAACTAGCGAGATTATTGGAGCAGCTGAGGAAGGAGCACTTCTATCTACTAGACTTGGACATAACACAGGACTTTGCTGGAATATTCAACAAGAATGGAATGTGTGACTTTCTAACTACAAATCATTGTTTCTGTTTCCAAGGAGAATATAAAGAAGACTATAATGTGATAGTAGATAACAATAAAACTGTTGGGATTGATTGCTTGACTTGGGTTAATAGTAATGTGAGGGTAAAAATTTATAATAAGTTTGTATGTCAAATCACAAGCCCTGGTGTAAATAAGCAGTTAGGTAACCATATTGTAGACTTTATTGCCTGTCCAGATACAAGATTACAGGAAACCTTTACCTCTGATGCAGCTAAAATGCATGGTATTACTCGTTTGGAAGCTACAATCTATAACTATAGTTTAACAAATAGAGACAATAGCAAAATCTTTGACCCTATTCAAGATAGCTTGTCACTCTTGAATGATAGTAGAAATTATTTCCAAAATGCCCCAATTTATTCTGTGTCCTTGGCTAAAATGTGGAGAAAACTGACAGATAATTTAAAAAATAGTTGTTGTTTGGTCTATAATGATCTTCTACAGTATGTTTACTGGGGTAATAGCAATACCAAGAAATTGACTTGAGTACAAGTAAAGCTCCCCACTGACCCACAACATAGAAATAAAATAATTTCTTATGTTATTTCTGCATTCAGTTTCAATTTACTACCTATAAATTATGTAGAGATTTTTGAGGATCCATCAAACAAAAATAATATCAGTTTCTCACAAAAGTGCTATATTAAGAGTGGTGAGACATATTTCTCCAAGTCAACCACAGTTTTCTCTACCATATCCAAAGTTGTTGACCTAGATGAGTTGGGCCTTGTAGCAACAGGTAACTTGATACCACAAGTCTTAAGAAAACAACCAAACATAACTTGTAAGCTTCTCCCATACTCTGTTAAAGAGATACAGCCCTCGTCTCCTATCACAGTGCTATCAGCCAAGAAGCGTAAGCTAGAACTGGATGAAATTGATCTAAAACGGAGGAAAACTGAGTTTTTTGAAGCCACACAGTCATTTAGGGAACAGCATAAGCAGCTAGAAGAATTTGAGGAAGAAATAGAAAATTTGAGAGAGGAACTTGAGCCATATTTCCATTCACATTGGCGAAATTTTGATCTAAGTGGAGTGTACAATGTGACTGCATTTACTGTAAATAATAAAGGAAAATTTCCATATGTAGGTGTTTTAGGAGAAAAGGAAGGTTCGAAAAATGTTTACTTTGTAAAGGGGTGCCATAAAAATGTCTTTATTAATGCATACAATGCAATAGAAGACCTTAAGAAAGAGGGTTATTTTGTAATCCCTTACACTGACAAAAAAGAAATTATTTGTCTACCAAGGGAAGAGAAAATTTGTGTAATTACAGTCAATGGTATGACAAGCTATAATGGTCATACATTTCCTAGAATAGAATCACTTAAGTTTCTGTCAGATGTATCGAAAAACTTGGAAGACACTCCCTTCACACAAAAAGAAGTGGAGCAGTATAATAACATCACAATGCTGGAAATTAAAGGGAAAGTAAAAGTAGGACAGTGCAAAAGATTAGAAGAGTTACCAGAAGGTATAGAGTTCGTCATTATTGCAATAAAAGAAGTGTACAATAGAAACAATACTTGGTATATTCTACAGTTTGAAAATCTGGAAGAATTGTATGTGTCAAACTATTGGTTAGAGGAGGAATTTGAGAGCTCTAACATTGATTTGAATTATAAAATTAGAATCAAGCTAGATGTTTTTAAATATACACCCAGTAGGAATAAGGAAAGAGTTACTTTCTGTATTTGATTTGTCCATAGATATGCTTTGATGTATGTATAATAATTTAAAAATAAAGAAAATTATTGTGACATTGACTGTTGACATTTACCTCTCCCCCCTTCTCCGCATTCCTCTCTCATTTTTTCTTTCCTGCTAAACGAGTGGAGGAGGAGGACAAAGGAGGAGGAGGAGGAGGACAAAGGAGGAGAACAAAGGACAATTTTTGTCCTCGGAGAAGAGGAAAATTGTCCTCGGAGGGCAATTTTTGTCCTCGGAGGACAGTTTTTGTCCTCGGAGGGGAGGAGAGGATTTTTGTCCTCGGAGGGGAGGAGGAGAACAGAGTACAAAGGAGGACAAAGGAGGACATAGCAAATCAAAGGTTAGTTAGTTATTTGATTGGTATGTGCTCATAAGAGAGGGAGGTGGAGTGGGGGTCGTTGAAATAGCCTTCGTTGAAAGCATAGCAAGGTGATTTCTTACCTATATGTATGTGTCAGTAGTGTAGTGTTCAATAAATAGTTTTTTTGTTATTCTATAAAAATTGTTCTCAATTCTCACCTGTTATACACAGTTCACTAGAAGTAGTAGTAAAACACGTACACAACCAGACATTCAGTCACCACTATGCAGCTTGCACTTTTATTATGAGTGCTTGTCTATGAGAATGTCTTTTTATAGCTTGTTGTATGCACGCACAAGGGCGAGTGTCAGACACAGCAGGCAGTTGCTCACTCAGTCAAGGCCGACTTCCTTGTTGTGAAAGGTCGGGCATTGCTCCCTCACATCTGTTTTGGCACGCGCCCATATCTGTATGGGCGGAACACTTCCTCCTTTCAAATTGTGTTTGCCTTTTCAGATTTGCTATTTGAAAAGAATAATTCTTTTAATGAAAGAAAATTCTTTTCAAATAGCAAATCTGAAAAGGTGAATTCGATTTGAAAGGTGAATTCATTTCTAAATTAATAGAAAATTCAATTTTCTTTTAGATTAAGTTAGTGTAATGATTAATTAATTAACTTTAGTTAATGTTCAACCATTGAGTTGAAAGGTAATGAAAAATGGTATGTAGGAGAAAGCAAACTCCAAGGAAACGAGGCAGAGGTATCTTAAGCTCTGCTGCCAGAGTACTTAAGGGGGCGGCGGGTGCTGCTACAGGTATTACTTTAACTATTTTAAATAAATTGATCGATATTACACCTGTGGAGATCCCAATAGCCCCTGGCTACCAGTATTGTGGCCCTGGCACCAAACTTGAAAAGCAATTAGCAAGAGGTGACCCGGGAATTAACAAACTTGACCAGGCTTGTAAGGCACACAATATAGCATATTCACAAAATAGTGATAATGCAAATTGATCGAAAGCTGACAGAGCACTAGCGAACGCGGCGTGGGAGATTTTTAAAAATCCGAAAACTCCCCTTGCTGAGAGAGGACTCAGCTACCTAGTTACAAACGTGATGAAAGCTAAAAATTACTTTGGTGGTTCTTTGAGAAAGAAGATGAAGAAGAAGAATGTGAAAAGGAAAAGTTATAGTAATGATATTAGGCGCAAAGCTATAGCTCAGTTGAAACAACATATTGCAGGAAAAGGGTATTTTTTGAAACCTTATCCACCAATTAGTGGGGGCAGAATTTTAATTCCACCCCCACCCCCACCATCATATGGTGTGAGTTTATTCCCTCAAAAACAAGTTAAGAAACGTAGAACAACAACAAAGAAGAGTAGGAAGAAGACAAAGAAGAGTAGGAAGAAGTAAAAGACATGAATATTGAAGGAGAATTGAGTAATTATGATTTGATTGATTGGTCGAAATTATTACAGATTCAGCTAAGAGTATGCTAGATTTCATATATGCTAGATGCATTACCCAAAAAAATTCTAAAAAACGAGAATGCCATTGTGAATTTAGCAAGGGAAAGCGAGGATGGTACACATTGGGTTGCATATAAAAAAGTCGGTTCCAATGTTTGGTATTTTGAGCCAATTGGAAATTTACAACCGCCATACGAATTGGACAAATATTGGAAAAAAGAAATTGGAGTAAATATATTTTATAATGTAGAGCACATGCAACCATTAAATAGAGATTTTTGCGGTCATCTTACATTATTGTTTCTTGCAAATCAGTTGTAATTAAGTGTTTGTGCTGAATGCACACACACACACAAGATGGTTGTTATTACATTAAGATCTAACACAAGTAACCTCTATGAACATTTACAAGAAATTATAGAATTGGATAAAAATTGTGAATGGGAAATTGGATTGATTAATTTTTGTAGTTACAATAGTATTGCAAACATTAACAAAGGAACAAATTCCAGCTTCAAATATGGCGATAGATTAATTGAGCTGGATACGGGTGCATATGAAGTTGAGGATATTATAAAATCTTCAAAGAATAAATTGAATATTGATGAGAAGAAGAATAAACTTATTATACGCCCAAACGTAAATACTATGAAGATTGAAATTCATTCTGATAAACCCATTGATTTAACACGTACTGATTCGATTGGAAAGATACTTGGTTTTAATAATGTTGTTTTGCAGCCAAATAAATGGCATTATTCTCAGCATTTGGTTAACATAACAAGCATTGGTAGTATTGTACTTGAGTGTAATTTAGCATGTGGTAGTTACTCTGACGGGAAACAAAAACATATAATCTACGAATTTTTACCAAAGGTTCCTAGCGGTTATTTAATAAACGAAGTACCATCACCAATTATTTATGTACCTTTGAATATGCATCGAATTCAAACTATTAATGTAAAGGTAACGGACCAGAACAGATCGTTTATTGATTTCCGTGGAGATACAATTACAATTAGGTTACACATACGTGAAAAGTAATGGGTTATCTTGTTTTCAATCCACGTTCAAATAAGACGTGTACACGTGATGTCATTAGAGAGACAAACGTGAGAGCGTCAACACCTAAAAACAAACGTGCTTTGTCGGCTAAAAGCGCGAGAATATTAGAAAAGTTGGGTTTTATAGTTGATTGGCGGAATGTTAGGAGGAGGGGGAGCGGCAGCAATTAGTGAAATTCTGGACGTGGAGACAGACCTTCAGTTTTATAATGATATAACCAAATTCCAATTTCACACTCATACAGTTTATTCAGGACAGGAGATAAAAAACTCTGACGAGGCACGTATTGGTATAAATTCTTTAGATGTCTATTCTTTACCTTGCAAATCATTCATATTTATTGAGGAAACAGTTAACTGTACAAAACCGGGAACAGGACCAACCGATGCACCAGTTGCGGCAGACTATAAATTAAGCAGTAACGTAATCGGCAACCTTTTTGATGAAATACGATATGAATTAGCAGTTCAGCAAATTTCTAAATCAAGATTGATTGGATTAACATCCACAATTAAAGCTATTCTAGTGAAGAATACACTCGATAAAAACACATATCACTTGGCTGGTTTTGACAGAGCAGGATATGAGCTAACGGATAGTAAATTTACTTTCTGTGTACCGCTCAAATTAATCCTCCCGTTTTTTGAAGATTTTCAAAGAATAATTTTAAATTTGAAACAGGAACTTGTCTTATTGAGGTCGCCGACAGATCTAAATTGTGTTGAGTCGGCAAGTGGAACAAACGTTAGTGTGAAAATTACAAAACTGCAATGGAGAATGCCCTACATAACTTTAGAAGATCATGTAAGACTGAAATTTTTGAGACTGCTCGATGCTGACACTCCACTGAAATTAGGTTTCCGACATTGGGAAATTTGTGAATTACCAAATTTGCAAAATTCACTTAACCATTCTTGGGCAGTTCGCACCACATCGAGTTTTGATAGTCCAAAATATGTTATAATTGCATTTCAAACTGATCGTAAGAATAAAATTAAAAAATCAATATCTAATTTTGATAGCTGCGGTATTTACAATGTTAAAGTATATTTGAACAGCGAGTATTATCCATATGAAAATCTGCTAGGTAAAAAGGAGGTATTATACCGCATGTTCCTGGATTTCGCACCCTCGTATTATAATCATTCAATCAATAGCGAACTCGGAACAGAAATTGACTTTAAAACGTTTTGTGAATCAACACCGCTGATTGTTGTAGATTGTTCACACCAAGCAAGTCATTTGAAATCATCGACAGATGTTCGTATTGAAATGGAATTTAATAGTGCAGTACCTGCAAATACTTCCGCCTATTGCGTTTTAATTAGCGATCGTGTGATGGAGTACACACCTCTGACGAGCATGGTGAAAGAAGTTCAGTAATTTGCGCACCGGCTATATAAGGTGTGCGCTCTGACAAATTTGGTTCATTATCAGTTTCACCTTTGAACAGGCAACATGTCCTATTCTTTGTGTTCTGATATTTTGGACAAGCCGCAAACTCGCTCTATTGGTATTCAGTGCGATCTTGATAGTTTCTATTATGAAGCAAGGTGCAGTACACCGAAGCCGCTGCAGGTGGAGGAGGAGGAGGAGGAGAAACGAGAAGAGGAGGGGAAAGACGAAGGATTCGAGGAGCCCGCCGCCGCCGCTGAAGAGAAAGAAGTGGACAAGCAAGCGAGTGCGAAAATTGCTACAGTTGATCTTCACTGGTTTAAACAAGATTGTAATCAAATTATTGTGAAAGAACTTGCCATAATTGATCAGTTTAATAATTATATTGTATTCCATTTCAAATCACCATTCGCAAAGACAGAATTGAGTGCAAAATTGTATAACGATGTAACATGGTTAGAACGTCACTATCATAAAATAAAATGGGAAGATGGAGATTTAGAATACAGTGACTCATTAATACGTGATTACCTTGCAGGTTATGAGAAAATTTTCACAAAAGGAACTGAGAAAGCAAAGTTTTTAAGAAGATTACATACTAACATTCAATGTATACCTGAGGATTTTCCAAAACCCGATTTCAGCTTTTTCACTAGTTCATGGTGTTATGCTGTGTGTAACATTCATAAAAATAGACCAGATTCTCGCTGTGCTTTGTTCTCTGCGCAACATTATAATTCTTTGTTGTTTAAAAATATGTATCAAACAAATAATTTCTTGTGCGAAAACAATCGAATGCAAAGTATGAAAATGGCGCCGATGTACACAATTCACAGAAAAGAAACTTTGCTCGTTATGGATTCTTCTACAACGGAAAAGAGATTCAGTGTGTTTATTACATGCATGCATTGAGACTGCATAAAGCACGTACATGTTGTCTGTCGACAATTAATGAAGAAAGACCGCTTAATTACTCTATAATAGTTCCTGCATACACTTAGTTTTGTTCATTCGCTTATCATGGATCCGAGAAAGTGGTTAGCTGCCGACAACGAGTTGGAAGTGAGGTTAAAAAACTGTATCGACTGGTATGATGAATGTGAAATTGCTATTAAGAAATCATCTCGTGAAAATTATAGTTTGGTGAAACAATTGAAAGACATTTTTCTAAGCACGGTTGATTTAAATGACATAAGAGACTATCTATGTTATTATCGTCCTCATAATTTGTGTATAGATAAGCTAATTAGAATTGAAGATGAAATTATGTATTGTTGTAGTGAAATGTGTAAATAAACTTTTTCTATGTTGAAAACAAATTTTTCATTCAGATATTTCCTTGTGCATTTTGGTTTAGTTCCAGTCTAGACTTGATTGAGCAAGCACCAAAAAAGTTACGCCCACCTCATTTTGCTGTTAGCACGTGAGCTGTAATTAATTTTTTTAGAAGCGAGATACGCCCCCCTCACAGACATCTGTTACAGCTAAGTGCACCTCGTGCCTTATCAATTATAGTTCGTAGCAATCAAGGACATGCAGTGTTTTAGCTTTGCAAAATTCAAAAAATTAACTTGGCTCTTGATGTCAATTTCATTTAATGAATTTGATTCAATTGCAAAGAATATTAAATTTTCAACAGGATTCCAAGGCGATGTGGTTGATTTAGCGTTAACAAAAACAGAAAATGTACACTTTCCAATTTTATCTGAGATTTTCGAACTGCTAGATATACTAGATACAGCACATCTACATTATTGTAGTGCAAATGATTTGTCAACTATTGTTACAAATTCCGACGAACTTTGGAAATGCTTGTATGACATTGCAGATAAAAAATGTAAAAGAACAACTTAGATCATTGACCTCTCTCTGTTGAGATATGTCAGACATCAATAGAGCTTGAGTATGACCCCCAAGTGAAATAGGTCTGAGGATAGCTATACCTATTTTTGGATATGCTAGCTCATTCTAAATTTACTATAGATATTCTCGGAGAAACACTTTAACAATAACGCCTGCGGTTTGTACAGCACATGAAAATTCAATATAAATTGATTGAGTTTTCTTAACTGTCAGGTGGAAAGCAAACCATTATTATTATTAAGCATTAGATGTAGAAATATGCATTCACTTTAATTTGACAGTATAAGTTATTAGATGTAGAAATATGGATTCACTTTAATTTGACAGCATTAGATTATTAGATGTAGTAATATGGATTTACTTTAATTTGACAGTAGAGAATTTGAGAATGGATTCACTTTAATTTGACAGTAGAGAATTTGAGAATGGATTCACTTTAATTTGACAGTATAAGTTATTAGATGTAGAAATATGCATTCACTTTAATTTGACAGTATAAGTTATTAGATGTAGAAATATGCATTCACTTTAATTTGACAGTATAAGTTATTAGATGTAGAAATATGCATTCACTTTAATTTGACAGTAGAGAATTTGAGAATGGATTCACTTTAATTTGACAGTAGAGAATTTGAGAATGGATTCACTTTAATCTGTCAGTAGAGAATTTTTCCCTCAAAGGGAAATTATTTTTCCCCTCACTCCCCTCACAGGGAAATTATTTTTTCCCTCACTGAGAGAGAGAGAGAGAGAGAGAGAGAGAGAGAGAGAGAGAGAGAGAGAGAGAGAGAGAGAGAGAGAGAGAGAGAGAGAGAGAGAGAGAGAGAGAGAGAGAGAGAGAGAGAGAGAGGGGGGAAATCTATTTTTAGAACACCCCCCCACCCTGCGGGCAGGGGGAAGGGGAGGCGGGATGGACGAGGGGGGAGGGGATTTCGAGCAAAAAAGTCCGTCTGAAATCTTGAAATTCATCTACTAGTCCCATATCTGTAAAAATTCCAGGAGCTCTGCCCATCTATGCAAATTTTGATTTTAGATTCCCAATTATCATACTTCAGATACAATTTAAACAAAAAATTTTAAGTGGAAAAGATTGAGCATGAAAAACTCTACAATTAATGTTCAGTAACATTTTCACCTAAAATTGAAAATAAGTTCGAAATTCGAGAAAATGTTATTATCCAATTGCAAACTGTTGGCAACTGTTGATTCTATTAAATGATTCACTATGAAGAGATAGCAGACCTCACATGTCTCCAGCGTTATTTTCCTGTCACCAGCTGGCTCAGATCTTTGTTTATAAGTAGACTTGAGATGCGCGTGAACACTAGCATCAGTTTTCATAACGGCAATGAAAGTTGTGTGAGTTCTCCACACCAGATTTTTTTATCTGTAGACCAGCTGTTTAGACGACTTTTGAAAAAATCATCAAATTTCACAATAATTTTCACAAAGGAAAATGCACTCTGAAACAATATAATGGTATGATCGTGGTTCTAAATATTTAGCTGCCAATTGTCATTATATTATTCCCTCAAATAATTATTCTCGTTTAACAATGAGGCTTTTAGTTCAATGAGCAAGGAAAGTTGAACACCAGATTTTTCCCTTTTTTCTCCACTTTATATCTCCACTATTATTAATCATAGAGAAACAATAGCGTAAGTAGATATCCCATGGTATATGGAATTTATGTCGCAACTTTTACTGTTATCTCAAGCCGATTACTGTCGACTATTGTCAGATGACAGAACAATTGCATTTATCACACAAGTGTTCAACAACATCTACAACACTGGAAAAATTCCATCTGAATGGCTGAAATCTGAATTTGTTGCTATTCCAAAGAAAACAAGACCAAAGAAGTGTGAAGAGTATCGCACAATAAGTCTTATGAGTCACCTCTTAAAAGTGTTTCTCAAGGTCATCCACAGGAGAATATATAGTGTGTGTGAGAGCCAAATATCCCCAACTCAATTTGGCTTTATAAAGGCGGTCGGCACTAGAGAGGCACTATTTGCAGTGCAAGTCTTATTTCAGAGATGCCGCGACATGAATTGTGATGTATACGCATGCCTGATTGACTATCAAAAGGCATTTGACCGAGTAAAACATGAAATGATGGTCAAAATACTGAATGAAGCAGGTATCGATGACAAAGATCTGAGAATAATCGGGAACCTCTATTGGGACCAGGTCGCTAACATCAGAGTGGAAGGAGAACACACGGATTACATAAAAATAAAGTGAGGTGTCCGACAGGGTTGCATACTCTCACCTCTTATTTTCAACCTCTACTCGGAGCACATTTTCGGTGAAGCCCTGGATGGCATGGACAAGGGAATTCTGCTAAATGGATGTAGACTGAATAACATCAAGTATGCTGATGATACCATTGTTTTTGCTGACAATCTTGATGACTTGCAAGCCCTGGTGGACAAAATTACCCATCACAGCAGTCAATATGGGCTTATATATATATATATATATATATATATATATATATATATATATATATATATATATATATATATATATATATATATATATATATATATATATATATATATATATATATATATATATATATATATATATATATATATATATATATATATATATATATATATATATATATATATATATATATATATATATATATATATATATATATATATATATATATATATATATATATATATATATATATATATATATATATATATATATATATATATATATATATATATATATATATATATATATATATATATATATATATATATATATATATATATATATATATATATATATATATATATATATATATATATATATATATATATATATATATATATATATATATATATATATATATATATATATATATATATATATATATATATATATATATATATATATATATATATATATATATATATATATATATATATATATATATATATATATATATATATATATATATATATATATATATATATATATATATATATATATATATATATATATATATATATATATATATATATATATATATATATATATATATATATATATATATATATATATATATATATATATATATATATATATATATATATATATATATATATATATATATATATATATATATATATATATATATATATATATATATATATATATATATATATATATATATATATATATATATATATATATATATATATATATATATATATATATATATATATATATATATATATATATATATATATATATATATATATATATATATATATATATATATATATATATATATATATATATATATATATATATATATATATATATATATATATATATATATATATATATATATATATATATATATATATATATATATATATATATATATATATATATATATATATATATATATATATATATATATATATATATATATATATATATATATATATATATATATATATATATATATATATATATATATATATATATATATATATATATATATATATATATATATATATATATATATATATATATATATATATATATATATATATATATATATATATATATATATATATATATATATATATATATATATATATATATATATATATATATATATATATATATATATATATATATATATATATATATATATATATATATATATATATATATATATATATATATATATATATATATATATATATATATATATATATATATATATATATATATATATATATATATATATATATATATATATATATATATATATATATATATATATATATATATATATATATATATATATATATATATATATATATATATATATATATATATATATATATATATATATATATATATATATATATATATATATATATATATATATATATATATATATATATATATATATATATATATATATATATATATATATATATATATATATATATATATATATATATATATATATATATATATATATATATATATATATATATATATATATATATATATATATATATATATATATATATATATATATATATATATATATATATATATATATATATATATATATATATATATATATATATATATATATATATATATATATATATATATATATATATATATATATATATATATATATATATATATATATATATATATATATATATATATATATATATATATATATATATATATATATATATATATATATATATATATATATATATATATATATATATATATATATATATATATATATATATATATATATATATATATATATATATATATATATATATATATATATATATATATATATATATATATATATATATATATATATATATATATATATATATATATATATATATATATATATATATATATATATATATATATATATATATATATATATATATATATATATATATATATATATATATATATATATATATATATATATATATATATATATATATATATATATATATATATATATATATATATATATATATATATATATATATATATATATATATATATATATATATATATATATATATATATATATATATATATATATATATATATATATATATATATATATATATATATATATATATATATATATATATATATATATATATATATATATATATATATATATATATATATATATATATATATATATATATATATATATATATATATATATATATATATATATATATATATATATATATATATATATATATATATATATATATATATATATATATATATATATATATATATATATATATATATATATATATATATATATATATATATATATATATATATATATATATATATATATATATATATATATATATATATATATATATATATATATATATATATATATATATATATATATATATATATATATAAGTTATATAGCTAATTACTTATATAGTCAGCACTCCTCATTCCATTATTGTTGATGTAGCATAGTTGTAGTGGAAGGTAACATTGTATTTAGTAGTCAGTTCCAAGCTAGCGGACATAGCGAACGGAGCTCTATCGCGAGATATAAAATTATTGTAATATGTGGTTAACAAATAAATTCATTTTTTAAAAAGACTATTTGATTAATTGCAATCTTAACTGGCGCAGTCGGTAGGACACTTCAAAAACGAGAATTTGGTTTTTCGGTTTTAACCGTTAATGAAGTGTTCATGAACTTACGAAAAAGTTGTATCAGTCACCTAACATCGGGACTTAAATAAGTGAACAATCATCAAAATAACTTCGTAACAAATTGAATAAGTTGGTGAACTATTATATTATTAAAATTCGTGAGTGTTAATTGCAAAATTATATTCTTACTCAGTCACCTAATATCGGGACAAGTGTGAAAAATTATAAAATAAGTGAACAGTATAGTAAAGTGTTAACAATACCGTATTTCATCTACAAATTGAATCAAGAAAAAGCAACAGACTTTCAATATCAGGACAACCAAGGACCTTCATCATCTAAGGACTACTACGGACTTCAACTTCTAAGGACTACAACGGACTTCAACTTCTAAGGACTACCACGGACTTCAACTTCTAAAGACTACTACGGACTTCAACTTCTAAGGACTTCCACCTTTGAAGACTTTCAACCCGGGACTGTGACAAGATGAACTCGATTTTAGTATTGTGAGTAACAAACTTTTGTGATTTACAAACTTGGATAATATTAATTTTACTTACTATTTTCGTATTTCTTTTTCTTGTAATTTTATCTATAACTAAGAGCCATGAATTCCAACAATGATAAAGCAACCAATCCCCAAACTGTACCTACCCTTAAGAAAGAATTCTTGGACATGATCCCTGATTATTCAGGAGAGCCTACTATGCTAAATCGTTTTATTTCAATTTGTGACAAACTTGTAGCGAAATTTTACGTAACTGCCAATCCAGATGATTTCCAAAACGAATACTTGTATTCTACTATTCTTGCCCGTATTAAAAGCCCAGCTCTTGACATTGTTACTAGTTCTAACACTTATGCATGGCCTGACGTAAGAAAAGTTTTGATCAATAGTTACATGGACAAGAGAGATTGCTTTACTCTCAATCTTGAAATGGCTGAACTAAAACAAGAATCAGGTGAATCACCCTTTTCATTCTATGAACGAATCCAAAAACTTCTGAATTTACAGATCTCGTATTTCCGAAACAAACAACCTACAATATCAGAAGTCATGTGTCAGTATGTAAATGGATTAGCACTTAGAGTATTGCTAAGAGGATTAAGAGAGCCTCTCGGGTCTCTCATGAGAACCAAAAATCCCAGTTCGTTGGACAGTGCTCTAAACATGCTATCCAACGACTTCCAGTTCAAATTTGGTTTCTTTCAAGACCACTCTAATTTGAAAAAGCCTAACACTCAAATCCAACACAAAAGTAATCCCAGCTATCAAATGCAAAACTATCCTCAGAGACAACAGTTCTATCACACTCAAAATCAGAAAGGTCAATTCTTTCAAAACAAAAATCAACACTTCCAAAATCAACACATGAACAGACCTCAACAACATTTTCAAAACAATCAACCCAAACCACAGTATTTCAACACAAATCAGCCAAGAGCTCAAAATCCAAACTACAACCAACCAAGACCCCAAAATTCGTATCAACCAACGCCAATGAGCATTTCCTCAATCAACAATCGTCCCCAAAAAAGACCAAGACTGTTTCAAATGACAGGTCGACCAATTGACGAAATGCAAAATGATGAGTTTGATAATAATTTCGGAGAAAACGCTCAGAAAGAATTATCAGACGAATTCAAACAGCTCTCCGTTGAAAACGAAAATGAAACGTATTTCCAGCCAGCCGAACAAACCGAATCAGAGTGTTTTTTAGAGGATACGAGCCTCGAAAGAAATTTTCAATTATGAACTTACAAGATGACAAAAATGAACTTCCCTACTTCATTGATCCTAAAACAAGATTTAGAGTTCTAATCGACACAGGAAGCACTAGGTCATTCGTGAAGAACTTCATAGGTATGGAATGTTACAAAGAAAACTTGATAGAAGACCCTTTTGAAGTAGCAACAGCGCATGGTATTTCACAAGAGAAATACAGTACAAAGATTTCTTTATTAGGAAAATCGAAACACACGTTCTATCTTTTTGATTTTCATAAAAACTTTGACCTTCTTCTCGGACTTGACAATATGAAAAAACTTAAAATAAATTTGGATTTCATTAATGACAGTATTGATTTCAATGGAATGAAACTACCTATTTATTATTTTAACGCTGAAGAAAATGATTCAAAAGTGAAGTCAACGAACCCTACCAAAAATCAAATGACACAAATAAAATCATTTCTGATACAAGCTAGAACTCAATCCATTATAGAAATTCCAATTGAAAATATGAATGAAGGTGAAGCTATAGTATCATACAAAAACTTTTCCGGACTTGAAATTCCTCAGTGTCTAGTGAAAGTGAAAGAAAACAAAGCCTATTGTTCTATTTTGAACCCCACTACGTCAGACAAGAAATTTACCATTCACAAACCAATGTCAGTCGAATCGCTTGAAAACTATAATTGTATTAATCCAAGTGAGTTACGTAATCATAATGCATGTAATAATTTGAATCTACTCCATCACAAAACTAACAAAATCGATCTATCAAAAATTAGAACCAATCATATGAATGCCGAAGAAGAGCAAGCTATTTTACAGGTGATTAAAGATTACTCAGATATATTTCACATTGATGGAAATCCTTTGACTTTCACGAATGAAATAAAGCATATCATAAGAACCACCGACGAAATCCCGGTCTATACAAGAAGTTATCGCTACCCTGAAATCTATAGAACTGAAGTAAATCGACAGATTGATGAAATGTTGGAACAAAAAATAATTCAACCCTCCAATTCACCTTGGAATTCACCAATATGGGTCATTCCAAAGAAACAAGATGCTTCTGGTAAAAAGAAATTTCGACTTGTAATTGACTATCGCGGTTTGAATTCTAAGACTGTAGACGATAAATTCCCACTTCCTAATATTACGGATATTCTAGACAAATTAGGAAGAGCACAGTACTTCACTACCCTAGACTTATTCTCTGGCTTCCATCAGATAGAAATGGATCCTAGCAGTATTGAAAAAACTGCATTCTCTACAGACACGGGTCATTACGAATTTTTACGAATGCCCTTCGGTCTCAAAAACGGTCCACCCACTTTCCAAAAAGCTATGAATAGCATACTAAGAGGACTCCAAAATGAATTGTGTTTAGTATATTTAGATGACATTATTATTTATTCAACTAGTTTAGAAGAACACATTGATCGACTAAGACAAGTATTTGAAAGGTTAAGACAATCCAACTTCAAAGTACAACTTGATAAAACAGAATTTTTGCGTAAAGAAGTTAGTTTTCTCGGACACTTAGTGACACCAAACGGAGTTAAACCAAATCCTGACAAAGTCGAAGCGATAAAAAGATATCCTATCCCTAAAACAACGAAAGAGATAAAAGGATTTCTTGGACTTCTAGGATACTATCGAAAATTCATTAACAACTTTGCTCATTTAACAAAACCTCTAACTAAATGTTTGAAAAGAAATGCTAAAATAGATATACAGGACCCAGAGTACATTAAGTGTTTTGAAACTTGTAAGAATATCCTTACTAACGAACCAATCCTTCAGTATCCTGATTTTGAAAAACAATTCAACCTTACAACAGATGCTAGCAATATAGCTATTGGGGCAGTTCTCAGTCAGAACAAAGACGGTGCTGATTTGCCTTGTGCATATGCAAGTAGAACCCTCAACGAAACTGAAATGAACTATTCAACTATTGAAAAAGAACTTTTAGCGATAGTTTGGGCTACCAAGTACTTCCGCCCCTATCTCTATGGTAGAAAATTCAAAATATTCACTGACCACAAACCCCTACAATGGTTATTTTCTATGAAAGAACCGAATTCAAAATTATTAAGATGGAGACTGAAATTAGAAGAATTTGATTATGACATATGTTACAAAAAAGGAACAGCAAATCAAAACGCAGATGCCCTTTCCCGAATTCAGTTGAATAATAATAACACACACAACCAAAACTCACCCAGATTATTCAGTGATATTGATGCGATTATAAATGAAGCCATTGAAAATGTAGTGAATATCATACCTAACGAGGATGCACAATCTATGATAGCTAACGTGGATGATAACGAAACGTTATTTCAAAGATTAGAAAATGAAACCGGTACAGATGATAATGAAACCCCATTTAGAGGATTTGAAAACGAAACCCCTTTTCGAGGATTCGAAAATGATGAACCAGATTTCATAGGTCCTGCTGAAGATGAGTTCATAGAAAATAATTCTCATACGCAACATTCTAATTACGAAAGTAACACATCAGTAGAAATACCAGTTTCAGATGACCCAGTTAACTATGCTAAAAACCAAGTCATATTGAAGCTTGTGAGCAATAACCCAAAGAAAGTCACTATTCATAAAATATTTGATAGTAAAACAAGAATGATAGTAGAGATATCTGAGAATAATTTCGATAAAAATGTGATTGACTTCGTGAAAGAATATTTAGTGCCTAATGTTAGATATAGCTTGTATTTTGAAAATGAATTCTATGAAAGATTTGCTTCAGTGATTGCCAAAAATTTTAAATTTTCAAAACTCATACTTGTACGATGTAAAGTTAAAGTACTTGATGTAACACATGAAGATGACAGAATAGAAACTATTGATAATTATCATATTGGAAAAACGAATCACAGAGGTATACAAGAAACGTACGATAAGATAAGAAGAAAATACTATTGGCCCAACATGAAAAATTATATTCAAAATTTTATTAACAAATGTGAGATATGTCTCAAAACAAAGTACGAACGAAATCCACTTAATTTAGAAATGAACTTGACACCGACAGCTACAAGGCCGCTTCAAATCATTCACATGGACAGTATAACATTTGAGAAAAAGAAATTTCTCACGATCATTGATAGTTTTTCAAGATACGCACAATGCTATCCAATAACAAGTTGTAACAGTGTTGAGGTAGCAGACAAACTGCTTAGTTTCTTTTCCCACCATGGTATCCCTCAAACTATAGTTGCCGACAATGGATGTGAATTCAATAATGGCTTAGTAAAGGAATTGACAGAATTGCACAAAATCAAAATGCACTGGATAAGTACTCAACATCCGCCTTCAAATGGCTTAGCCGAACGTTTTCATTCTACGATAATTGAGCACATCAGAATATTCAATAATCGCGACGAGTTCAAAACAGAAACAATTGAAAGTAAAGTAAAGTACGCCGTAATTGCTTATAACAATAGCATTCACTCGGTTACAAAACTGACACCTTTGGAAGTTTTATACGGACACATAGAATCTAATCCTATTCTCGAAATTGACATTCAGAACAGATTTATTAACGAATATGTTAATAATCACAAAGAAAAAACTAAACGACTATTTGACCATATACAGGAAATAAACCAAAGTAGAAAAGAACATGTCATCAACGAAAGGAACAAAGATCGAGAAGAACTACCAGAAATCCCAAAAGAAGTTTATGTGAGGAATGTACAAAAACAAAGTAAAACAAAAAATAAATTCAACAAAGAAACTCTCCTATCAGTGAATCGAGAACTTAAAACTGCCAAAATAAATCCCCGACATCATAACACTAGAGAGAAAATTCATTTATCCAAGATAAAAAGACCTAGAAAGTTTAAGAAACTGAACAAAGATCAAACTAATGAGAGAACTGAACAAGTAACAACCGATCCTAATTCAAATCCTGTTCTTCCAGGTTCCTCCTCTGCCTAATGAGTATGGCGAATCATTCTTCTAAAGCTGAAGAATTCAGGAATATAAGTAGTAATCTAGGAATAATTGCAGCAGATTTAGGCTCTGCAAAGTTAGAGATTTCAAAACACACTTTCATCCACTATTATGAACTAGAAAGTATTTTTGATCATGTTGATAATTTGAATATGTATTATGATAAGGTATCTGAAAATATTAGAAATAAGATTCCAATAATGGAAAATGTAGAATATATAACTGATAATGGTAGTAAAGCAAGAGATATAGTAAACTATTTGAAATTTATTAATCATACTAGGAATGTAATAGAAGATAAGTTAGATATCATAAGTGTGACTAATGATAAGAGATCTAAAAGAGGACTATTGAATGGCATAGGAGCCGCAATAAAATTTATTACTGGAAATTTGGACTCGTATGATGGTGAAAGATACGATTATTTACTTGAACATTTGAAAACTAATCAAAACAGTTTGATTGATCAAATATCAGCCCAATATTCATTGAGTTCAGAACTTATTGCTGAATTTAATCAGACGTTGAACATTGTTAATTATAATTTTAATGAGTTGGAGAATAAATTTAAATTTGTAAATGATAAGCTTAGCGACTATGTAGAACTAGAGAAATTTAGAGATTTGCTGAACCAGTTGAATATTTTATATAACATTGTATTAAGTTTGATCCAAGACATTGAAAACTCTTTAACATTTTGCAAATTGAAAGTTTTACATCCTAGCATTATTTCAACTAAAGAATTGTTTTATCAGATAACCAAGATTGCTGGTTACTATCAGAATAAATTACCATTGAAACCTGAATTGAAAAATATGTGGGAATTCGAAAATTTGATAAATGTAAACTGTAAACTAACGTCTAAAGAAATCATTTACTTCTTGAACTTACCAATCGTAGATGAATCAAATTATAACTTATACAAGTTGTTTTCTGTACCTAGTATGTTTCAAAATGGATATGTAACTATTATTCCTAAGGTCAGATACTTACTCAAGTCAAACGATAATTATAATAAGAAAGAAATATCAATTGAAGGTCTAACTAGTGAATGCACTAGAAAAACAAGTTCAAATTTTATTTGTTCTGTAGAAAGTTTATGTAATGACAAATTGAAATGTGAAAAAGAAATTATTGAATCAGGAACTACATCAAACTGTAAATATAGTAAGATGAAAATAGGTAATAGTATTGTAAAATGGATTCCAGAATTGAATAGCTATTTGTGTATCTTTCCAAATGAAGAAAACATAAAAATTGACAAGCAAGCAGAAACGATAACAAAATCTGTAAAAGGAGTTTATTTAATTAATAGCAACAACAATACATATTATTATAATGGTAAAATACTTAATCATTTGTCTGAATCAAAATATCGACCTAAGTTATTGAACCTAGACAACGTTATCAATAGTATGAATGAAGACCAAGAACCAGAATTCACAATTAATTTAGAACATCTTAATTTTAATCCAATTGTTGTCAGGGATCTCAGGCTCAATACAGCTGCCCTACATTTCCATTGGAAGCTGAGTGTTTCATTGGAACAAGTAAATCGTTTTTATTTCATATTTATTATTAAGCTGGTCATTCACTATACGAAATTTTGTCCAAATTGAAATCCTTCAATTCGACGTCAGAACGTGAATGGGTTTGTTGTGGGCGGGCCTAATGCTGTTCGAAGTCTGGTGAACTGTTCAACTGACTTGGCCTACCAAGCAAGTCAGCTGTCTATTCAGGTTTGATTTGGAACGTAAGTTAGTGTTGGTTAGTAAAGTTTACTGTTGGATAGTAAAGGGCCCACTGTATCGTGTCTATGCTATCAGATGGACGTAAGTACTTCAAAATGTTATGCTTCAAATTGCATTTATTTTTTTTACAGACTATATGAGAGAGAAAGACTCTGAAACAAAACTTATCCCCTCAGGAGAACTTATCTGTGGATCATTGTCTGGTGTAATGTCAAAACTCGTAACTTATCCTTGGGATTTGGTAAGAAAAAGACTGCAGTTTCAAAACTTCCAATACGCCCGAGTTGGCTACGGAAAGGTAATAATCCCTACTTTTAAAACCATTCGTTATTTTCAACTTGTCGACGAGTTGAACTTTCTGTTTTTCATAGTTTTTGTGTAGTACAATTAAAAGAGCAGTAATAACGCCATCATCTAGAAACGACTCAATGAATAGAGCTAGAATTAGTTCACATAATTTTCAGCATCACTGGTATATTATAACTGTAACACAATTATCAATTATCTACTTAATCTACCTAAGTAAAAAAAAAAAAAAAAAAAAAATGGTGGCTGTGTGAGTAACCAAGGACATTTGGAAAGTTTGAAAATATGATATATAGTTATGTCTTTTACTCAGGAATGCCCTACAATATTGATAGGGAGTTCGAAAACTTTCTGTATAATGAGAAGTTGATACCTTTTTAACAAGAAAATTTCATGGAATCTGTAACCCATTGTTGTGTTATTTCATACCCACTTGATTTCTAAAATACAAATTTTAAAATTTGATACCATACTAATGTTTCTTCCAAGAGTTAATATTTTTTTCCATTCATCTTTAAACTAATAAAGTGATTACACAATCATATTTCTATCTCTATGACAAAGCTTTGTTTAAAGAATGGACTCTCATGTAAGTGATCAGTATCACTTTACGTGTCCGGTAAAGTGAAAATATTATTCAAATGAGTTCTGAAGGGACTATTTATCCTCGTTTAGCCGTGCTGAATCAGTAATATCCCATAAGAACTCATGAGAATAATATTTTCTCAGACACATACACTTGGACTGATATATGGGAGTCCGTCTGAAATAATTGGTTAGGGCACAGCGATATGATTCGCATACATCAATATGTGTTATCTAAATTTGGGAGAGGAATAGCACAAGGTTACCTTATTTTTCTTTCCCTATTAATGTACTTATTTTATAAATGAATAAAAATGAATGAATAAATTTATCTGATATAAATTCTCATTGTTTTACAGAATTTCACTTGCAAAGGACTGATTAACTGCTTCAAGGGGACATTTGAGGGAGAAAATGTGTTGGGCTTATTCAAAGGGCTCAGTCCCAGTCTAGTGAAAGCTGCACTCACCACTGCTCTTTACTTTGCTTTCTACGAAGAAATCCTGAAGAAATTGAACTTATCTTAATCTGAATAGTAATAGACTGTGACAAACTTTGTGCCTTCATCAGACAGAATGCTATTACTTCAGTTGGCATGCTATCCAGTGCCAGTTAACATCGTCCATGCGATGCAACTGATGATGAAGTGGAAGAATTTTATGCCCAGGTATTGGAAATAACAAAGGAATTACCAAAGCAAGATCTAAATATCACAATGGGTGATTTCAACGCAAAAGTGAGAAAAGGAAAACTGGTGAGCGAGCATATTGCAGCATTCGGATTGGGAGAGAGGAATAAAAGACAGAAGCGACTTGGTAACTTTGCAGCAGAGCAGCACTTCACAATACTAAATACATTTTCCAATAAATAGTGATATCAAGATAAATAAGAGTAGCTCTCACCAAAAAGTTAACATTCGTAAGATGAAAAAAAATTAGATGTAAAAGTTAAAATTCATGAGATGTAAAAGTTAACATTTGTAAGATGTATAAGACACTCGCTAGCTTAGCTTAGCTCGTATCTTAACTTACATCTAATTCATGCTTTACATACTCTCATTACATTATAATAAACTCAATAATACAGTTGCATAAACTATTATTATCTACGACCATGTTGTAATGAAAACATTACAACATCACAATCATATCATAAAGCTGGGGTTTCGTTTGTGCGTAAAGGCCGTCGTCGACCACGACAGGGTAAGAATCTCAGATTTGGTGGATTTCAATTTTTCTAAATAACCTAAAACATTATGTTCAATTATGTTTTAATAGGTGAGGTTGAGTTTATACTTTTAAAAGGCAATATGTTGATATCATTAGAAATGTTTTGATTCTTGAATAATAAACACAAATTAATAATGAAAAGTTTTTTGATCAGCTGTTTTAGCACACTTGAAATTTGGACAATATGAATGTCAACAATGCTTATCGTCGTAGACTGCAAAAGTTTACGCACGAACGAAAATACATCTTTACAGGGGTCTTTTCGCAATGGAGTTTCAAAACTATACTTTAAAGGTGGTTTTCGTTTTTCGTTTGTGCGGATCCGCGTTCGGTTGCGCAAGCAATTAGTCAAAATTAAATAGCAACTTTCCCAAAGAATAAATCGTATATATTTGTATCGTATGCACTCAGCTGATATTAGTACGTATTAGATACGTACGTCATTCCATTTAATAAAAAAGTGATTTTAATAATAAATACGCTATCAACTGAATGGATATTATACAAATAGATCCAATCTATTGTTTTGGATAGTTGCTTTTTTGACTTCGAACGCAGATCCGCACAAACGAAAACCTACCTTATTATGAACATTATGCAACGACTTGAACTTCATAACACGGTTTCCGTAGCATCAACATTAAAACACGGTTTCTGATACTGGCAATAGGTTTCAGTCTGTCAAGTCTTCACTAAATAAAGTACCTATCCATTATGTCAAGTTTTCATTGCGCCAAGTTCTCACTCCGTCAGGTTTTTAGTTCAAGTTTTCAAATTAGCATTTCGTTAAGGTTTCAGTTCTTCAAGTTTTCATTTCATCAAGTTCTAGGTTTATCAAGTTTTAATTACATCTTGTTTTCAGTTTTCTTGTTTTCATTATTCCACGTTTATTGTCCATTCTCTCTGAGTAGCTTTTTAACTATTGTTATTTTAATCTTCTTACCATATGGGCTAGTTTGGTTGATTTTTAATCTTAAAATAAGTCAGCAATGTGATACTTTGCTTGAATGGTCGTAGATGGACTACTATTAAAATGCTATTAATTATTCATGTGTTCATTGGGTAATGTTTGTATATTATTGGCATGAATATAAAGAATGTTAAATATTTTTTAAGAGTTTAGTTCATTCATATCTCATTCATGTCTGCAGTCTTTGTCATTTGTGTTCAATCTCATTTAAGAAAATTATTGAGAGAAATGAAAGAAACAACATGTTGATTTGGTGAAATATGGAATGCCTGTCATACCTGTAAGTTAGTTTGGTAAAAAACGTCATATATTGTGTTAATGATTGAATAGAAGAAATAGAGCAAGACTCTCATACTCTCCTAAGCCCTAAATTAATTAGAAAATAAGCAAAAATCGATTCCAGACAATAATTCTGTAGCATATTATTTTATTGGTTCGAAAAATTCAATAGAAAATCTGATAGTGATTGATTGATTGAATGCTATCAGCCGTACATAAACGATTCTTGTCTATGCTCCTTCACCTTGCGCTCAATGAGAGCCTGCAGTGTGTCCGATCGCATTGAGAGGGTATCGATTTTCTCGATGAGTTGCTCATAGGGCGAGAGGGGAGGGGTGCCCATCACCACGTAGCCTAGCTTCGAGTCGATCTTGGCATCCAGTCTCGCCTGCCGGATCAGGTTCACTATCCAGCACTCAGCCGCATCTGGCTTCATGTTCAGCTTTTCAGCGAGCATCCTGCAAATACAAAACAAAACCATCAATACACAAAACACCATCAACATTTTCAAAGAAATGACTGAGATAATACCCAAAGACAGTAGACAAAATCAGAAAACAGAATCTTCAGTTGAAGTCATATTTTGTTATTTGGAGACTAATTCCAACAGACGACTGAAATCCTTAAATTTATCAGAGATTGAGTGTAATACGCATCAGTTGTATTGCCGATCTCTGATAAAGGGATGAACGTTTCTATCAACTTCTTTCAGTCACCAAAAACAAAATTTACAGTATAAACTTCGTGAAACTGAAGAAAGTATTATCTTTAGTGAGCGTGAAACACGTTCCCTGGTGTGCACCGCGTCTTAATTGTGCGGTTTGGTTGAACCACCCAATAAAGTGCCATCTGTGACACAATTTTCAATTATTACTTCTCAAAAAATTTAACTTAACTATTGAAACAGCTGAAATAAGTGGGTCTATGTTATTCCAAAAAAGTTTCTTTTATTAATACAGTAAATAATATGAACGCGCATAGCGAAGCTCCAGTTAAAGTACAGTATGTTCTTCCATATAATATATCACATACCAGTCAACTTCAAAATGCTATGCATCCTTTTTCTTCCTCTCCAAATTCCTGTACTTTAGTTTGATTTTCAACAATAACATCTTTATTTTATCTCATAGTAAGCATTCCTTTTTATTTTGTATAGTATTATAGAATATGCACCTGCAGAAAAAAACCTTCTCAGGTTTAGCGGGAACATATTTGTAGTTTTTTATTCAAATAAAATGATTGGGAGTATTCAACATATCAAAGTTTGTTGGTCAACAAAAGTGACTCACACGATCCTATTCGAGGATACAACAGGGTAGCAAAAACGGTGGATATGAAAATATTGTAGTAAGTTATCATTACAAATCACACGTTTTGTATTATTATACCATTATGCAAACTGAATCCTGGATTAAATGTTTTTCTACTCTAGTCTATTAAATTAACAATGGAATAGAGTTGAAGAACAAGAATGACCTGAGTAATGGAATTTAAGATTTTCCCTTTACAAAATGTTCAATTAAATTATAGGTAAAATGGGCAGCTAAATATTTTACATTGAATATCCGCAATTACCCAATCATCATATTGAATTATTTTGTTATGTTTCAAATGGTTTAAAATATTTCTCATCCATTTTAAACTCTTTTAATCATCATTGAAAACATATATTATAATTTTATATCAAATCATGTATGATAATCATATAATCTCAACACATCCATGCATTTCATTAAAACTAGGGCTTTGATAATAACTTTGCTCAGGATTGACAAAATCCTGCTGAGATTTGCAAGTTCATCAGCCCGGGAGGGCTTACTGGAACAATAAATGAATTTATCATGAAGAAATGTCAACTGACCCTATACTGATGCACTGGTGAATTCTACAGAACGTCTCGAAGATCATGAGTCTGGCGTTTTCGACAAATTCTTCAAGGCAGGCGACAAGGAAGAAGTCACTGTTAATGACCTCGTCGCATTCGTGTAACTTTTGACGGGCTCCTTCAAAGTCAAAATTCACGTACAAATGCTCGACGAATTCGGTGATGGGGTCTTTGTACGCATACGATTCCTGAACAAGTCAAAAGACAGTGTAAGAAGACAAAACATAATATTATTCGACTCAAAAATGATGAGACCACGTCATGATATTGAATATGGAAAGTAATTGCAAGAGTTATTGGAATTTTTTATGCATTTCAATTGTATCTGTATCCATAGATTATCACATTGAGATTAATTCATTTGAATTTCACATTCGAAAAAAATACTGCTTTTGACAAAACATCTTAATTTTACTGGTAAATAAAGATTAACCGAGACGACCAAGGCGTTGCAGCCCAGTCTATTAGCGCTACCTGGTCGTGGGTTCGAATCCCACAGGTAGGCATGGATGTTTGATAATCTCATCAAAACAACCGAACACTTTCCAATACCCACGCTCAAACCGGAATCTCATGTGGGCATCATCCACAATGAAAAAGTATTGATTTTTATTACAAATAAAACGTATAATAAATAATAATAATACAAATTCTTTAGGAATTGCTCCAAAAAACACAATTGGACTAAGTTATCCCATAAGAGCTGCTTTCTCGTAATGGATTTTCAAAAATATACTTGAAAGTTCATTTCACGCAATGGCTTCTTTGCGATACAGCTTCTTGACCAATCACAATACAGAATCACCGAGGAAATGTGTCGAAAATTGGATTGCCGAACTGAAAGCAGCTTCTGGTGCATTATATATATTCTAACGTATAAATCAATAATAGCAATATCTAATTCAATCTATATATACAGGGTGATTCATAATTATGGTAAAATAATTTAATACGTGATAGTAGAGGTAAAAATAAGAAAAAAAGTTCTCATAAACATATATCCATAAACGCTTCATTAGCGAGCTATACAGAGTGAAAGATTTCGCCCGGAATTCAGTTCCTCTGGTGAAATACACCGATGCTGAATTGTTTGGGGACTAGTTTTTGAAAAACTTTAGCTGGATTCATATGGAAAAATATCTGAAAAATTGAATAAAACTAGTCTGGAAGCTGTAGTGTGAGTAGTTTTTGAGAAAAAAGTTGAAATATGCAAAAAATCTAAGTAGAAAAACACAGACTTCTACGTTTGATGCCCATTAACTTTCTTTAATGACCAGTGAACAAATAATTTTTCACAATAAAAATTGTAGAGAATTTAATTCTGGAAAGAATCATGTAAGCTGTGTAAACTAAATTTGGATAAAAGTTGAATAAAATGTATTTTTATGTAATACATACACAACAAAAATTTGCTAATTTATGAGGAGAGAAGTAATAACTCATAGGTTGTAGCTGATTGCAATAAAACATGGATTTTAATAACAACTGATTTATTTTGTTTTGAACAAGAAAATATTTGAAAGAAATTATCAGCTGAAAATCATTTTCAGAAATATTTTAGCTCACTGTTGAACGAAACAACAAACTGTAAGTTAGGCCTACTGTAGCCGCGCTGTGTTTTTTGTTTAATCTATTAACCAGTTATTTGTAACCATTTCACTCTGATTTTGAGTTAAGTGTTAACTTTTTAAAAAAATAGCATGTAATTTTAGACATTATTCATACTCCGAATTAGCTGACATGCATTTAATGTATGGAATGGGACACTACTGTAATAGTACTGAAGCAAGACATTTGTATCAAGAGAACTTTCCTAACCGAGTATGTCCAAGTTCAAGGTTTTTGCCACTATTCATCAACGTCTGTCTGAAACAAGTTCTTTGATATCCAAAGAGCACATTTATGCAGGCAGACCCCGATCTACTATGACTGTTGAGTTAGAAGAACAAGTTAAGTTCCCATTTTACCCCAAATAAATTTTCCAGTGATTTTTTTCAAAAAAGTGTTTTTTTAGTAGTGTTGGGATGTGTATAGACCATTTTAAGTCTTTTCAACAGTCTCCACCTTGTGTGTTTGCCAAAATTGGCTGTTACCATATGGTAACGCTAGGACAATACACTAGCATAGATGAGTACATACAGTGAAATTATGCAGGATTTGAAAGCAATATAGTCTAAGTATTATTACCAGATCTTTTATTATTCCATAGCTTATTACTTCCAGAAAATAATAGTGATAACAATAAAAATATTAATTATCAGTTCAAATAAAAGTTTTTGTATGAAACATGTCAAAACATTTTATGCAAAGTCCAAAATTACATTTTTTGTACATAGTACAGATGCTGGAATCACATTCTTCTCCAGCACATCTCCTTCTTTTTTTGTCGGGTACACTCACTACATGGTGATTTACTCCATCATATCTTATGTCATCAGAGATTCGGTTGCATGACAATGATTGTCTCGACGTCATTGGCCTACCAGGACCCTTTGACACTTCACCATATCTCGTGATATATGATTGAACAATTTCCCTCCTGAAGTCAAGTTGAGGCTGCTTCACTCCACTGCTTCTACTGAATTGCCACGCATTTTGGATGGCAACATCAATGAGCCACGTGAATATTGGCCAGTACCATTTTTTCCCACGAACACTTATTCTATAATTTGCCACATTTTCATCTAATCGGTCAGTGCCATCCATATTCTCATTATAAATTTTCACAAGATTGGGCCTATCAACAAGAATAGTTTTCTTCTCGGCTTGTGAATACCTTTCCACTTTTCCTATTGGTTGTACTCCATGGGTGTTGGATGCAAGACTCACAACCCCATTGTCATGCCACTTGCAAACTAGGATTCCATCATCCATATTCAGTGCAGATACACAATGGCCTCTTCTAAATTTATTTTGAATATTTTTCTTTGGAAGTAATGGACAGCATGGGGGTAGTCGATCTTCTCTTATGGTACTGATGCCACCATATCCTATTTCACGAAGAAATTTCAAAAGAGGGAAATTTGAGAATAAATTATCAAAAACACAGATGTAAGGGAGATCTTTTTTATCTCCAGGCAATTTCTCAAGCATTTTTACAAGTAGAGCAGAGGATTTTCCAAAGAGCTCTTCATACTCAGAGGGCATGTTCAGTGATTTTCCTTGATATATTTCGAAATTCATCAAATAGCCCAATGGCGCATTCACACACCAAACTTTGTATCCGAAACGGATAGGCTTCGCCCTGATGAATTGTTTGCATCCATGACGTCCATAGTATTCAATCATACTTTCATCATACGACAAATATTGAACTGGTATGAAATGCTCTTGAAATCTACTTTGCAGCATAGAGATAAGTGGTCTAAGCTTGTACAGTTTGTCTCCAGTATCAATATTATTATTATCTGCACAATGAATTAGGCTCATAATTTGATCAAATTTATTACGCCTCATACTATTGACTATAAATGGTTGATTCATATCTGTCTGGGAATCCCAATAGTATCTCTTACCAGGGAGTGTATGATAACCACTAAAAATTAAAATTCCAATGAAACATTTAATATTTTCTTTTGTAATGTTTGGATTTTGTTGATTTTTGAATATGGCATATCTTGCTGTCTCCCTCACTAGCATATCATATACATCATCATCAAAGAATAATTCAAATAGTTCACAAGCTGAAAAGTCTCTATATCTAGAAAAGTCTGCCTTGGGAAATGGCAGGTTTGTTGCCTCAATGTCTGCCTCTGTATTCCATTTTTTTGTGATAGGTTTCTTTTTCTTCTTTGCTTGTCTTTCTGTACGTATATCAGATAATAACTCTCCTATTACACCATCAAAATTACGTTGTCTTTTATCAGTCTGCATTTGTTCTAATGCTTCTGAGCTTTTCTTTTGTACAGCTGTAGTCTTTTTGAGTTTCTTTCTTGGCCTATCATCATAAGTTTGTGGAAGATTGGTCCGGATGTTATCATTGTGACTAGTCTGTGACAATATTTTTGAATTCTCTCCTGTTTTGGTTGCCTGCTCCGATCCAGAAGTGTGATCTAGACGATTGATATTTTCTTCAGTTGATGCGTTTTGAAGATAATTATTACCAGTTATTCTGAGTTCTGCATCAGCTGAAAGTTGTCTGCCTGAAAGATTGTCGACTAATCCACTCTCATCTTCACCTGCTGAGTCTTCATCAGTGAGGACGTTTGAATCAGGAGGGGCAATGTATAAAGCTTCAACATTGCCAAGTTCATCATCATCATAAGTTCCAGTAAGAATGTCTATTGCAGCTTCAACAGTAAGGCCTTGCCTGGAAAGGAACGAAAAATTCAATCCACAACCCTGTTTCGGATTGTGCTAATGTATTGTCCTAGCGTTACCATATGGTAACAGTGAAAAATGAACGTAGCCCCTGACATTCTACTACAAATTAATCGAAGTTTTCATATCAATACATTATTATACATTCATCTAGTATACATTCATAATGATTTTACAATGAATTGTGATGAATTGTGGTTTTATAATACTTACTCAAACTGGCAAGTCATGACGTTTGCGTTACTCAGAGCCTGTGTGAATTTCAAAAGCACTTACTGGACAAACAACACAATTGGAATGCAAGATATGCTGTCTACTTGATAAGAATACATTTTATTCAACTTTTATTTAAATTTAGTTCACACAGCTCACATGATTGTTTTCAGAATTAAATTCTCTAATAATATTATTGCGAAAAATTATTTGTTTACTGGTCATTAAAGAAAGTTATTGGGCATCAAACGTAGAAGTCTGTGTTTTTCTACTTAGATTTTTTGCATATTTCAACTTTTCCTCAAAAGCTACTCACACTACAGCTTCCAGACTAGTTTTATTCATTTTTTCAGATATTTTTCCATATGAATCCAGCTAAAGTTTTTCAAAAACCAGTCCCCAAGCAATTCAGCATCGGTGTATTTCACCAGAGGAACTGAATTCCGGACGAAAACATTCACCCTGTATAGCTTGCTAATGAAGCGTTTATGGATATATGTTTATGAGAATTTTTTTTTCTTATATTCACCTCTACTATCCTGTATTAAATTATTTAACATAATTAAGATTCACCCTGTATACTGGCTTATACACTTATATACAATAGCTTACAATACAGCAAAATTATAGATGAATTTACATAATATAGACTTAGAAAATAATAATTATTGAACTCTATATGATATGAAAAAGCAATTTGTAATAATATAATAACTATAGCTGATAATTATATTGTTATGCATCTACATAAATTGGCGGAGCTTTGGACATATCAATGTCCATTCTTCAGAAAGAATATAAAAAATATCCTAGAGAGAGAGAGAGAGGAGAGAGAGAGAGAGAGAGAGAGAGAGAGAGGAGAGAGAGAGAGAAGAGAGAGAGAGAGAGAGAGAGAGAGAGAGAGAGAGAGAGAGAGAGAGAGAGAGAGAGAGGAGAGAGAGAGAGAGAGAGATGGGTATCCTTAAAGTACTTTCTCCGGTTAAAGAAAGTGTGTGTGTGTGTGGTGTGTGTGTGTGTGTGTGTGTGTGTGTGGTGTGTGTGTGTGTGTGTGTGTGTGTGTGTGTGTGTGTGTGTGTGTATGTGTACTCCTTAGACCAGTTATAGAATAGACACGCTGGGAAGTCTAGCCTCTGAAGCCAACATCTACTGCTATATCGCCAAATCGTGACGTCATCATCGGATAGAAAACTTGCAGATTGTCTCTATTTCAGAAGAATGTAAATTATTATTCATTATAATGGTAAACTCCCACTGCGCTCCTGCTGAAATAGACACAATCTGCTATGGAAAACAATGTAAACAAACTACAGAAAATTTTTCAATCCGATGCTGACGTCACGATTTGGCGATATAGCAGTAGATGTTGGCTTCATCAACTTTCAGTATGAATATACAATGGGGCGTTTCTATTCTATAACTGGTCTAAGGTGTACTCGATATCTCATCTCCCAATAATTAACGGAATGACTTGAAATTTGGAACTTGAGGTCCTTACAATATAAGGATTCGAAACGAAAAATTTCGATCTAATGCAATTCAATGTGGCGGATAAAATGGCGAAAATGTTCTCAAAAACAGGGGTTTTCGCGATTTTCTCGATAACGGCTCCAACGATTTTGATCTAAAATTTATACCTAAAATAGTCATTGATAAGCTCTATCAACTGCCACAAGTCCCATATCTGTAAAAATTTCAGGAGCTCCGCCCCATCTATGCAAAGTTTGATTTTAGATTCTCAATTATCAGGCTTCAGATACAATATTTAAATACAAAAATTCAAGTTGAAAAGATTGAGCATGAAAATTTCTACAATTAATGTTTGGTAACATTTTCACCTAAAATTTAAAATAAGCTCGAAATTCGAGAAAATGTTATGATTTCAATTGCAAACTGTTGGCAACTGTAAATAATTCTATTAAATCATTCACTATGAAGAGATAGCAGACTTCGTGTGTCTCTAGCGTTATTGTCCTGTCACCAGCTGGCTTGGATCTTTGAATAGTAGACTCGAGATGCGCGTGAACACTAGCGTCAGGTGATAAATTTTCATAACGGCAAGGAAAGTTGTGTGAGTGCGCCACACCAGATTTTTACTTTCCTTGCCCTACTACCATAGGTAAGGAAGGTATTGATTTCCAAAAAAAATTAAGGTACCCCAATTTCAAGTTTTCTATAAGTTTCAAGGTCCCCTGAGTCCAAAATCATGATTTTTGGGTGTTGGTCTGTGTGTGTGTATGTGTGTCTGTGAACACGATAACTCCATTCCTAATTAACCGATCAACTTGAAATTTTAAACTTAAGGTCCTTATACCATGAGGACCCGACAATAAGAAATTCAATGAAATTCAATTCAAGATGGCGGAAAAAATGGCGGATAATTACTAAAAAATTTCTTCAAATTCTATCTTTTTTTAGCACCAACATTCTTCAATCACCTACCGATTGATATCAAAGATTGTCAGGTGAAGAATATTTTTTTGAAAAAACCCGTAAGCATCTTTTAATGGAGGACGACATTAACAAATATTTTAATATTGTAGTATAATTGAACTGTAACCTTGTTATTATATAAAGATAAGGAAGCTTATTCTAAATATAGTACAATAGTTTAGAGGTTCCGCTGAAATTCAAATTGTTATTAGTTTTTAAGGCCGGCTGATGTTATTCTCGAGAGTTGTGTGTATATATTTAAAAATTATGTTTCCCAAACAGGTTTTTACCTTTGGGCTTTATTGTTTTGAAGGTTATTTATATATTTTTGTTTTGTAAAATTGTATTGACAATAAAGAAGTTTCAAATCAATCAAAAACCCATGTTTTTCCCGGTTTTCTCGAAAACGGCTCTAACGATTTTCTTCAAATATTTACCATGGATAGCTATTAATAAGCCCTATCAACTGACATGAGTATCATTTTTGGGAAAATTGCAGGAGCTCCGTAATATTCATGAGAAAAATGGCGGATAATTACTAAAAAAACTTTTTTTTCACGGTTTTCTCGAAAACGGCTCTAACGATTTTCTTCAAATTTATACCATGGATAGCTATTTATAAGCCCTATCAACTGACATGAGTCTCATTTCTAGGAAAATTGCAGGAGCTCCGTAATATTCATGAGAAAAATGGCGGATGATTACTAAAAAAACATGTTTTTCACGGTTTTCTTGAAAACTGCTCTAACGATTTTCTTTAAATTTATACCATGGATAGCTATTTATAAGCCCTATCAACTGACATGAGTTTCATTTCTTGGAAAATTGCAGGAGCTCCGTAATATTCTTGAGAAAAATGGCGGATAGTTACTAAAAAAACATGTTTTTCACGATTTTCTCAAAAATGACTTGACCGATTTATTTCAAATTCATACCCTGTATAGTTATTTATCAGCTCTATCAACTGGCATGAGTCTATTTCCTGGGAAACTAATGGGGTCCACCCCATCCTTGAGAAATGGACTTTGTAAACTGACATGAGTCTTTTATCCTTCTCGTGCATGAGGTAGGTAGGTAGAGCAGTTTATAAAAAGAACACAATATAGTCGAGATATTTCATATGTAGAACAGCTGTTTTGACGACTTTTAAAAAAATCATCGAATTTCACAATTTTACACAAAGGAAAAAGTACTCTGAAAACAATGATATATAAACACATAGACAGTAGTCTGATCGTATAGTTTCGAATATGTTGACGCCAATCGTCATTATGTTATTCCCCTGAATCATTCTCGTTTAAGAATGAGGCTTACAGTTCAATTAGCAAGGAAAGTTGTGTGAGTGTACCACACCAGATTTTTTCTTTTTTAATCTGATGATCAAAATTGCAACTAATATTATTGAAAAGAAATTGATTTCTAAAATCATGAAAAGTGAGAAATGAAGTTTGTAGGAAATCTGCATTATGGTAGTTTATTTTGATAATTTCAACACACCGATTTTTCGCCAACATGACAAAACAGAATGTTCTCTGTTGGGTTGATTGGATTAGTGTATCGACGGAAGCCAGACCTGATAACTGCGCTCACACTCACATTCCAGGACGACACGTCACGGTACGATAGGACAGAAAGCTCTAAGTTTATTTAGGAATTTAGGATTTCTTCTAGACATTTTAAATTGATAAATTATTTATTAATATTTAAGAAAAGATAACAACAGGTCAATGTAACAGCCGGGATTTCTTCCCCCCAGGACCACCCCGATGTTCGAAACTGCAATGGTTTCTTAAAACAAGTAAATCTGAATCAAGTGTGTGGGTGTGTGTGTGTGTGTGTGTGTGTGTGTGTGTTGTGTGTGTGTGTGTGTGTGTGTGTGTGTGTGTGTGTTGTGTGTGTGTGTGGTGTGGTGTGTGTGTGTGTGTGGTGTGTGTGTGTGTGTGTGTGTGTGTGTGTGTGTTGTGTGTGTGTGTGTGTGTGTGTGTGGTGTGTGTGTGTGTGTGTGTGTGTGTGTGTGTGTGTGTGTGGTGTGTGTGGTGTGTGTGTGTGTGTGTGTGTGTGTGTGTTGTGTGTGTGTGTGTGTGTGTGTGTGTGAACTTAGAGAAGTTTCGAGATACAACTGCTCGTATGGATAAATTCATTACAATGCAACAGCGAGATGAGAAACGTGATCGTACTATGAGTTCCTCGCCTGAGAGCTCACGTGCCGCTAAGAAAGGGTGTAATTAGAAAAATGACGATTTGATACAAACTATAGAATTAACAATTGAAAAGTTATTTAATGAAAAATTCAATGAATTGGCTACAAAGAACGATGTGTTGGGAATAACAAACCTACTAGCAAACATCACCGAAGAAAACAAATTGATGAAGGAAGAATTACAACGTCTGTAAATGGAAAATAATATCAAAATTATGCATAGATTAGACAGATACGAAGCTTGATCAAGACGTAATAATTTAATCTTCAGGGGACTAAAATTCAAAAGTAACGAGGACTGTTGTGAGATAGTAAAGGAATTTTGTACAAATGTACTGAAGTGTAATATACAAGTGGGTGTCAATAGTGCTCACATCTTGGGCAAAAAAAGAGAAAATGCACAGATTATTGTTCATATCCCGGTGGATCGCAACATTGATGTAGTTCTAGCGAATACAGGGAAACTGAAAGGAACTGGATATGTAGTGCATAAAGACTATTCGCTTCCGACAAGAATACGGCGTAATAGACTATTTCTACTCAAAAAAGAAATATTGAAGATGAGTGGCGTGCGGAGCACTGTTGTGAAGGGGGAACAGCTGATTGTTGAGGTACTTCACATATTTGAGGATAATTTCATATCTTCACGTGGGAGGCGGAGGATGGTCTACGGTGTGGAAACGAGGATGGGCTGGAGAGATTGAACCGGATTTTGAAGATGGACTTTAATGAAATAATAATGTTTTGAAGAAGGATGAACAATCTAATGAGCGCTCAAATAAACAGTCTAATGAATAGGATAAGGTCGTATTGCCATGTAAAAGAAATAAATGAATCAAGTGGGATGGCTTACAATGTAGCGGGTCTTAGTGAGAAGGTGAGTTCAAATTATTTTCTTGATTTCTTAAAGAATTATGATATTTTTATTCTATGAGAATGACATGGTGAAGAAGTTTAGAAAGAACATCCTTCAAGTGTACAGGCCAGATAGATATTGAAAGCTGGGTCAAACATTTTAAAAAAGTTACTTTCCATTGAAGTTGAGGCAGATGAAATAGCATATGCCATACCGTTCATAGAGGACGAAAAACTAAATGTAAAAAAAAATCTGGTGTGGTACACTCACACAACTTTCCTTGCTCATTGAACTGTGAGCCTCATTCTTGAACGAGAATAATTTAGGGGAATAACATAATGACGATTGGCGGCAAAATATTTGCAACTACGATCAGACTACTGTATATGTGTATATACAGGGTGATTCTTAATTATGGTAAAATAATTTAATACGTGATAGTAGAGGTAAAAATAAGAAGAAAAGTTCTTATAAACATATATCCATAAACGCTTCATTAGCGAGCTATACAGGGTGAAAGATTTCGCCCGGAATTCAGTTCCTCTGGAGAAATGCACTGATGATGAATTGTTTGGGGACTAGTTTTTGATTAACTTATGGTGAATTCATATGGAAAAATAACTGAAAAATTGAATAAAACTAGTCTGGAAGCTTTAGTGTGAGTAATGTTTGAGAAAAAAGTTGAAATATGCAAAAAATCTAAGTAGAAAAACACAGACTTCTACGTTTGTTGCCCAATAAATTTCTTTAATGACCAGTAAACAAATAATTTTTAGCAATATAAATTGAAGAGAATTTACTTCTGAAAAGAATTATGTAAGCTGTGTAAACTAAATTTGAATAAAATGTATTCTTATGGTAGTACATTATACCACAAAAATTTGCTGTTTTATGAGAAGAGAACTAATAACTCATAGGTTGTAGCTGATTGCAAATAAAGCATGGATTTGAATAACAGCTGTTCCCATTTTTTTTTCAAATAAGAAAATATTTAAAAGAAATTATCAGCTGAAAATTATTTTCAGAAATATTTTAGCTCACTTTTGAACAAAACAACAAACTGTAAGTTAGGCCTACTGTAACCGCGCTGTGTATTTTGCTTAATCTATTAACCAGTTATTTTCTATTAACCAGACCTTGAAACGTATAGAAAACTTGAAATTAGAGTACCTTAATTTTTTTTGGAAAGCAATACTTTTCTTACCTATGGTAATAGGGCAAGGAAAGTAATAACGATAGAAGAACTGAATTTGGTATTGAAAAAGGCAAAATGTAATAAAGCTCCGGGCACTGACGGCATACCGGCAGAATTTTACAAATCAGCTCCAGATCAATTCTTAAACTTCCTGCTCAATTTTTATAATTATATTTATGACTAGCAGGGCACCCGTGCTTCGCTACGGGAACTAAAAGATAATATTATTTTTGTGAAACATTTATCATCTAAATTCTATCAAAATTGTTAAAATAGTTTTTGAGATTAGGCCATAAGTTGTCATTAAAATTATTGAGTCAAATCATTCGAATAATTAATTGATGTGTTGGAAGTGTTCTGTAGAATATTAGTCTGATTGCAGCGAATTTTGTAGAATATTGGGCGGGGCTTAAGAGTCGACATCGACTTTATTCATTGGTAATTGATATTTCCCGTTGACAGTTATCAAAAATTAGCACTGATCATCTTATTTTTGTTATTGCTTGATGCAATTGAGCATTAAATTCCAAATTAAGTTGATTCGGAATTTGATGACTCTGGTAGCCTATCCATGGATCTCTTGCTTATTCTGGATTTTTTGGCATAGCCTGTCGCTTACTTTTCGTTTCACTTATCCAAAAATGTAAAAGCAGCCAACCCACTGAATCTTTCTTCCATTGAAGTCCATTCATAATAAGTTCTTGTCGAGACGCCGATGAGTGAAGATCGTTATCGGTTCGCTCTAGCCTAGGTCTCCAGCCTGGCGTGCCGGTCGTTGTAATACGTTATCATGTACTCATATAACGAGTGTTTATACAAAAAGTTGAATCGTGATCTATTTTTTATTATTATAAAGAATTATGTCGTGAAGTCTAGTGTGACAGCGTGTATAGTGGTCAGTGACTATCAGAATATACAAACAACTTCTACGATGGTGTCTTGTTCCAATTGTGCAAACAAAATCAAACATCAAAAAGATAGGCTTACGTGCTCAACCTGTAAATCAACTTTCCATATAAAATGTGTTAGAGTTGACTTCACGAAACTCGATAAGGATACGTGGAAATGCAACTCTTGTTTGGGTGAAAACTCGTCTGATTCCAGCCACAGTGATTCGTCGTTATCACCATCTAAAGACGCAATCCTTGCGTCCATAGCCAGTATGCAGACAAACATGGAAAAGCAGATAGGTGGAGTGGCCACTAATGTAATTGACATTAAGAATGAACTTGTAGGTGTCAATAGCGCTATCACCAAAATGCAGGACACTCTCGCACTGCTTGCATCTGATAATGAATCACATAAGTCGGGAATTTTTGAAAATTAGGGAAGAAAATGACAAGCTGAAAAAGACTGTTCATCTTCTTGATGACAAAATCAAAGATATGGAACAGTTTAGCAGGAAAGACAACATAGAAATTACAGGTGTTCCGTACAACTGAGGTGAAGATTTATATGGTTTGTTGGACAGAATCGCTGCCGTTATTGATGTCAACTACAACATAAACTTTATTTCAACCGTGCACCGCTTAAGGGCAGGTCACACCGAGCTCGCGTCCGCGGCGGTAGCGAAGTCAAAAAACTCGCCTTCCATGTTATTAAGTTATGCAGGTCACACCGAGCTCGCTACCGCGGAGGTAGTACCTCGGTGGTAGTTTCACTTCGCGAGCCAGGCGAACTTTTGAAACGTTTCCTAGTGGGAGTACCGCTAGCGGTAGTGAGCACGGTCTGACGTGGCCAATCTAATAACATGGAAAGCGAACTCCAGAACTTCGCCATCGGTAGCACATGCACAGAATACCGAGACTCACACATGACAATGAGTCATTTGCATGCCTACAGCGATGCAACATTTTGTGTTGCAGTCGGAATTGAGCTATTGTCATTTGCATTGTCTTCCGTTGTTGCATTGTCATTTTCGTTGTTCATCATTTTATTTAAATTATTTAATTATATTTCTTTAATCTTCATCTATTCTTAATCAACTATTGCTTCAATGGAGAACCTAATTGAAGAAGTGAGGAAACGACCCATAATATGGGATTTCAGAAACGACAATTATAAAGATGGTACGAGAAAAGATAGGGAGTGGGATGAGATTTCCAATATTCTGCAAAAAGAAAGTAAGTACTACCATGTTCTTAACTTCTTCAGTATATTTTTCACTTGAAATTACTACAGACTACAGTCACTAAAGTGCGAGATAAATTTCTTTTAACACGGCTCTTTCTCAAAGACGGAGAGGTCCAATGCTCTATCCTCCACTAATCTCTCCCACTACCTAGCAGCATTCTCCTTCTTTTGTGTCTGTGTGAGAGCTTTGTAATGCTTCGCTCCCCTCCACTGGCAATGTTCCAAAGTGATATGTTTGTGTATGTTACAGAGATGTGTTCATCACAAGAACCTGAAGCAAAATGACACGGCGCATCCAATTGTGCGCAGGATGTCCGTCTGTGACTATGCTACAAACTGTGTAGGGAGAATTGGGTTTCTCCTCTTCATGTAAAAAGTAATTTATCTCGCACATTAGTACAGACTATAGACAATAGACACTAGTACAGTACTGCACGAGACGAAGTACAGCACTCTGGTTGCCGGCCTTCCCCCACTTCTAGAGAACCAGCCTCATCAAAACAAGAACAAAACCAAACTACCGCTGGCGGACGTTTTTTGGTGTGAACTGCTTCCAGAAAAACTACCTCCTCGGGAGCGAGCTCGCTACTAGGGATGGGTATCGAAAGACAAAACATCGATGTTTTGAACATTGATGTTTTTTTCATCCTAACATCGATAAGTGAAAAACATCGAACAGTAAACATTGATGTTTTTGAACATCGATGTTTTTAAACATCATTTATTGCCCTACGTTTTTATGGATGATACTATTAGTCCAGTCAATATAGACAAAAAAAAGGGGGTGTGCTTGCAATTTATATTGTAGTTCTGATTTTTTAATATATTATTTGGGTACATAAGAGAAGTCCAGAACCAATTTCTTCATGCAAGATTTCCTTGTGCTAGATACAAGATAGCCCAAAAACCTCATATTTTCGGCTCATTTTCCAGTTTTCAGCTATTTCTGCCAAGTCTCTCCCAGATTATATAATTCTGAAAAAAATTAGATCAATCGGAACTCTCTATCACCAATGAGTACTTTGTTATAATTTTTCAAAAATGAGTAAAATTTGAAGAAAAAATCAATTTTGATGAATTTTAGTTTTTAATCAACAATATCTTCCTATTGTTACAATTTAGATGTATATTTCAAAATCCCTCTAGGCGTATTTTTGTGCTACACAATCTGAGATCAGGTAGAGCGCTCTATGTCATATAGATTTCCAGGTACACCTGACTGTACAATACTCCTTGTATTGTGGAAAACACCTAATTTTCAGCTTCAACCATCATCACCATCTACTTTGTCCTCACATTTATATTTCGCACAATGACATAAGTTCATGGGTAAGAATCACCCGTTAGATGCACTTAATTTCAGTATTTCCTAGTAGAGGCACGCCTCAGTAGAGGACACCTCAAGGATCAAAATTTCAAACACTTATAATTTACTTGCTCACACTTGCTTTACATGCTCAGATTTCATCTTACTACACTTAATTCTTCTCGGCTCGCCAAGGCGGTTCAAAATCATGCATCAACAGTCAAATTCGGTCAAAAAATAGAAAATTTATTGTTGAGTGGAGGTACTTCATATTCAATACATAAGAAATGTCCAGTTTCTATATTCAAAGCTATGTATCTCGGTAACCCCTTATTATAAAAATTATTACATGATCTTGAAATGTACAATAGAATTTTCTATTTCATCTGCTGTAAACAATTCATGAAAGAATATGTTCGTAGAGTGAGATTTGATTGTTGAAAAAAATCCGGAAATTGTAGATATTTTTCTCATATTAACGGTTTTGGCAGTTCTATGATAGCGAAAAGTGATTCAAGATGGATTTTAGGCAACTGAGCTCGTAGAGGATGAATTTATCTACAATTTGTAATCAACTGTAAGTTTCTATGATGTATCAGACTCGTTTTAGAAACTCTTGATCAACAGAAAAATTACGAAAAAAATGTACAAACTGAAATCGCCATTTTTTAAATTTTAACTTCCAAATTGTTTTGGAATTGAAAGTATTATTTTTTATTGGAGTGGGTAGAGGGGGACAATTTTCACATTCTCACTAGATTTGGAAATTTTATCAGAAGTATTTCACAAGACATGCAACTTTGAATATAGAAATTGGTCATTTTCTGTGTTTTGGAATATGGGCTTAAGTACACTCAACAATAAAATTTCCATTTTTCGACCGAATTTGACTTATTATGCATGATTTTGAACCGCCATGACGAACCGAGAAGGATGTAGTGTATGTAGTACGATGAAATCTGAGCATTGTGTCAAAAGTTATGTGTTTGAAATTTTGATCCTTGAGGTGTCCTTAAGCGCGCCTGTCCACTAGGAAATACTGAAATGAAGTGTATCTTACGGGTGATTCTCATAGAACATAATCTCAAGAACTTATGTCGTGCGAAATATCAATGTGAGGACAATGTAGTTGGTGATGATGCTTGAAGCTGAAAATTAGGTGTTTTTCACAATACAAGGAGCATTGTTGTCAGGTGTACCTGGAATATGAGATACATCGCTATACCTGATCTCAGATTGTAGAGCACAAAAAGAGCTTCTAAAGTGACTACAATTTTATCTGGAGCTATTGTTCCAATATTTCAACAGTTACTAACTGGAATCACAGCAATTTTGGATTTGTGGTATTCAAGTAACAGCCTTCAAATAATTGAAGTCAGGTTGTGACTAGGAAGATACATCAACTCTAGTTCACAAGATTTGTCATCTTCATGGTTTAGTCTGAAACCTCTAGGGATATCCTTGAGGATTCGGTCTTGAAATTTCACCCTAAGCTAATTTTAACAATCATTGATACTCATATCGTATTCATTCAATACCTGATAGATTTTTTAGGAAATGAAAATGGATTAAGTTTTTTTATATGGATATCTGCACTCCTTACAATACGAGGACCTCTTTTCCAGAGCTAAATTAATTAGTGTTAAACACATGTTGAGGAAATAATTGTAGTAAGAAAAAACACTTTCTTCCTAAGAAATGAAGAATCCGACCTCTTATTCAATTCTAAATAACTATAATTGTCAAGTTCATTTCTTTCAGTAGACAACCAGTCTCTCCAACTCTTTGAAACACCACTTTATTCGTTACCTTCTCTCTCCAATTATCGGAGAGACCAATATTATTAAAACCAGACCAATGAAGTCCCGATTTTTTTCTAAACTATGTGATGACACAGGTGCTCAACACTCATCGCTTTCGTACTATAGCAGTGCGCGATGGCTATCTCTGGGCAATTCTCTGCTAAGAGTATTTCAACTGAGGCAAGAAATCCACATATTTCTAAGTGAAGACAATAATTTTCTTGCTAACATTGATGAAAGTTATTTCCTTAAACTGGCGTTCCTAACAGTATCACATACACCCTGAGTACCTTCAGAGGTAGGTGATTGATACCCAGGTGTTGCTCCTGGACGACTTAGCTCAGTCGTAATGTGGGCGGGGGAAGGAGGCAAGTTGAAGTTCCTCTTCCTCCTTCTTTGTGCCTCAGCTGGCGTGAACAGCACCTCCTGGTGCTTCTGACGGCGTTAATGTCGCTCTCTTCTCTGATGACACCACTTCTAGGTAATTTTGTATTGGCCTTATGGCCTCGGTTCCACTCCAGTATAGTAGGAAGAGGAAGGATAGACAGGAGGGACGGCAGCCAACAGGCCGCTGTGCCCTGGGAGGATGGAAGGATAGGGACTGCAGCCAACGGGCCGCTGTGCCCTGGGGAGATGGAAGGATAGGGACGGCAGCCAACGGGCCGCTGTGCCCTGGGAGGATGGAAGGATAGGGACAGCAGCCAACAGGCCGCTGTGCCCTAGGAGGATGGAAGGATAGGGACGGCAGCCAACAGGCCGCTGTGCCCTGGGAGAATGGAAGGATATGGATGGCAGCCAATGGGCCGCTGTGCCCTGGGAGGATGGGTGGATGGGGATGGCAGCCAATGGGCCACTGTGCCCTGGGAGGATGAGAGGAGAGGGATGTATGGCAGCCAACGGGCCACTGTACCAGGACAGGAGGTCAGGGACGTACGGCAGCCAATGGGCTACTGTACAAGGACAGGAAGGTTGGGAGCGGAATGCTGTGGTCTGGGGCTCGTCCGGCGTTTATATTCTCTCCCAAAGTAGAGGGGATGGAGTTGCACTGCCGCCAGAGGCGGTAAGAGTCCTCTCGATGCGCGGAAGATGGTGCACCATTGGTACCCTCCTTATCTCCACGGTCAGCTAGCTTGCTGATAGCCGAGCGTCTTTCAATAATATTATTAACTATTTTCTCGTCACAATTTTACTTTGTGACACCTCACTCCTACTTGGGGGGGTGGGGGGGAGGCTGGAGCCCTCTATGGCACCACCTTAAAAGGCGTGAGCCATCTAGGCATCAACTTAAGAGGTGTACACCTCTCTGGCATCAGCTTTAGAGGTGTATGCCACTGCCTATGAGCATCATCTACACCTGGTCCACAGGTACATATTTACATCATCCATCTGGAAATCGGACTTTTATGCATGGTTTGCCGGCCTGTTTATGCTTTCCAGGTGTTGAGACTCAGTGAAAGAACACTGGATCCTTCTTCCTTGAGGGACCTGGTGTGGGTTCCTGGGATGGTGGGACTACTTCATTGATAGTTGATGACTGTGTTGGCTCTCCTACATCCATATCCATTGAGGGTGGCATGGACTCCTCCACATCCATGACCGTGGGGGGTGCTGTTGTCTCTTTCACATCCCTCTCAGAGTTTCCACTTGTGTTGGTGGCTGGGACATGAATCGCGGCACGCAGTTTGGAATCGGTCATCTCATCCCAATGATCGACCATGTCAACCCAGGATACTTGTGGTGGAGCTGCAGGTGGTCTTCCACCTCCATAGGAGGGTGATAACGAAAATCACCCCCTCCTTCTTCAAGGAAGGCATCTTCCTCGTCTGTGGGAATTGGTGACACAAGAGGTGGTAGTGCCACTATTGGGCATAGCGGTGGTGATGTTTGAGGGGACGGGGTTCTTTGTCCTCCCGCTTGTGGTGTTTCCTTGACCTGACATACAGTTGATGTTGATTCTCGGGGGAGAGGCAGTTCTGGATATAAGGATTGTATCCGATGCATCATGTCTTCAGGGTTGGTGCCAGGATGTATTGGTTGCCCTTGAAGGAACTCTTCCACACAAAATGCGATTATACAATCAACTTGCCATCGTGGGACATTCCTGGCACTGCATGGATATGACAAAAATCTGTACGGTCGTACCCATTCAATTTTTTTGAGCTCCAAATACTCCCTGACTATATTCAACAGCCTTTGACTAGCATCCTCTTCTATGATTCTGTAGGGGTCGAACCCATGGATTTCCTCCCGAAAGCGATCGACGATTGCTACTGCGACCCTCCTGTTAATTAGAATTGGAACAGCCCAGAGTCCCTGTCAGCCGATTCTGGCGAGAGCACCTCGCAAATCACGGGGTTGTTGTTGCCAATGTCTTGTTTTCAAGCTTTGAAACCGGCTATAACCCTTATAGCGGTCTCGAGCTCTCTTCTCTACAAGGTGTAGGTACGAATCAAGGAAGCTCAAACGATGAGATGGCATCTTGACAAGTAGTTCTACTCAACTGACAAAATAATTGAAGATTACTAGCCACTTTAATTCAATATCAGCAACCCCCACCACCTAGGTTTCAAAATGATAGGGTAAGTGCAATAGTTATTGTGTTCAACAATGTATTGGAGGGGATAAAGACTTTAGTAATTAAATTATTTTCACCTTTACAAGGTAAATAACAGCTTATCTTCTAATAACAATTTTGTGAGCCTTATCTCAAACGGACTAGGGTTATTGTAATTCATTGCACCCCTTTTAGGTAATGTTTTTATCAAATCTTCGAGTCACAACTCAGAAAGGATTCCAGAGTGGAAGTCCGTGCCATCTCTCGGGAGAACATTGAACTAGATGAGCGTGTACTGTATCTAGCCACTGCACCTTATACTGTGAGCATAGGCAACCCGCTTAACCAACCGGCCTGGTTGGAAGTGTAATTGGATTGACTTTCTCTTCCCCTTCATATTCATCATTTGCACGAGGGGGTAGAAGCTTAATATCTTTGATATGTACTGTGACAGTTTTCCCCTTGATTGTTTGTAATCTCACTACTGTTGGGCTTAACATCTGTATCACCTTATGTGGTCCCAAAAACTTGGCGCTAATTTTGCTGTGAATTGGTCAGCTCCAGAGGAGAGGTGATGCTCTCTTTTGAACACCATTTGCCCAGGTACAAGTTTCAGCGGCCTTCTCCTCAAATTGTAGTAGCATTTTGTATCCCAATATGCTTCATCCAGATTGTCAATCACTATCTTTCGTAAGTGAATTAACATCTTTATCCTTTTATCTTGGGTCTGGAAGCTATTATCTCTGGCTTCTCTTCGTGGGTCGTCATCTCCTTCAAAAATTATTGTTCCTGGAGCATGTAATTCTTGTCCAAAGTTCAAATAAGATGGCGAATGTTTTGTGCTTTGATGGACGGCGGTATTTATTGCAAAACAAAATTCGTTTATGTATCGGTCCCCATTGGCATGGCTCTCACCTACATAAATTTGTATCATTGTATTTAATACATGATTGATTCGTTCAGTAGGGTTGCAACTAGGTGTATAAGGTGGAGTAAAAAACTGTGTGATTCCTGCATCTATACAGAAAGACCAAAAAGTTTTACTTGTGTACTGAATCCCATTATCACATATCAAAAGTTGTGGTACTCCGAATCTATTCAGTACTAACTCATTGAGAGCTCTAATAACAGCTGTAGTATCAGCCTTAGCTAGTGGTTTGGCCTCAGTCCATTTGGTGAATTGGTCCTGGAAGACCACAAGGTATCGATTACCACATTTTGACCGAGGAAGTGGACCAATGAGATTGGAACTCACCATTTTCCATGGCTGTTGGACTTTTCGTGGACTTTCCATCTGGCCATATGGTGTCTTCTGTTCTACTTTATGTCGTAGACATTCATTACACTCATGTACATACTTTGCTAGATCTTTGTATAGTCCTGGCCAGTAGTATGATCGAGCTATTCTATCATATGTTCGATATATACCTTGGTGTCCTGCTGTGGGGGCATCATGATTGTAATTCATTATTTTAAGATGACAATCACGAGGTACACATAATTTCCAATGATCACTGTGTTGACCATCTGGTACTTATCTCTGTGGCCATATATGTCTATATAGTAGCCCATCTCTCACCACATAGTCCGAATATTTTTCGGGTGTCTCAGTAAGGCCTTTTTTTATCTTACGAGTCCAATTATCATCTTGTTCACGGTCAATACTGACTGGTATTACCTGTTTCTCGGGTTGAGTAGACTTGAGATCGTCTTGCTCAGTCAATGGGCCACCAGACAGAGCATCAGGGACCATATTAAATTTTCCCCTTCAATATTTAATTGTTAACTCGTATTGTTGCATCTCCATGATCCACCTAGCAATCCTTCCTGTTGGATTAGGTATGACTCAGAGCCATTTCAGAGATTGATGATCAGTTATTACTGTGGGTTCATAACCCTCAATGTAAGGTTTAAATTTCCTTAGTGCAAAAATTACCGCCAAACACTCCTTTTCTGTAGTGGTATATCTAAGCTCAGGTCCTTTCAGACCCCAACTCGCATAAGCTATTACCTTTTCTTCTCCAGCTATGTCTTGAGTTAACACAGCTCCAAGTCCATAATCTGACGCATCAGTCTGTAGTGTGAATGGGAGCTCGAAGTGCGGGTAAGTCAGTACAGGAGAGTGAGTGAGAGCACCCTTTAATTTCACGAATGCTTCCTCCTCTTCTTTGTCCCATTGCCATTTCACACCCACCTTTAATAAATGGTGTAAAGGGGTGGCTAAGCCTGAGAAATTCGGGATGAAGCGGCAATACCACGAGGCCAGTCCTAAAAAACTTTCAAGTGTTTCTATGTTTAGGTATCAGGAATTTGACAACAGCTTTTATGGTATCTGGGTCTGTCTGCAGCCCTTGTTCAGTTACAATATGTCCGAGGTAGCAGAGTTCAGTCCTCAAGAATTGGCATTTCTCTTCATTAATAATTAATCTGGCCTCTCTTAGCCTACAAAACAGCTCAGTCAGGTGCTGTTTATGTGCTTCAAGTGTTTCCCCAAGTACTATTAAATCGTCCAAATATGCAAATGCATAGGGCTCCAACTCTGGGCCTATCACCCGGTCTAACAGCCATTGGAAGGTAGCACCAGCTGGGTCCTGGCACGGTAAATGCTGTCAGTTCCTTACTGTCTTTAGCAAGAGATACTTGCCAATATCCGCTTTTTAGATCTAATGAAGAGATGTAACGAGCATTGCAGAGTCTATCCAAAATACCCATCATGTTTGGTAGGGGATATGCATCACGATGTGTCACTCCATTAAGTTGCATAAAGTTGATACAAAATCTGATCTTCCCATTAGCTTTTTCCATGAGTACTATTGGTGAACTCCAAGCACTGCAGCTTGGTTCAATAACCCATTGAGCAAGCATAGTATCCACTTTGTCATTTATCACCTACTGCATGATTGGATTCCGGGGATAGGGACGCTGTCTGGATGGTTCAACTCCCTCCTTCAACTTCATCTTGTGTTCGAGTAGATGTGTGGATCCAGGTACATTATGAAATTTCTTCAACTCTGCTTCCAGGAACATTTCAAAATCCTCCTTTTCTGTTGCAAGTGCGATATTCTTCTGAAGCTTAGCCACTGGCAAGTGTAGCCTCCTCTATTGAGTATTAAGTTGCGCTCTCATATCTCTCAGGTGTTTCAACCCCAGGATCATCTCGATTTTCAGATTATTACAAACTGAAACTTGCAAGTAGTGCTTTCTCTCACAAATTATGGCAGCCAATCTCAATTCCTCGTCCATTGGTAATTTAGTGCCATCAAGAAGAGCAGGTTGATGAGTGATAGCTCTTCTACTGGTCTCTCCAGACCGTTTAATTTTGCTGGCTGCTTGCTTCGAAATATATGACAACTCTGCTCCCGTATCAATCAAAGCATTGAGTTCAACTCCATTCAAACCAACCTGCATGAATATCCTTTTGTTGCAATTCTTGTTGTCCTGAGATTCGGATTGTACAGCTGCTATTGTTGGAATTATTGTTGTATTAGTTCCCAATAAGAGAGATCGCGACGTAATTAGCTGACATGAAGGATTCAATGGGGGAGGATCCCATTGTACCTCTCTCGTGAATGTGTCAATTGTCACTCTGTTCTCACACATAAACTCCATGCCCAATAGTAACTCCTGTCCAAGTCCTTCCATTATAGACGCCACTAGTGGAATTGTGGTTTGTTCTATAGTCACATTAGTAGTCACTTTCCCATTTAATGGGGTTGACCGTCCATCAGCTAATATCACGCGGTGACGTGCTGGTTCTTTCTGTATCATCCCTATTTTCCGGATGACTTCATAGACCTTCTTACTCATATACTTAGCTTCAGCACTCGTATCTAGCAAGGACACTAGACACTTTTTACTGCCGATTATTACGGCAATGAATAGTCGGTTGTCCCTTGATGACTCTTTGATCACAGGAATCATCTGTGTCATTCGCACCACTGCTGTCTTGTTCGATGTTTCATTCCCCTTTTGTATGTCAAGGACACAGTTCCGTGCTCTCTTTCCACATTTTTTACATGGTGGGATTTCGGGACATTGTGATCTCCAGTGTCCTGGTTTTTTACATTGCCAACACACTGGTTCAGACTCATTAAGAGAGGGTCTGTTACTAGAAGTTTTCTCTATTTTGACCTTGGATCTTGTGATTTTTTTGTGTCCTCGGTCTTGTGAACTCTCGAATTCTGTCTATTCTGTTTCTCCTCTGCTTTGATTTGTTCATACTCTTTCGCGAATTTTTCCAACTCATCAATACTATGAACATCTGATTGCCAAATATACAATTTGTACCGTGGGAGAAGATTCTTATACACTCTCTGTAATTTCTTCTCATCTGTGAAACCTCCTCGTCGCCTCATGAGTGTCAGTACATCTTCAAGAAATTCATCAATTGATTCACCTTCCCTTTGCTTCCTTGCCTGAATTTGATTCTCGAGGTCTTCCTCATAGGTAAGTGGGTAGTAGCGTGATCTGAAATCTGTCACAAAATTGTCCCATGATTTCCACTGGTCACAACGATTACGCATCCATAGAGTAGCTTTACCAACTAGTAACTCAGGTAGCGCGACTAGTAGTTGGTTGCCAGTGAGCCCATAGGCTTGTTGTAGCTCATCTAGCCTTTCTAAGAAGCTGGGAGCATCTGACTGGCCATCGAATGACAGTCTCCAGCTTCTTACTTTGTCACATACCATGCGGGCCCATGAGTGGAGTTTGTGTTAATGTTGGTTCTGAACTCTGCTTGGGCACCTGTTGCTGAGTGGTTCTTACTTCATTGCCTCGTGCCCCAAGTGCGGGCGCCAATCTATCACGTACACCCCGAGTACCTTCAGAGGTAGGTGATTGATACCCAGGTGTTGCTCCTGGACAACTTAGCTCAGTCGTAATGTGGGCGGGGGAAGTTCCTCTTCTTCCTTCTTTGTGCCTCAGCTGGCGTGGACAGCACCTCCTGGTGCTTCTGACGGCGTGAAAGTCACTCTCTTCTCTGATGACACCACTTCAAGGTAATTTTGTATTGGCCTTATGGCCTCGGTTCCACTCCAGTATAGTAGGAAGAGGGAGGATAGACAGGAGGGGCGGCAGCCAACGGGCCGCTGTGCCCAGAAAAGATAGAAGGATAGGGACGGCAGCCAACGGGCTGCTGTGCCCTGGAAGGATGGAAGGATTGGGACAGCAGCCAACGGGCCGCTGTGCCCTGGGAGGATGGAAGGATAGGGACGGCAGCCAACGGGCCGCTGTGCCCTGGGGAGATGGAAGGATAGGGACAGCAGCCAATGGGCCGCTGTGCCCTGAGAGGATGGAAGGATAGGGACGACAGCCAATGGGCCGCTGTGCCCCAGGAGGATGGAAGGATAGGGACAGCAGCCAATGGGCCGCTGTGCCCTGGGAGAATGGAAGGATTAGGGATGTCAGCCAACGGGCCGCTGTGCCCTAGGAGAATGGAAGGATAGGGACAGCAGCCAACAGGCCGCTGTGCCCTGGGAGGATGGGTGGATAGGGACGGCAGCCAACGGACCACTGTACCAGGACAGGTCAGGGACGTATGGCAGCCATCGGGCCGCTGTACAAGGACAGGAAGGTTGGGAGTGGAATGCTGTGGTCTGGGGCTCATCCGGCGTTTATATACTCTCCCAAAGTAGAGGGGATGGAGTTGCGCCACCGCCAGAGGTGGTAAGAGTCCTCTCAATGCGCGGAAGATGGTGCACCATCGGTACCCTCCTTATCTCCGCGGTCAGCTAGCTTGCTGATAGCCGAGTGTCTTTCAATAATATTATTAACTATTTTCTCGTCACAATTTTACTTTGTGACAACAGGTCTTTGCAGGGGGAAAATTCGGATATTTTTTGATTGACTAGTAAAGTTTAAGCATTCAAGAAGACTTATGCTTTGAGAGAACAGTTTGAAGAATGAACTCCAGGTACAATGAACTTATTAAAGCCAAACAAGTTCATCCCTCCCATTAAATCAGACTTTGCTCATGACTGCTGCCATGAACTTTGCTAATCTAAGTGTAACATTTTTCAAATAAGCACTTCATCCATATTTATATCATAAAATTTCTATAGAAGTATATTAAGAACATAACTATTAAGAATATAAACTAAAAAAATTATTATAATAAATAATACAATGCAAAACAAATAAATTATACTATGTGCGCCGCCAAGCCATCATGTCTGTACTCAAAGGGAGCCGTGGGTCAAAAAAGTTTGGGAACCTCTGTACTTAAACAATAGATATAGATTACATTCTATATAGCATTATTGTAGCTCTTTATCATTAAAAGGACTGAATCAAAATCAAATCAATATCTTGATTTATTTATTGATATAAGAAAAAACAAAACATGACAATCAATCAATAATATTTTGATTAATATTAATTATATTATAAGAATTATTTCAAATTCTTGCATTCAATTTTTAATCAATAAAATAGCTCAACTTGGCAGAAAACCAACAGGTCATGTCATAATATACATTTTTTTGTAATCATCAAAATATTATTGATTGATTGTCATGCTATGTTTTTTCTTATATCAATAAATAAATCAAGATATTGATTTTATTTTGATTCAGTCCTTTTAAGGATAAAGATCTACAACAATGTTATATAGAATGTAATCTATATCTATTGTTTAAGTACAGAGGTTCCCAAACTTTTTTGACCCACGGCTCCCTTTGAGTACAGACATGATGGCTTGGCGGCGCACCTAGTATAGTTTATTTGCTTTGCATTGTATTATTTATTATAATAATTTTTTTAGTTTATATTCTTAATAGTTATTTCTTAATATACTTCTATAGAAATTTTATGATATAAATATGAATGAAGTGCTTACTTGAAAAATGTTACACTGATTAGCAAAGTTCATGGCAGCAGTCATGAGCAAAGTCTGATTTAATGGGAGGGATGAACTTGTTTGGCTTTTATAAGTTCATTGTACCTGGAGTTCTTTCTTCAAACTGTTCTCCAAAGCAAAAGTCTTCTTGAATGCTTAGCTTAAACTTTACTAGTCAATCGAAAAATATCCGTATTTTTCCCCTGCAAAGACTTGTTTAGAATGTTCAAATGTTGAAAAATATCTGTTAGGAACGCCAGTTTAAGGAAATAACTTTCATCAATAAACATGTTAGCAAGAAAATTATTGTCTTCACTTAGAAATATGTGGATTTCTTGCCTCATTTGAAATACTCTTAGCAGAGAATTGCCCAGAGTTAGCCATCGCGCACTGCTATAGTATGAAAGCTATGAGTGTTGAGCACCTGTGTCATCACATAGTTTAGAAAAAAATCGGTACTTCATTGGTCTGGTTTTAATAATATTGGTCTCTCCGATAATTGGAGAGAGAAGGTAACGAATAAAGTGGTGTTTCAAAGAGTTGGAGAGACTGGTTGTCTACTGAAAGAAATAATTAGGAGAAGAGCACAACTTTACTCAATTCACTAAGTACTATACCTTGCAGAAAGCAGCAATTTATTCAATTCTGCGACATGAGGGACTAACAAAAATAATAATGGAGGGAATGACTGAGGGAAGGAATGCGCGAGGAAGGCCAAGACTGGAGTACATGGAACAACTGAAGAAGGATCTGAGATGTGCCACCTACAGTGGTCTCAAAAGGATGGCGGATGACAGAGAGGCATGGAGAGTTGCTGACAACCAGTCCAACGGCTGTTAACCAAATAAGAAGAATCTTGTTTGTCCAGTTAATCTGCATAATATACATTTTTCGCGCTAGATTTTTCCCCATTTGAGTAATACTACCATTAACAGGTGTTTCAGGGAAAACTATCAAAAGTGCCTTTTTTATGTTCTCAATATCCACCTCAGAAGCTCTTGATGATAAAATTGAATTTGGTCTCAAATTTTGGATCAGGAGTTCCCATTCCACGTGCATTAAACTAAATAAAAAAAAAAACGTTTTGAAATATGTTAGGTCAGTTTTCAGGCAAAACTTCTTGGGAGAGGTGAGGCTTTTGACCCTGCAAAGTTTCGGAGGGGCAAAAAGAAAAAACCCAAGAGACCAGAGATGGGTAAAACTCCAGGCTCAAATGTAGATCAAAAGGCTGAGTCAAGGGTAGCCAGGCGACCTTTGAACCAGGTGATCCTTTAGATCCTTGAATCCGTCCCTTGAAAAAAAAAATAATAGTTCAGTTTGAAGATTTCAATAAATTTATTCTCTCTCCAGAGTTCAAGTCATTTTTCATTCAAACGGAGTGGATGAAGACAAATTTGAGACTACAGGGCTTGGCTTATAGAAAATGAAATTCAATACCAATTACTTTTTTTTTCATTTATCTCAAGTAAGTGGCTTGAACTCTGGAGAGAGGATAAATTTTCTTGAAATCTTCAGCTTCTTCAAACTTACCTAACTTATTTCAGAACTATTTATTCTTAATTTAATTTAATGCACGTGAAAGGAGAAATTCTTGGCCACAATTTGAGATCAAATTCAATTCGTTATCACTAAGGGCTTCTGACCTTCCGGGCATTGAGAACAGAAAAAAATCACATACAACAATAGTTTTCCTGGACAACACCTGTTGGTGTTAGTCAATACCACCAATTTACTCAAATGTAAATGGAAGTCAATGGCCAATTTACTCAAATTGGCATCTAGCGCGAAAAAAACGTATATTATGCAGATTAACTGGACAATCAAGATTCTTCTTCTTTGGTTAACAGCCGTTGGGTTGGTTGATAGCAACTCTCCATGCCTCTCTGTCATCCGCCAACCTTTTGAGGTCAATGTAGTTTGCACATCTCAGATGCTTCTTCAGTTGTTCTTTGTACTCTAGTCTTGGCCTTCCTTGCGCATTCCTTCCCTCCATTATTTTTTTTTTGTTAGCCCTCATGTCGCAGAATATGACAAACTACTTGTGCTCTACTCCTTATTATTTCTTTCAGTAGACAACCTCTCTCTCCAACTCTTTTGAAACACCTCTTCATTCGTTACCTTCTCTCTCCAACTGATCCTCAGTATTCTTTTGTTGCACCATGATTCAAAAGCAGAAATTTTTCTCTCTTCTTTCGCACCGATCGTCCAAGCTTCACTTCCATAGGTTGCAATGATCCAAATATACATTTTGAGCAACAGTTTCCTCACCTCTAGACTATCAAGATTATAGGACATCAAAAAATTTTGACTTGCGATACACCATTTTAAAGTCTTAAAAACGAGCTATAACTCTTATACGTAATATTTTTTCGAAATACGGAAGCGTCAACTTTTATTAGACAAAATATAAAATTATGAGGTGAAAATTTCCCGATTTTCTGGCTTTGTATGGGAATAACTTCTTAAGCAATAGATATATACGATGAAATGTAATATAACATTGATTGTAGATCTGTTTATCCTTAAAAGGATTGAATGAAAGTCAGATCGATATCTTGATTTGAAGCCGGAATTTACTTGTTTTAAGAAGCCATTGCAGTTTCAAACTTCTGGGGTGTTCTGGGAGGGGATGCAAGCGGTGTAAAGAGGGGGACTCTTAGGTTCCAGGCTATGTACTATGTATACTAACACCCTGCAAAAATTCAGCTTTCTCCTAATTTGTTGCATAAAGCCCTGATTTTTTCGTCTTCATTGACTGGGCTATTATTCTAATCAAACCTTCCTTTAATGATATTAAATGGGAAATTTTACTACTTTTTCAACGAATTTGGACGTGTTCTTGTCTATATTCGCGCTATTTCACTTCAAATCCTAACCTCACTTTATTGAACATACAGGATACTCAAGTTTCACGTCTCTTTGCGAACAGCATGTTGAGTCGCCAGAAACTCAATCGTGAGTATCCAATAGCTTAATCTGGAGTGCACGAATGGCTCTCTGGAGTGCACAAAATAACAACACGAACAAGGCCCTCTTGCTTGAGAAAATAGAAGCTAATATTCTTGTAATTGCCTATTCTAATAACGAGCTGAGTACAAATCAAATCAGGTTCAGGCATGTATTCATGCATCGACTGAATGTGAGTGAACGCACCTGTTGGATGACTTTGACAAGATCCTTGAGAGCAGGTCGGCGCGATCGGTTGATGATGACAGCGGCAGCCAGATACCTGAGTATGTGCGGACACATGGTCTGGATGGCGTTGAGGTAGAAGGGCCGGTAGAGGAACATGTCAATGATGAGGTCGCGGCCCTTGGTATGGTTGAAGAAGACGAACAGCGACCAGTGGATGAGCCAGGTGCGCTGTTGCAGCAGCTGCAGTGATGAGCCCATCGAGTTCGTGTCCATGTATTCGCGCAACTTGTTCAGGTCCTCCAGGGCAACGTCCCAGTTTTGAACCAGGATCTCAGACGCCAGCTTTCCCCACAGCACATTCAAGTAGTTCTGCAAAAATAACATTTTATAGAATTCTTCATAATCTTGCTACAAATTGTGTCAATCAAAAATGTATTTCTTTCTATCCGGCGCTATAGTCCGTCATCAACTTTGGCCTCCATCAACAAGCAAGCCCCTCCACCAATCTCTATCGTCCACCCTAGCTTTCCATCCTCTTCTAACCATGATGCGTAGGTCCTCCGTCACGTCATCCAGCCATCATTTTCGCGGCCCGCCCTGTCTTCTTCTTCTTCTTCTTCTTCTTCTTCTTGAATCAATCGATAATAACTGTTTCAATACATAACTATAAAGACATTCACTTGAAAAGCTTACAACCAATGCTGACAGTTCACAGCGAATCTTACTATAATAGCATGCAATACTAAATGCCGTTCAATTTAATGCCATTTATTGTTTATTTCAATGTAATTGAACAGTTGGTGCAGAGTTGATAGCTATGGTACTATTGCTGTCTGTTGAGACCAGGACTGGAAGCAGCTCCGAGCACCCAAATAAAAGCCATTTCTTTCGTCTTGACATCTATGGAGGGGGCTGTGGGAGGGAGGGTGACAAGGACCTTGACTTTGAAGCATTGGTCAAAGTTCTAGTTGTGCTCAGAGCCATGGGTAGGGATGGGTAGGGAAGTATTATTTATTATTAAAAACACACAAAACAAAACAAAATTACAAAGATTTACGAAACAAATAAAACACAATAAAATGTTACAAATATAAAAAACCATGGGCTTAGTGTTTGGGTGTGTTGGAGAAGAAGATACCTAGCCAACTATGGTTTCCCATGTAATAGGCAGGCAAAGAAGAGAAGAGAAGTATGAGGAAAAAAGGAAGGGAGAAATGGGGGGAAGGAAGAAAACAGAGGAATAGGTACTCAAAATAAAGGTAAGCGAGTCCACTGAAAAATGAAAAAAAACTAATGAAAAAACAATGCTGGAGCAGAAATCTCGAGTCATATATCTAAATGGAAGAAGAAATTACTGTATGTCCAGTTTTTTATATCCAGTTTAATTTTTCCGCTAATCTTATGGTCCATGAGAAAGTGATTTGGAATGAGGTTTATTATTTTAGTACCTATGTAAATTAATTGCCTCCTTATACATTCAATATTAGTGTTATAGGTTACATATTTGTTAGCAGTGGCCCTTAGGTTATAATAATTAAGAGTAGAGTTTATTGTGAGAGGAAAATCGGATCTATATTTTATTAAGTACTCAATTACGGTTTTTATGTATAATTGACGTATAGTCATGACCTCAAAATCACTAAAAACCATATCCGTTGGATAGAGCCTGGGCTTGCTTAATATAGTTTTAATTATCAGTTTTTGTGCTACAAATAATTCAGCAATATGACAGTTGAAACAGCCTCCCCAAACAACTATGCCATACTGCAGAATTGACTTGACTAGAACATGATACATCATTTTCAGGTGGTTCTTATTAAGAATTCTGTTAACTTGGTAAAATTTAAAAGATAAATATATAATTTTTCTACATATGTATTTAATATGAACATCCCATTCAAGGTTTTCATCAATTATTATAATTTCCAAATACTTAGTATTATTGACTTTTTTAATGGTGGGACAATCACAAATACCCAAGTTTAAATTGCACTGAGAATGGAGTCTCAAATCTTGATTCTCGTTAGGCTGCCCTACTCTATTTGCACAGAAAGTTATGTAATTAGTTTTTTCAATATTTAAACTTGGTATCCTTATCTAACCACTTCTTAATTAAAAGCATATTATTTTCAGCTAAGTATGAACTTCATTACATGAATTACCGTGAAAAATAGCTGCAGTATCATCTGCAATGGATATCACAGTTGAGTTTAGAAGTCTTAAATTTAAAAAGTCATTTACATAGAGTATGAAAAGGATGGGAGAAAGTACAGTACCTTGAGGAAGACCATAAGAAGTTAAGTTAGTTACACTAGATTGATCATTTATGGTTAGGGACTGGGTTCTATTACTCAGATAGCTTTTGAACAATTTAAGCAAGACTCCTCTGAAACCATAGGACTCCAGTTTATTGAACAAAGTATTATGAGGTATTGTATCAAAAGCTTTGCGTATATCCAGGAAGACCGCGATAGTTTTCTTATTAGAGTTTATTTTATCAGATAAAGTATTGACGAATTTTATTAGAGCGTCAGATGTACTTTTACCATTTTGGAAACCGAATTGGTTCTTGTTGATTATTTTGTTAAGATTCAAGAAAGAAACAACTCTTGACTTTATTAGTTCTGAGAGATATTAACAGAATGGAAAAAATTATCTTGGTGGGCGACTTGAATATAAATCTATTGCAAAACAGTAGAATATCAAATGAATATATAAGTTTGATGCAGATAAACGGTCTCAAGTCATTTATTAACAAGCCAACAAGAGTAATGAATAATACGAAAACCTGTATCGATCATATATTTTATAGAAGTGCAAAAATTAGTGAAGAAAACATTCTAGGAGTAATTCAAAAGACTTCTATAACTGATCACTATTGTACAACTTTTCACATTAGAATAGGAAAACAGGCATCTGAAAAATCGAATAACTCTAATAATTTCATTGAAAAAATAAATTTTGACAAACTCTTAGATTTTTTTGAAAAAGAAACCTGGATAGATGAGATTTCAGAATTGGATAACTCTACTAACTTAGATAATATAGTTGACCGTTTCGTAAATAAGTTGTTATCTTATATAAAATTATCAACTAGTCAAATAGAATTAAAAAGGAGGAATAGACCCCTAAAAGAATGGATAAGCTCAGGCCTGGTAAATTGTATAAGAACAAGAGACAAAATGCATAATGCCTTGAAAAAACAACCTTTAAATGTCACATTGAAAGAGAGGTATAGAGCCTATAGAAACTTATTAAATCAGCTAAATTCGAATTCTATAAAAACAAACTGAAATCATGTGAAGGAAACAATAAAAAGGTATGGAACTGTACCCAGGAAATATTAGACACTAAACGTCATAAGCTCCCCCCTGATATTGATCCTGAATTATTAAATAATTATTTCTCACAGGTGGGAAAGACATATGCAGAAAAACTATTTGAAGAAAATGAAAATTTTCCTCAAGAAACTGGTAATAATTCTAACTTTCGACTTCTGAATTCATTTTTCATACGTCCCACAAATTATGATGAAGTTATAAATCAGATAAATAGTTTAAAAAATAGTGCTGCTCCTGGTTTCGATAATTTAAGTAGCGTTTGTCTTAAAAGAATAGCCCACTTCATAGCTCTACCTCTAACTTTAATCTTCAATAAATGTATGGAAACAGGGCATTTCCCAAGTCATTTTAAAATTGCCAACATAATTCCATTACACAAGTCAGGAGATAAAACAAACCCAACCAATTATCGTCCAATTAGCCTTATAAGTAATATATCCAAAGTTTTTGAAAAAATTATAAAACAACAGGTTGTTCCATACTTGAATAAATTCAATTTAATAAACAAATATCAATATGGTTTTCAAGAAAATAAATGCACTGAGGATGCCATGGCTGAACTTGTAAATATAATAACAAATAACTATAAGTCAAATAAAAAAACTTTAGCTGTATTCCTGGACCTGGCTAAGGCGTATGACACCATCCCTCATTCAAACCTGCTTGAGAAACTTGAAGGAAATGGCTTTCGTGGTCCAGTATTAAGACTATTTGCTAGTTATTTGGAAAACAGAACACAAGTGATTAATTTGAATGGAAGGGAGAGTAAAATAGCTTTGTCAGGATATGGCCTACCTCAAGGAACAGTATTATCCCCGATTCTATTTCTAGCTTACATAGACGATTTATTGAGTCTTCCTATTCAGGGGTGTAGGATATTGTCTTACGCGGATGACACTGTATTAGCTTTTACTGGATCCTCGTGGGACAGTGTTATATCTCTTGCTAACAGTGGACTTTGCAGGGTGAGGTCTTGGCTTGTGAAGAATGTTTTGACATTGAATTATAAAAAAAGTGTTTATATGACATTTTCTCCAAACTCGAGTACACAGCCAACTGACAAAATAGATAATGTAAATGCTGTTAGAGTACATAAAAGGAATTGCTTAAATGACCCCAACAATGATGATATGAGTTGTTCATGTCCTGTGTTAGAGAGGGTAACTGAAACAAAGTATTTAGGTGTCACTTTGGACCCAAATCTAAGATGGAATAAGAATATAGATAAGATGTGTAGCAGGATGAAATTCATGATTCATAAATTCTATAAATTGAGCTTACTAAAAGAGAAATCTTCAAGTAAAATGGTCTATCTTGCATACGCCCAATCAGTTTTTCAGTATGGAATTAGGGTCTGGGGTGGTGCTTTTAATGCTCATTTCAATAAACAAAATATTATTCAAAAGAGTATCCTCAAGGCAGCACTAGGAGTGCATAGAAGGTACCCTAGCCAGCAACTTTTTATGGAGTTCGGAGTTCTGTCAGTTAGGCAACTGTATATCAGAAATCTTGTTAAATATATCAGCAACCATATACATCTTTTTACACCTCATTCAACTAATTATAGTTTTAGATCAGTAAATAGATGCTTTGTTCCTCGAACAGATCTAACTATATGCAGAAGACAATTCAACTATACAACAAAAAAGCTTATTAATTTTATGCCAGAACATTTCATTGCAAGAAAACCTACAAAAGCACTTAAATTAAAAATTGAAAGCTGGATAAAGACAGAAGATGTCATACCTAAAATATTTTAATTTGATGTACATATACTGTCTTCCTCAGTTCCTCTGAATTTTATTATTAGTAGGGCTATACTCCCAGATTAATTTTCTCTCTCTGAGTTTAAGTTTTATTTTTTGTGTCATGTGTACTGTATTGTATTGTTTTTCTAATTCTCTCTTTGCTTACAAAAGGAATTGCATATATGCTACAAATGAATTACATTATGTTACTAAATGGATTACATATGTACAGTGAATTGTAGATTAATAATTACATGAATCATCTCTTTTTCTTTTGAGTTTTTAAATTATTATGAATTCATTCTAGTTTTTCTGCTCTCTTAGTATTTCACTCTTAGTACTTCTTCTTTTCGGATTGAAATTTTATTTTTTTCTAGTTTTTCATACATTCCATATGTTACTTTTTTCTTTATTATATTTTTTCTATTTTCGACTGAATCTCAAGCCACTAATTATAGCCGACTGATTACTCGTTGCCATCGCTCAAACTACTTAGTTTTGCTGGTAAAGCCAATGATAATATTATAATATTATAGTTTCTCCATTATTTTAGCAAGATTGCTGATAAGACTAATCGGTCTATAATTACAGGGATTAGTCGGGTCACCTTGTTTGAATAGAGGTTTTATTTTGGCTGATTTGAGGTGCTCGGGAAAATATCCCTCCTCAAAGCATCTATTAAAAATGAAAGCGAGAGGTTGAGATATAAAATTGGCTATTTTCTTCAGCGTAATATTACCTAGACCATCAATACCAGGACTGCAGTTGTTCTTTAGATTTTTAATAGTTGTCTCAACTTCAACTGGGCACGTTGGTCTCATAAAAAACGTGTTATCGATCTATATTGCAGGAAATCGATCACGAAAAAACGTGTTATCGATCTGTATTGCAGGAAATCATGATGATATGATGATATCATCAATATCAGGGATATTGATAGTTTGAGCTTGTAATTTACTCACATTTGTGAAATGATTGTTGAGGAAGTGAGCATCAAGTTCAGTACTCTTTTCCTTGATACAGGCCTCACCTATAACTTCGTTTATGCACTTCCACAACTTCATGCTGTTATTACAATTTTAAATTTTCCCTTTATAGTAGACTTCCTTTGCATGATTTATGATCTTATTCAAACCATTACGATAAGCCTTATATTCATTCTTTAAGATATTGTTATTAGGATCTCTTCTGAGTCTAGAATGCATTTTGTCCCGCGTGATTATTGATCTTATGATGCCTTCAGATATCCAGGGCTTCAGGGGACGAAGTCTGTTAGGTATCACTTTTACCTTCTTGCATTGATTGATGAGACTGGTCAAAAGATCGACAAATTTATCCATAATAGTGTCAATGCTTCCATTCACGGTATTCTTCCCAATCTTCATTCCTTATGCGTTCCAATAGTGCATGATAGTTGGTTCTAGTTAATGTGTTTATCAATACGTTTCTATTATCCTTATTGATAGGAACCTTCACCAAGTTCAGTACAACCGCGTAGTGGTCAGTTATGGTTGTCCTAAATATAGCTCCTTTAATGGACATAGAATGGTTGCCTAAATTTTTATAAATAATGTGGTCAATGCAAGAATTTGTTGTGGTTGTTACTCTGGTATCACCAGTTATGTAAGACTTATAGCCATTACTATTGAAAATATGCAGATAATCTTGAACAGGAACACTAGTTGAATGTGTATTTATATTCATGTCTCCCGCCACACATACATTTATTCCATTAGGAATTTTACTGATTTCATTACTCAGACTATTAAGAAAATTATCAATATTTTGATTACTTGGTGATCTAAAAACCCCAATCACCTTCACAATAAAATCATCAATTCTTAAGTCAGCACTAATTACATTGGCATCAGTAATATCGAGTGAAACTTCATTGAATCTTATGCAATCTTTTATGTACATGCATAATTCATCACATTTATTCTGTTTAGTGTACTTATTTATTGCCGTATATCCAGGAATGTTGAAAATGAACGGCATATCTGCAGTCAACCAGGTCTCAGTTAATATTATAATGTGAATATCAGTTTTCAATTCATTGAGGCAGCAAATAAACTGATCGAAATTAGCATTCAAAGTACGTATATTCATAGACATAATATTGTAACACTCAGCATCTTTATTTCTGTCCTCGTGGAAGTGATAGTTCAAATAATCGTCGATTACATCTGTTTCATTTTCTGTTTCTAAAATATTAAGAACTTCTTCAGTGTCACTCATAACTTATATCATCAGGTCCACTTCTCTTTTCCTTGTTCCATTTAACAAGCCCCTCACTATCTATGAATTTTAAGTTTCCTAATTAGTTTGTCCACAGCATCATCTACCCGACTGGTTGTTAAATACCTGAAAGTTTCAGTGTGTCTAGACAAGGCAACAATCGCATGGGGCATGCTGTTATACATTTCATTCTCCTTGTACTTAATTCTGATTAGAATAACATTGTTATGAGTTAGTCCTTGTGCTTCGTGGATTGTGTGAAGTGCAACATCCTCTCTCCACTTTATAGTATCACCCACCATAAGTTTTTCCTCTTGGGTGAATGTTAATATCAAAGTGTCGGGTTGTATCAGATGGTATTCCCCATTTCTGTAAGTAGGCAGAATTGAGATAGCTCTTTCATTAAGCGTCGTAATATTTTCATAGACAGTAGAAAGGACAAAACAAACATCGATAGGACATCTACGAGTTACCGTTTGGTTTTGTAAAAGGTTCGCAGAATTCTGAAATTTTATGCCATCTTGTGGCATAATTACTTCTCTCAATGTAGGGTATTTGGTTTGCGTCACCAACTACAATTATTTCTGAGGCCTTACTCAAGTTAGCAATAAAACCGATGTAACCCGCATGCATAAGTAGAGCTTCATCAATAAAAACTCTATTGTATGTTTTATTCTGATTATGATTTATTATATATGAGCCAACTGTCCTGTAATCAAGCTTAAGACGATTACAATGTTTTCGAACATACCTTTCAATGACAGTTTCACGGATTGCTTTAATACCTGCCCGTGTTTGAGTGAGTACTAGATCCTTGCCAGGCTCATGATGCGAGACTATAAAGTAAGATTTACCACAGCCGGGAACACCGTCATACCATTTTATGACGACCATTTTATTATTTTTAAAGGAAGCCCTGTGATTGTTGATCCGGAGGTTTAAGGCAGTGGTGGTTTCACCTATGTAGGAGGCAAGACAGAAGTTGCAGGAAAGGAGGAGATGCAATTTTTGGAGATGCAATTACTGGATTGATGGATTTGATGGGTGTAGTTGGTTATAGGACTGGTAAAGGAAATGGAAAAATCAGTCATAGGATAGGTTTTACAGCGGGGGCGTTTGCAAGGTAGGGTACCAGGTGGAGTTGGGATTTCATCGGAGGTGAGTGATTTGTTTTTACTGAAAATTTTCTTGAGGTTGGGAGGCTGCTAATGAATGAGGGTGGGTGGGTGGTTGCTGGAGAAGGTGTTTGGTAGAGGGATTGGAGGAGACGACATGGAATAGATCTTTGAGAACAGGTTTGAGGTTTTCGATTCCAGGGAAGTAGGTGGTACAGAGCTTTGGAGTTTGTGGGATTTGGGAATTTTTAGTGGTTGGATTAGTGCCAGTTTTGGAGGAGATTTGTTTCTGTAACAAACTTTCAGGATAGTTGAATTTCAGGAGGGATTGGTGGAGTTTTTTGAGGTACTGGTCGAGATGGTGGGGATCACTGCAAATTGTTTGGCCTCAGATTGAGAGGGAACGTGGAAGGGATCTTTTGATGTGGTAGGGATGGCAACTCTCAAATTGTGGGAACTGTTGAGTATGGGTGGATTTGGTGAAAGTATTGGTGGATAAGGTATTGGAGTTGGAAAAGATTACATTGACATCTAGGAATTTGATGGAGGATTCAGAAATATTCCAGATGAAGGAGACAGAGTAGTTGGAGTTGAGTTGATTGAGGGAGTGGGAGAGGGTATCATGTCCATGAGGCCATATGAGAAATATGTCATCAATGAAATGGAGGGGGATGTTTCACAGAGACAAGTTCTCACAGAGACAAGTAGTGGTTTTGAACGATATTAGTGTCACTAAGACAAGTTTCACAGGAGCAAGTATTTCTATAAATGGCAGTCTCACAGGAACAAGTTCCCACAGAGACAAGCAGTTTCATAGAGACAAGGTCTCCGTCCAAAGTAGTAGCGCTATAAATGGCAGTCTCACAGAAGCAAGTTCCCACTGGAACAAGGTGTTTCACAGAAGCAATGTCAGTGTCATGGAGACAAGGTAGCGAATGTAGGAAGAAGTTAGGCGTGTTGCCTACATCTGAACTTGAAGGCACTCCATTATTTGTTCTAGTAAATTGAATGTCTGCTGTTTTTACTTTCCTTGCCCTACTACCATAGGTAAGGAAAAATTGCTTTCCAAAAAAATTAAGGTACCCCAATTTCAAGTTTTCTATACGTTTCAAGGTCCCCTGAGTCCAAAAACATGATTTTTGGGTGTTGGTCTGTGTGTGTGTGTGTGGTGTGTGTGTGTGTATGTGTGTGTGTGTGTGTGTATGTGTGTATGTGTGTATGTCTGTGAACACGATAACTCCATTCCTAATTAACCGATTGACTTGAAATTTTGAACTTAAGGTCCTTATACCATGAGGACCCGACAATAAGAAATTCAATAAAATTCAATTCAAGATGGCGGAAAAAATGGCGGATAATTACTAAAAAACCATGTTTTTCACGATTTTCTCAAAAACGGCTCTAACGATTTTCTTTAAATTTATACCATGGATAGCTATTTATGAGCCCTATCAACTGACGTGAGTCTCGTTTCTGGGAAAATTGCAGGAGCTCCGTAATATTTTTGAGAAAAATGGCGGATAATCCCTAAAAAACCATGTTTTTCACAGTTTTCTCGAAAACGGCTTTAACGATTTTCTTCAAATTTATACCATGAATAGCTATTTATAAGCCCTATCAACTGACATGAGTTTCATTTCTTGGAAAATTGCAGGAGCTCCGTAATATTCTTGAGAAAAATGGCGGATAATGACCAAAAACCAGGTTTTTCACGGTTTTCTCGAAAACGGCTCTAACGATTTTCTTCAAATTCAAGCCATGGGTAGCTATTCATAAGTCCTATCAAATGACATGAGTTTTTTCCTTGGAAAATTGCAGGAGCTCCGTAATATTCTTGAGAAAAATGGCGGATAATTACTAAAAAACCATGTTTTTCACGATTTTTTCAAAATAACTTGACCGATTTTTTTCAAATTCATACTCTGTATAGTTATTTATCAGCTCTATTAACTGGCATGAGTCTCCTTTCTGGGAAACTAATGGGGGGTCCACCCCATCCTTGAGAAATGGACTTTGTAACCTCCTTCTCGTGCATGAGGTAGGTAGGTAGAGCAGTTCATAAAAAGAACACATAGTCGAGATATTTCATCTGTAGAACAGCTGTTTTGACGACTTTAAAAAAATGACGACTAAAAAAATCATTGAATTTCACAATTTACACAAAGGAAAAAGTACTCTGAAAACAATATGGCGAGCGAAGCGAGCCTGACGGCTAGTAATATAATATTCCCAGGATTGAAGTAGCAGTGCCCAATCAATCTTTCCGCGATAAATGCATTTAAATCTTCAACTTGGTGCCAACCTAACAAAGTCAACTCAACTTAATGCCAACCTGACAAAATTATTAATTTAGTTGCCAGTTAACAACTGTTTCGAAGAGGTACTCTATCTAGATTATAGTTCTATAGTAACATATGATATGGAAATTTCAATTATAATTAAGAGATTGGGAGAAGAAGAATATACATGCTAAAAGACGAACTTCAAACCCTTAAAAACAACCCTTAGAGTTAAAATATTGCCAAAAGATTTCTTAGTGCGCCTCTAAAGGGCCAACTGAACATACCTACCAAATTTGAACGTTTTTGGTCCGGTAGATTTTTAGTTATGCGAGTGAGTGAGTGAGTGAGTGAGTGAGTGAGTGAGTGCCATTTCGCTTTTATATATATAGATATACAAAAGTCTGATCGTAGTTTCGAATATGAGCAAGGAAAGTTGTGTGAGTGTAGGCTACCACACCAGATTTTTAATCATGCAGGTATATGATTATGATTGAAGGTTTATCATATAAGATAGGGATGGGTTGGTAACCTATTAGAATCAGATAGAAGATAACTTAAATAAATAAATTGAGTTCTATGCAAATGTAATATATTTCTACCAAACTCCAAGATAACTATTCCAATATATCTAATACGTATACATATAACCTTCAACCCGAAAGAATAATCAATATGAATATGAAATGGAATATATAGAAGCCAAATAGCCTACCACTGACCTATTCATCACCGCTTCTTAAAAACCACATGGCCAAAATGGTTTTTCATTATAATTCCTTCTTTCGTAATAAATTGTTTATGCTTTTGTACTCCTGAGCGAAGCTCGGTCCCCAATATTATGAGCTAATCATCTCTTCTTTTTCCGAGCTGCGGTCTCGAATTGTAAATTCAAATTGATATAATATTAACTCCAGACAGTCACAGAGTAAAGCTGCGTCAACACCAATAGATTCTATAGATTCTATTAGATTGAACATAACTTATCATACACATGATGAACATATGTGTTTTTCATGTGCCGTTCAATCTATAATAATCTGTGAGGATTAAGTTATTAACATTTCGTTAATAACTTTGGTGTAAACGCAGCTTTAGATGCCAAGATTTATCATGGCGTTCCGAGTTACGGATGATAATGTCAATGAAAAACTTCATTTTCCTCATAAAATCTTTCCCATAAAAAATTTAACAGATTGTTGTTCTACAAGCGTCTCTACATGTTACAAAATGAAAATCCCAGTGAAAAACAAAAAGTGCCACTTGATAATTCCCAAATCATCTTTTTAATCGTAGCTCTGATTCAACTGAGCAATAACTTTCTGAACTTACTGAGTTAATAAAGTAACATTTAAAATTATCATAAGCGCAATGGGACTTGGGATTCCATCAATTCAGAATAAGTATTATACCGGTATTCATTTTTACAGGATTGAAGTGGTGCAACATTTAGATTAGCACACCAATAGATTTTATTTGTAGCGGAGTAAGTTCATTACTTTCATATCAAAGTTCTACTTTTTCCATTATGATATAGTACGACTACTGCAAAACAATGTCTGGTAGCCCCTGTAATGTAATGTAATGTAATGTAATGTCTCCAACCAGCCTGATCAGATTTCTTAGTGGGGCCATTGGCAAACATTTTATAAAAGCCCTGATATTATTACAATGACTTTATTCCTAGTAGATAGCATTTCTAGTAGATGGCTGAATATTCTCGTTACCACAAAGGATGTTCAGTGAGGTCTACTGTTATCTGGACTACTAGAGTATTGTAACTCCTAATGTCAGATTGAGTAAGAGCTTGAAATTTATTCCTATCTAGTGTACTCCATGTTCAATAATCTGCCTTTATCTTATATTAGAAGAAACTTGCCTCTGAATAAATTAAAAAACGCACTAAATGTAATTCTGAATGAAAATGCTTATTGTTCCGTAAATTAATTTTCAAATTGTTGAAAATATGATATTCAGTGCTGTGAGTTTATAAATAGTTTATGTCTTTTTTCAATGTATGACTTAATTTATTCAATTGTACTGGGTGATGATAATTATGACTTGATAAGACTGATTTGATGAATGATAACACTATTCATAAGATGACTACTAAGATGTTATGAATTGAATTGCTCATTTATTGTATAACAGACTATAAGATGAATCCTTTAGACAAGGCCAATTCGCCTAATCTACATCCAAATTGTTTGTATTTATCGGTCAATATATTTCTTATTCCTAGACGCCAGCTAAGAAAGGGGTTTCAATTTTCGTAGATTAATCACGTAATTCAAAACTGTATGTTTTTCAAAAATTGTTGTGATTTCAAATTCAAATTTCGTTTATCACACACATAGGCTATACGAGAATTAAGAATTAATGAGAAAGTGTCCCGGAAGGTTTATGATTTTTGTTCTTCTGTATTTATACTAAGTGACATATTTATCAGTGATGGCTCTTAAACTGTAGGTTTATTATTAAATAACGAGTTTGGAGCACCAGAAAAATGGGATTATATTTTATTATAATAAATATTCAAAATTACGTTTCCAACCCACAATTATTGTCTTATTGTCATGTCCTTAAAGTTACTGTAAACCATATCGGTTGGGACTAATCAAGGTTTATTTAGGGTGGTTTTAATTATTAGTTTATGTGTAACAAATAGTTCACCTAGATTTAGATGGCAATTGAAACATTATTGATCTAACTAAAGCATGATATTAGTGTCAAAGACAGAAATCTGCGTTTTAATTCATTATCATGTGAGAGAGAGAGAGAGTGAGAGAGAGTGAGCCCGAAGGAAAGGGTATGTGTAAGAGAGTGATGTGGTTGAGTGGGAGTGACAGAGTTCGATATATTATATGCTATATGGTGGGTGAGGAATAATAGTGTGTCCCTTACGCTACACTCACAGATATATATATATATATATATATATATATATATATATATAGTACATAAACCATATCCATAGATTTTGGAAGCGGCATGCTATCTTTTCAATCTTTTGAAACAGCATTTATTGTCTAAGGTTGGTGAAAGAAGTTTTCTGCATTCCATAACAACAATCTGCAGACTGACGTCTCGGGTATTAGAACCAAAAGGCCTTGCTTTATAGAACTATAAATACTCATTCAGTATTACAATGCCTTGCTTCCATGAAACAAAGCAAATGTTTCCCGTTAGGTACTTCTGGAAAGCCCGGTCAATTTGTCATCGGTGGTGTCCAGGTAGAACTACCCTGCTCATAGACTATGTTCACTGAAGCGTAAAACCAAAGTTAACCAAATGCTTCTATTTCTAAAAATTCTATTGCCAGGTATAAAGTACTGCACTTTGGCGGGAGGAAGAAGATGAACAATAATAAGGAGAAAAAATATAGATAGGAGAAGATTATAACCGTTGAGTACACTATTTTATCTATAACCACTCTTTTGACGATTTGAAAACTTATAAATTACTGGTGGTACTCCCATACAGTAACAGTCAGGGGTGTATTCAAATACCGTTGGATAACATCTTTCCAATATTGTTACATTCATCTAGACATAATATAATCTGTTCTTTCTTACATTGATATCACTTATGTATAAGTTACTGCAGAATCAAAATTATTTTATATTGACTGAACAATTAAAAGTCACATTGAAATAGTTATTTTGGAGTTTGGTGGAAATAATACATTTACATGGAACTCAATTTATTCATTAAAGGCAATCTACATAATTCTAATAGGTTCTGGTAACACATAATGATGAAATAGGTGTTCAATGAATTAATGAAGCCTAACAACTTTAAATATATTTCAAATTATTTAAAATTAAATTGATTCTACCTCGGTGCAAGTCAGCTTCACATTTGTACATGTATCATTGTATCGAATTATTAAATATTTGATGATTTTGGTAAAACAACATTTTAATCCTGGACTAGTAGTTCTATGAACAGTAGACCTCGCGCAGTTATAAAACACAGCCTCGTCTCATACTGTCCATAAGAGTAAACCTGTTTGTATGTTGTGTCGGCAAGATGTCGGTGTGAAAACGGCTAATGGCTGTTGGGGTTAGTGTATCAAAAATATGCTAACATCAAAATCTAATCTCCTTCAACAGGTCAGACCGAGTTGAAAGCAGATAAAGGTCGAGAGAAAATACTATGTTTTCTTTCCGTTATTAATTGCATGCGTCATTGCATGCAATGAATAGTCAACACGACAGCTGATTTTTTACTAAGTTACATTGATATATTAATTGCATGCGTTATTGCATGTAATTAAAAATCCACTCAACAGCTGAATTATTATGGATGATTCTATTCTGATTTTTACTGTAATATTGGCGTTCGAAGGAGACTTTACCTATTGTATTAACCTTAAAATGCAAAATTTTCAAAAAACCTTGTATATACGTCGAGGCACAATTTAAAAAGAAATATACCTGTCAAATTTCATGGTAATCTATTGCTGCGTTTCGCCGTAATTGCGGAACATATAAACATAAAGAGAAATGCAAAGCCGTCGACTTGAATCTTAGAACTCATTTCGCTCGGTCAATAAATCGAAATTTTAAGAAACCACAAATATCCTGGATGAAAAGGGGAATCAATTGTTATGTATAGATTTGAATCTGAATGTCTAGGATCCACTAAAAAGTCTACTAAATTCATCATTTTTTCTCCACAGGAGAAACGTTTAAAGCTGGCTTCAAATGATGTCACCACATTATTAACATATGTAAATTATATATTTATATATGTATGTCACGTGGATTGAAGGAGCGTTGTTTGTGACGTTGTTTGTTGATTGAAGGAAGATTCTATTTTACTATTTAAATAAATCATAATGTAATTTACTTATCCACTTCGAGATTTACATAGTGATAATAAGTAGGAAATGAAATGTATAGCAAACACTTCAGTTGCTATGTAGGCCTACTGTATTGTATTCTGTAGTGTCTTATTTTTTACTAAAGTGATGAAGTATCAGAAAATACTATCATTCAGCATTGTTATGTATTATTTTCAATGTCATTTTTTTCTCTTTCTTTTCAATAATTTGAAATTTGTTATTATTTTAAATAAGTAGATAACTTAACTATTGTTTGTTTTTAATCATATTATTTGTATTTATTTTTTTCGTATTGTTATAATACTTGATAGAGAGTTGAGTGTAAGAGAGGGTCGACTGCGCCCTAACTTCGCTTTCTAAGAAAAATAAAGGCAGTCATTCTATTCTATTCATGTCACCATAATATATATATGTATATATATTAAAAAACAGATGACATCCAATTTATAAGAGCAAATGGAATGCCTTCATCTTCATGTGTAGGCAACACACCACACCAACCTTGTTCCTGTGAGACTGACCTTGTCTCTGTGACACTACACTTGTTCGAATGGGACTCTACCCCTCTTCTTGTTCCACTGACACTACTTGTTCCAGTGAAACAGACCTTGTCTCTGTGAGACTCACCTTGTCTCTGTGAGACTCACCTTGTCTCTGTGAGACTCAACTTGTCTCTGTGGGAACTTGTTCCTGTGAGACTGCCATTTATAAAACTACTTGTTCCTATGAAACTTGTCTCTGTGACACTAATATCGTTCAAAAACACTACTTGTCTCTGTGAGAACTTGTCTCTGTGATACGGACCCAAATGGAGCCATATCAGGGGGGATAGGGTTTGTTTGGAAAGGAAATCCTGTTCAAGGAGGCCCATGAATAGGTTTGCATAGGATGGTGCCATCCTGGTGCTCATGGCTGTACCCTGGGTTTGAAGATAATACTTATTGCTTGTGAGCACCAGTTTGACAAGATTTACTAGGAAGGTGGTTGAAGGGGTGGAGGGTGTGGGTCGTGAGGAAAGGAAATGCTCAAGGGATTTTAAGCCTTCAGAATGGGGGATGGAAGTGTAGAGGGAGGCTACATCAATGGTGACAAGGAGGAGTTGTTGGTCAGTTGGAAGGGTTGTGTTCCTTAGGATATCTATGAAGTGGAAGGAGTCTCTGATATGAGAGGGTAGGGAGGCAACAATGGGTTGGAGGTGGAAATCAACAAGAGCAGAGATTCGTTTCAGTAAAAACAAATCACTCACCTCTGATGAAATCCCAACTCCACCTGGTACCCTACCTTGCAAACGCCCCCGCTGTAAAACCTGTCCTATGACTGATTCTTCCATTTCCTTTACCAGTCCTATCACCAACTTCACCCATCAATCCAGTAATTGCATCTCCAAAAATTGCATCTCCTCCTTTCCTACAACTTCTGTCCTGCCTTCTACATAGGTGAAACCACCACTGCCTTAAACCTCCGGATCAACAATCACAGGGCTTCCATTAAAAATAATACTCCCCTACCCATTCCTACCCATGGCTCTGAGCACAACAAGAACTTTGACCAATGCTTCAAAGTCAAAGTCCTTTCCTTATCCATAACCTACTCAAATCTTAAATATCCCGTTTGTAACTGACCCCTAAATACCCCATAATGTCCCATGAATCTGTAACCTTTTTCTCTCCATCCGTCTGTACCGCATAATCTGTGGTCTCTGCTGCTACAACTGACTCTCCGGGCATACTCTGTGGTCACGACCGTTTTATTTCAAACTGAAGGCTACCCACTCACTGCTCGATTGAGGAAGGAAACTCAGTTTCCGAAAATTTATAATAATAAATAAAATGTTTATTTCCCAAAAAAACTAAAACTACAACATCAATTAACCAAAATATTAGATAAATTACAATGGGTCGCTACAATTGGCTAACTCGGAACTCGCTGACTCAATGTTAAATCTGCCGTATGAAACTTAACTGCGCTGATCGGAATTGACTAACTGTGGAAGTGGCTGTTTCTGCATCGACCGGAATTCGTTGACTGAGAATTCACTGACTCTCCCTCTTTACAACAGCAGTCGACAGAAATGGCGAAGTCTGGAACTGGCTAACTGAGGATCCACTGATTACTACGTCATCGTCTGCTTCGTCTGCTACTCTTTCCCTCGCACTCGGTCCTGTTCACTCTTTCACACTGGGACGGATAACAGATTGCGGCACACTAAGCTCGTATATTTTTTGGTAGCTTATTTCGGTATATAAATGATTGGATCTTATGTAAAACTTGTTGATAAATCCAATAAAACTAGTAAGAGGTTAGTAACTTTGATAGTTATTGAAATAACAGGCATAATATTATGCCGAAAACCATTATTTTCTCCCGTTAAGAGTTGTTCAACTTGATTATTAAATATTATTAATCAAATTTTGATTGTTGAACCAAGTATTTGAATTGGATGAAACTGAAATAATGAATATAACATTTTCAATCACCCAACAATAGTTTGAAATGCTGCAATACTTCCATACCTCAGGAATCAGGATTGGAAGGAGGCAAAAAAGAAAAAAATACCATCAATTTTGAAGAATCAGTGTTTTGATTAAGCCTCGTTTATACTATTTAACTGTTATAAAACAATTTTATATCACAAAAGTTACAAAAAATTATATAACTTTGTTATAAAATAAAAAATAAACATTCTCAAACAAATAAATATAATATTGTCATATAACATTACTGACTCAGAGTCTCAGTCAAGATGGATTATGGACTCAATGTAGTCTCTCATAAGAGTATCTAGTATACCCATATCCGTTCACAGTGGAATTTTTAGTAAATGAAAATGAATTTCCGAAAATGAATTGCTTCAAGAATAGAACTTTCCACTATGCATTTATGCAATCCAACACCTGAAAAGTGAATGTAGCCTATGCAATCATAAGGGGAAATTTGTTTGAAAATGATCTGTATATAACAGAGTTTTCAGCATTCAAAAATACAAACCAATCTCGTGAAGGTCGATTCCCTGTCTACTCCCCCCCACCAAAAAAAACTCGTTACATCATAAAACAACAGACGATGCAAACTATAACACATTTGTGTAATTCAATACTAGTCCAGTCAACGAAAGATTATAGAAGGAAACGTTTGGAATACAATTTTTGACCCCACAACACTTTTAAGGATAGTAAGTGGGTAAACATTACAAAAGTCCTCACTCCTACCCCCTATGTTAAGTGGGTGGGGGTTATTTAAAAGTTCCATATTCTGGTTTTTTGTATATATCTTAAACAAATTCGTCTTTCGGAAATTTTTGTCAAATACAAAATTAAAGCTTACAAATTAGCCTACAAGTTTCATCCTTAACATTTTTCCATATATCTCATAGTTTTCTAGATATGAGCTCTTGAAGGAGTCACATTTTTAAGGAAACCCTTCCGGCTCAGATTTTTTCATCTTTTTGGCCTTTTCCACGATTGAATGAAAAAATCTGTGCCAATCATGAGCCTATAGAACACCTAATTCTCTTCAATCTCATGAATCTTTTCATCATTTTACGCATCTCCCCACGATTGTTGCAGCCATTATAGTGTTGAGTGTAAAAACTTCAGTTCAACAACAATAGATCAATTATTGACAGGGAAATTTGGAGGGAATGTTTGGAACACAATTTTTGACTTCGCAGCTTTGTTTTGACTACTTAGAAGGTGAATATATCTAAAGTCCTCATCCCTACCCCTTGTGCTTAAGGGATGAGGGTGGTTTGAAAGTTTGGTTCTTTTATTCCTGGCTTACACGCATGTATCTTGAGAATAATGCATTTCAGCGACATGTACAGTTGAGTTTTGTGATATCTCCTTTAATTTTTTAGATATTCGCTTTTAAAAGTGTGAAATCCTTGAAAATACAGTTTTTCTTACAACTTTTTGCACTTTCAGGGCTTATGACTTAACAAAAATGCATTGAGAAAATGAGTACTGAATGTTGAGTTGTAGAGGATTCAATTCTCTTCAATTTGATGTATTATTTCAACATTCTCAATACAGCAATAATTGATCATTTATCAATGTAATTTGAACACAATATCTGGAACACAATTTTTGATTCTGCAGATACATTAAGACTAGTTAGGAGCTGAACATATTGAAAATCCTCATCCCTAAACCATGAGCTAAAGGTGAAGTACCGACAAGTTGACACTTGATGCTGTATTGACAATTTGACACTCAACACTGAAGCTGCTATAACAATTGATGGAAATCATAAAATGATTAAATAATCCATCAAATTAAAGAGAATTTTCTCTTCCCAATTTGATAAGACTTGACCACCTCTGTTGACGAAAGTCAATTGGAGGATGAAAAGATGCGGATTTCTTTATTTTACATGCTGAACTCAATATAATTAAAAATTCATTTATTGACATAAAACATTTTAAAATGAATGGCCAACGTCACAACAATTTTAAAGTTACATAATTTATAAGCTTCAGACAATAGGAAAAGGTTGCATAGTATGATGATTAGTCTAATCAAAAGTTATATCAAAATTTACCTTCTTATAATTATAATCTAGGAAGTTGATTTCAATTTCAAAAATCGGCAACTTTATATAAACCTTCATCCTTAAAGATATTTTTACTGTGTTTTTGAAAACTATACCCTAAAGATCTCTAACAATTACTATATATAATCAGTCATATAATTTTGTACCTGTTTAAAGCCACCACCCTTCTTCGAGATCTGAGATTCAGTTCTAAGGAATGATCCTGTGCCTAGTATTTATAACTCGCACTTTGCACTCGGCAGGGGGCTTCGCCCCCGGCACCACTGAAAATGTTTTTCTGGTTTATAATTCATTTTTGGTTGAAACCTTTTCTTTCCATAGAATTATCCAATAAAACGTTAGATAATTCTGAATATATTTCAACTCTTCTCTCATGAATTATACAAAAAGTCATTGTTTCGAAGACGTAGTTGCCATGAAACTGAGAGACAAGGAAGAAGATAGGAAATGGTATTGAATAGAAAGAGATGGAGAAACAACAGCCAGCAGGTAGTGTGCCATCCAGGACAGGGTCGGTTGCACAAAAGCCTGTCAAACTTTAACCATGATTGAATGCTATGTGAAGAAAAGCATTCTTTTCAAAAAAGACTTCCCTAATTGCTTCTTTTGGCATTTGATCATGATTAAAATTCAACAGGCTCTTGTGCAACTGGGAAAATGCGTTTGTTCAATTTGGAGTAATCATAAAATATCTTGTGATTTATAATTAGATTTCCTATTGAATAGGTCAAAGTCCTATTCATACAGCAACCATATAGTACAAATTGTATTATTGTATTATGTGATCGCTGTATTCATAGCCCAAAACATAGGCCTAAGAAGTCTTGCTGCCCTGACAACTACCTGTTCATTGGAATAGAAACTAGTTTTCGTATTTCAACCATGGTATCTTTAGTTAACTCAACAAATACGAGAATAATTACTTTCTATGTGACAATAGGAAACATGAAAATAATAAACAATTCATTACCACGAAGCTATAAAAAGTGTGATAAGCTTATTTTTCTTGTAGAAATCGTATTATTAAATTATTCATAAATACAATTCAACGTTGTACACTGGAAAGTAAAATAATAATGATAATAAGGCAAATAAGTACTCCACATTTGATACCTACATGTTCTCCAATGATAATATGTAATCACACAACACAAGATAAGGTTTTTTAATAGAAAATACAATTAGGGCAAATTATTATTCCACATTTGATATGTGAATGTTCTTCAAAGATAGCCGACTATGTGATTACACAATAGGTAGCCTACACAGATGTAATTAGAAATAATACATGAGGCTAATTGGATAAAATTACTCTATTATTACATTACTGAATTAACATTGATTTAAACAGAATTGTCTTTAGCAAGTAAATAGTGATTAACACAACGTTATTCGAGGGAAGAATGATTGTATCTGAAGCTCTAGACAGTTTTCTTGCACTTAGAGGAAGATATAATTTTCAATGTAGGCTATTAACTTTTTGGAATGGAACATTCAAGGGTCAAACTAGGCAATATTTACATTAAAAGGACAATATCGTTTTGAGTGAACCAATGTTTGCAATGAAACGAAGATCTAAACGAAGCACGAAGCTTATCTCTTGTCAATATCCTAAAATTAGCAAGTTCTAGCCCGGGGGAACTTACCAGTTTCTACAGTATTATTATCACCCTCCTGACTATTTCTAACCAATCCACTATTCGTCTCATCTCGTTTTTTTGTCTCATTTCATTGTTGCAGTACAATGAATACGGAATACTGTTCTGGTTTCTCAAGTGATCATCATTTTTTTTATTTATTTAGGATCTTGGTTGAACGCATTGTTGCAAAGATATAAGCGTGGAAGCAAAAAGCTAAAGAATGCAACATTTAAATCACCCTCATCACTTCAAAAAATGGGGTAGGGATGGGGACTTCTGATATGTTCTCCTCCTAACTAGTATCAACAACGCTGCAAAGTCAAAAATTGTATTCAAAACACTCCTTCAAAATTCATTTGTCAATTGTTGCAAAACTGGAAATTTCATATTCAACACTAGATAAAGCTGCTGCAAAAGTCGTAGGGAAATGCGTAAAAGTGTGGAATTATACATCAAATTGAAGAGAATTTGATGCTCTATGAGCTCACAATTAGCATGGATTTTCTCCATGGGTTTCAACATTTTCATTTTGAATGTTGCATTATTTTAAAGCTGCTACATTTTTCTCATCAAATACCTTAACACATAGCTTGACATTTTGCCTTTCAAGGGAACTTTGGAAGAGAACTTCTGTCGAGTGGAGGTGCTAATTTGATAACACTATTCGCTTCTTGAGTAATGAAACGTTTTCAAGTGAGAAAAGCTTGCAGTGAGGATACTATCATGGTTAGCAGAATATGGTATGTGAAAGGTTTGTTTTGAGTCAGTCTGATTCAACCAGTTGTTACGAATACATTCCAAGATATGTACAGAATTAAATAGTAGAAAATATACTATGTGAGGGATCAATCTATATGTAATGTGTTCTGAGTCACAAAAACGAGTAAAATTTCAACAAAATAATCAATTTTAATGAATTTTAGTTTTCAATCAACAATATCTTCTGATTGCTACAATTCAAATGTATAATCCAAAATCCCTTTGGGCGTGATTTTGTGCGCTCTCCTGTCTCAGGTTGAAGAGCACAAAATTACGCCCAGAGGGATTTTGAATTGTATATTTAAATTGTGACAATTAGAGGATATTGAAAATTTTGCATGAAAAATTGGTTCTAGACTCTAGACTTCTCTAATGTATCCAAACGATTTATTGAAAAATCAAACTAAAATATATATTGCAAACACCAATGTATATACCGGTAGTGACTGGACTATAATGTTTTAAAGGGTAAAGGGTAGATTAGCGAGTTTCGATTTTTCTTCTAAATTGCCTTTTTTGTATTATTCAAAATACATAGTTATAATCGTATAATGGTGCTACATTTTGATGAATAACATACTTTTGCACTTTTGAAATTGTTATTTGAGAACATTATATTTTTCCAATAAACATGTGTTTCAACCAGCAAGGAAAACCGGGAAGAACGTGAAATATACAGGGAATGTACGGGAATTTCCTGAGCCTGATTCAGTGGACACTCTGTATAGAGATTAGGTTAAAATTTTGTCAATAACTTCGGTCCAAACGCGGCTTAAGTCAACTCGCTAACGCTCATTCAATAAATGTAATTGAATTAAAAATATCTGAATAATAGTTACAGAACAGAGTTAAAACGAATATATAATAATAACAACAATGTTATTATCATATTTAATTCTATTGATGTAATATTATACAATATTAATTCGAATTCAAATTCATTCAAATAATTCTTTTATTATTGTTTTAAATGTAATAATAATATAATAACATTTGTACTAATAATAACAACAATGTTATTATCATTAGTACAAAGCTATGCCAAAGTTATAAAATCAGAATAATTTGTTATAATGACAAAACAATAATAATAGAATGAATAGACTCATATAATAGCCCAGTCAATAAAGGTTTTTTTGATCCAAAAATTAAATAAAAGCTGAATCTTTTACCATCGATAGAACCCTCCCAGAGGGACATTCTCCCAAAAGTCCCAAGAAATCCCCTTGGAGCTTTCCCCCCTAGCCCCCCTCAAAGTTGAAAAATGCAGTTAATCACGGAAAATCAATTATCTCTATACCCATTGATTGGAAACAGTTCTATTATATGCCATTCGATTTGTTACATTATGGACTACAATACTAGTTATATTCATTTTTTCAATAAAATTAACAGTTTTCTTGATAAAATAATATATTTGTAAAAATTTAGGGGGTTTGCGATTTGATTTTTTGTTTTCTTCGATTAACTTCAAAGCAAGTAGTTTTAAAGAAAAATGAGCCGAATAATTAATGTAGCCACTCTCATTGCGAATCCATTGATGTATATTGTTATGTATTTGCGATTCGATTTGACGCCGTGGAAGGGGAAACAGTCGACGCGGAACGGCACGGCTGACTCTCTTAGCCATAGTAAACAGCAAACTGGAAATCAATTATTATCTCTGTAACCATTAATCGAAAAAAATCTATCATATGTCATTCGATTCGTTAAATTAAGGACTAAAATATTAGTCGGATTCATTTCCACAATAAATCGAACAGTTTCCTTGATAAAATAATATAATGTAAAAATATAGGGGTTTTTCGATTTGATTTTTTCTCCGATTAACTATGTGACAAATAATTATTGTAGCCACATTCATTGCGAATCCATTGATATATATTGTTATGTATTTGTGATTCAAGTTGACGCTGTGGAAGGGGAAACAGCCGACGCGGCTGACTCCCTTCACCATAGTAAACAGAATAAAAAATGTTTTCAAAAAATGTTATTCAGTTATAAAAAATATCCAAAAAATGTTTTCCAGTATGGAAATTTCCGAGGGATGGTTGCTGATCAGTTAAATTATTGAAATTCAGTCTTGTACAATACGTATCAGCTGGATAAAGATAAAGTTTTTCGTGGTAACGGTAATCCTCATAGATGTCTTTTTTTGTGATGGGAATAAATTCCCATCACAAATACTGCTGTCTACATTGCATCTCATTTACACTATGGCCTCGAAACAATTAATTTTGTCTATTGTTTTGACATGCGCTGTATATAGATTTTCACTTTTCAATACTCTAAAAAAATATTACAATTTTCTTGATTTAACCATGCTCATGATAAAAATCAGGATTTCGTTGTTTGCTCACAGAATTTATTATATTAATTTGAAGTGTGCCTTCTCCATACGAGTCAGAGGTAACACAATTTGATAACTCTAGTTTCAGATATTGATGTTTTTCAACGAAGTTTCATGATATATTATGTGTCCGACTCCTTCATCGTATCCTTATTTTGTGAAAAATGAAGATTCAAAATTTCTTTTTATAGCTTTTCTTGTGTTTTATCTTGTTTCATAACTCTTTATGATTTAAACACTTGATGATAGAATGAATATCATCAGATCACGTGAACAGAAAAAATAAAAGGGTGGGCCTACCTGACATACTATATTATAACACTGTACTCCTGATAAGTTGAAAATTTTCAAGCTGTAAGTAGATTAATTTGTTGCACATTCGGTTGAAATATTAACAAATGTTACCAAATATTACCAATATTATCACATATAGTGAGAACGAATTACTCTGAAGCTTTCTATTCTCACTGAACATGAAGAGGCAATACCAAGCCAGAATCGCAGTTCCGTTCAAATCATTATTATCAGAGCTTTCAAATTGATGCTATGTAACTATGAATGTTATCCACATCTCACAATTTCCCTATTTATCCTTATCCTGATTCAGAATAATGTAGTTGATCTCTATAATCACAAAAATCAATGTACAGTACCTATTATAAATAGTAAAAATAACAAAATTTCTAGTAATAATGCAACTTTTTCTAGGTATGAATTTCAACGCTCATAAAATGACTTTTTCTCAATCACAGGCAGAAATTTCAATGATCATCATAATAGTAATTCAATGAAAATTGTTTGTATTGTACATTGTTCGTCATAAGATAAGCTACATCTTTAAGGTTATCAACGTATTTAGGATTATCATGTTTATGAATGAAAGCGAGACTGTGATAGAAGATTAGTCAAACTGAAATATAAACATTTTATACAATGCATATTTCTGATCAACTATAATTACAAATGATAGTATCAAGTCGAAATGAATTGAGCAACTGAATTTCAAAGTTACTATCCACTGTTCAAATCGCACTGTGATTTCCTTTTACTTCCAAATGGATTGAATTGCCTCACTCTTCAACGTAAAAATTATTGTAAAAAAACCAGTGGAATGTGAACGTCATCCAAATAGCATTTGAATTTCAATTTTCAGATCATGAAATTCATAAAAAACTAATTCTCGAGAGAAGAGTGATGAATTGCAAACAGTGCAAGTAACATTGATACAAAGCCATACAATGAATATCAACATCGATTAATTTAATACTGGACTTATCAAATTTATATTACCGTTAATTCATATTATTTTTAAAGCTTATAGAATGTAAAACCAACATTTAAAATTTTCTCTACTGGAGCAAAACATCGATAGAAAATAAAGAAGAGCCCATTATAAGCACAATATACTTGTGTACTATGTGTAAAATGATCTATTCTTTTGGTGCCCTAATCAAAATCATTTTCAATCAACATTAATCGACATAAAGAAAAGCTTCTGCCAACCTTGTGTAATGAATGACAAGATGCGAGTGGAGGTGAAAAATCGATATGTTAACAAAAACAAATAGAAGATGATGAATCATTTTTCAATTCATTTTATACGGTAGGCTACTTTGTGCTTAAATGTTAAACACTTTCATTATTTTACTACCTTTTTGCATGCTTATTCTTCCTTAATTTTTATGTTTGCATGCCTTTCATCTTTAGAATCTACTGAATTTTCATATTGGACTGTCTAGATAATGTAGATTCAACTAGTAAGAACGGAAGATAAGCTACTTTAGAGAGAATCATAGAAAGTTTCAACTCAACAAGCCCAATGTATAAATTTTTTTATGTTTCAGCCGTCATATATATTTGGCTCAACAGAAGGTATATTATCAACCTGGTTTGGAGAATATTAAATGTAGAAAACAGCAAACATTGCACGCTATGATTTTTCAGGAAATTGCCACTGTTAACACTATTGTAATCTATGATTTATCTCAATTTTTGACATTCATAGCTTATGATAAATTTTAGCATAGAATTATGATCATACACACATATTTTAAATATGTATAATATTATCTGATGTTATTTTAATATTATAGTTATATTAATAGTATGAATATTTTATCGGTTGCAAACAATATCTTTGTCTGTCATAGAATGCTTGATTTAGCACAATTTCATATATAACAACAAAATGATTTTTGAGAATTTAGAGAATTAAAATGTGGAAAATTAATTTCATCGCATGTCAAAACAATAGACAGAATTGATTGTTTCGAGCGCCATAGTGTGAATAAGATGCAACTTAGAAAGCAGTAGGCATACTACTGTATTTTACTGTTTACTATGGTGAAGAGAGTCAGCCACGCCGTACCGCGTCGACTGTTTCCCCTCCCACAGCGTCAAATCGAATCGCAAATAAATAACAGTATACATCAATGGATTCGCAATGAATGTGGCTACATTAATTATTTGTCTAATTTTTTTAGATTATTTGCTTCGAAGTTAATCGGAGAAAACAAAAAATTATTTGTCAATTTTTTTAGATTATTTGCTTCGAAGTTAATCGGTGAAAACAAAAATCAAATCGAAAAACCCCTAAATTTTTACATTATATTATTTTATCAAGGAAACTGTTCGATTAATTGAGGAAATGAATCCGACTAATATTGTAGTCCTTAATTTAACGAATCGAATGACATATGATAGATTTTTTTCCGATTAATGGTTACAGAGATAATTGATTTCCAGTTTGCTGTTTACTATTGCTAAGAGAGTCAGCCGCGCCGTTCCGCGTCGACTGTTTCCCCTCTCACAGCGTCAAATCGAATCGCAAATACATAAAAATATACATCAATGAATTTGCAATGAGAATGGCTACATTAATTATTTGACTCATTTCCCTTTAAAACTACTTGTTTAGAAGTTAATCGAAGAAAACAAAAAAATCAAATCGCAAACCCCCTAAACTTTTACATATATATTATTTTATCAAGAAAACTGTTAATTTTATTGGAAAAATGAATATAACCAATATTTTAGTCCATAATGTAACAAATCGAATGGTATATAATAGAACTGTTTCTGATCAATGGTTAAAGAGATAATTGATTTCCCGTGTCCACCTGCATTTTTCATGTTTTAAGGGGCTGGGGCGGAAAGCTCCAAGGGGATTTCTTGGGATTTTTGGGAGAACGATCCTCTGGGAGGGTTCTATCGATGGTGGGAAATTCAGCTTTTATTTAATTTTCGGATCGAAACTGCTTTTTTGGACCTTCATTGACTGGGCTATAATAGAACAGGAACCCCAGCAATAATAAGAATTCAATCATGGCAAAATATTCAATACCCTCTAGAATATTATATAAAGAAATGATAATTTGGCCGGAGGATAATGATGACAAGGAGGAGGAGGAGGAGGTGAAGGAGTAGGAGGAGGAGGAGGAGGAGGAGTAGGAGGAGGAGTAGGAGAAGGAGAAGGAGCTTGTGGTTGTAGAGGGGTTGGTGGAGGTGGATGAGGATGATGAGGAGACGATGACAAAAGGAGAAAGGTGAAAACGATGACGTCATAATCAGTGAGTTGCGAGTTAGCGACTTCCAAAGTTAGCCATTTCCAATTCTCCACAATTTTCTGGCCAGAATCAGCGGGTTCCAGAGTTAGCCAATTCTGTCGGCGACAGAATCAGTGAGTTCCTAGCCAGTCACTTCCACAACCACAGTTAGCCAAATTCCAGTTAGCCAATTCCGCGTTCCCATTACAATATTACATACAATAGTTAGTTACAAAAAAAATTTATAATGTTTTTATTGTAGCTTCTGATGTTGAAATTGATGATTTTAAAGTTGAAAGGTTGGATTGCATTGTTGACATCTTGTGAATTTGGAATCGAAAAGTCTTCAATGTCTAATAAATCCAAATCCTCCATCAAATCAGCCATTTTTGTTTCTGTGTTTATGTGTAATGTTAATTTATGTTATGTTCTACATTAAGCAGAAAGACTGGAGGGAAAAAACATGCAGTAAATATAATCACCACTAAAATGTTGAGGCAATCCAGCTTTTGGACAACTCAACATTGAAGAGGAGATTGAAAAGGAAGAAGCCAACAGATTTGGTGTACACCTCCAGGAGGGCTTAGTGGAAGTGGAAAAACATTAATGCATCAATTTAGTGCAGTGATTATGGATGAGGTAATTTAAAACAAGGAGGAGCTATTACAAGATTCTTCTTGTAAAATGACTTGAAGTAGTAATTTAGGATAGGAAAAACTTATCGTTAGTCCTAGTACTAGTAACAGTTACATTCAATAAAAAAAATGTAATCAAGTACATTATATCGGTCTCTGAGACCTCATCTTGCTAGTAATGTTAGGGAATTCATCTTTCGGTGAGTGTTGAAAAATTAACTGAGATCTGTGCAATAAAAATGAAACTGTAAAGCTAACAGCGATTAGTTTCTAAGCGTTAATCTCCATATATCGTTCCACATAAAGACGTATGTGCAACTGGCCCTAGGTCTAGTTTTCAAGAGACTACGGAAAACTCCCTGTTGATCAGCTGCTATTTACAAGACGAATAAATCATTTTATAAGGACCGTCAGCAAGTTTTCCCAGAGTTGGGACTAGTTAGAAAAGAACTTTAGTATCATGAACCTACTATATTCCAAATTTCATTAGAATATTCAAGAGCCGTTTTCGAAATCCGTCCGACATACATACATAGAAACAGAAATATTGCTCGCTTAATAGAATAGGAAGTGTAGGTCTAATGGTGCCCATAGTTACAGGAGACTAGATTGAAAAACAAAAATAGTTACAGTTGCGTTCCTGTCAAGATTTTACCATCACTCAAGACTTGAGCATAAATTATAGTCAACCGCACGAAAATAGTCCTATAAGAAAATACAAGATGAATCAATAAGAATGGCTAAGGAAATATATTATAAGAATCAAATAAACTATTGCAAAGGTAATCCTAGAAAGCTTTGGAAAAAAGTGAATGGAATCATAAGCGAAAAGTTTGTAGAAAATGAAGAAATTAATATTGATCCAGAGAATTTAAACAACTTTTTTGCTCATGTCGGGGAGATGCATGCTCGGTCAATTTTAAAGACAAATAATAGTCATTCTGAACTGAAATATTCTAAACCCAGACATAACTTTGCTAATCCGTTGTTTTTAATTCCAGTTTCTCCTCTTGAAGTGGAGGATACAATAAAAACTTTGAAGAATAATGCTAGTCCTGGAATCGATGAAATTAGCAGCGCTACTTTAAAACAGATAGCTGAGTTTATATCCTTACCAAATGCTCATATTGTAAACACTATTTTCACTAAAGCTTCTTTTCCAAGTCATTTCAAAATTGCCAGGATTAAGCAAATTTTCAAAAAAGGTGATAGGAATGATCCCTCCAATTATAGAACTATAAGTGTACTTAGTAATGTAGCTAAAATAACTGAAAAATTATTTAAAAAACGCTTATTTGATTATCTAATTAAATATGATATTCTCGAGCCACATCAATTCGGTTTTCAGACAAACAAAGTTACAGGAAATGCACTAAGTCATTTTTTGAGGATAGTAATTGACAGTATGAACATAAATAAAAAGACAATAGCTGTTTTTCTTGACTAGACAATATTTGAGGTGGAGTCCACACATAACTTTCCTTTGCAATAAACTTAAATATGCAAACTATAAATTTTACAAAATTAACAACATTTTTAACTTGGAAAGTCTTAGGATGATATACTATGCTTTTGTACAGTCTTTTATTCAATATGGTTTAGTTGTATGGGGTGGAGCCTATGACACTCACCTTCTTGATTTATTTTCAATTCAAAAGTACAATTTAAAAAAAAACCAAGGTTATATCCAAGTGAATCCTTCTTTGTTGAATTTAATGTAATGACAATAAGACAACTTTATTTCAAAAGACTTCTTGAACATATTGTTAAAAACAAAGAAACATTTATCCGAACTGATAAACCGTTTTATAACTCAAGACCTTAATTCAAGGTTGAGCTTTATAAGAAGACATATCATGTATATGAGCACTGGATTTATAAATATTCTACCATTTGATTTTGAATTAAAAGTCCGAGATAGAATGATTGATACTTGGATTAAGGATAGGTTCTTTTTTCACTGGGAGCTGCTGAGTGGTGGTAATGTCAATTTGATTTGTTGTTTTCTATCTCATTCAATTTTGTTTTTATCGTTTTAAGCTATCTATATATTTACTCGTTTATTCTTTCTAGTTGATACTTTTTTCAAGTTATTGTTTTTATTTACTTATTTACAGTATACAAATACTCCCACCAGCGGGCAAGATGTTTTTTCTTTTGCTGGTGGCGCCTGAAAAATTCTACTTTTATCTCAAGTTTTCATGATTAGTCAAGTTCTATTTTATGATATTTCTTAGTTCAAGATATTGTGTTTTTGTTAGACTTGTCTATAATTATGAAATTTTTGTAATGTATGAATTTTTTGGCAAATAAATTTCAAAGTCCAATGGAAATTGGAATAGATGAGTGCAGCGTTGTCCACAGCTGATTATAATAATACACCTGACGAATTGGCAACATCTATGGTTGCGAGGTATGAGGAGGTACTCAGCCAATTCAATTTCAATTTCCATATGACTATTTTCGTTCGGTTGAATATAGTCGAAGAATTTAGGTGTTGACAAAATTATGCTGCAGTGAAATAATTGACTCTAAACTGTCTGTATTCCTTAAAACAAGAAGCCATCCCATTCAATCTTTGCTGTGATTCAGAATTGAATGACACTGTAAGCATATGAGCGAGAGTAGGTTAGAGCCAAATAAATATAACTTAGTGTATAATATATATTAATTAACCTTATCAGTTGGCGGCATGAGAAGCAAATAGAAGTAAAGGAAGGTGCTGGTTCCAGCGTAGTCACCGCACTCGTACTGAATCTTCGCCATTTTATACACGGTATCCATGTACTCCCATTTGAACTGCAATTTAAATCAAACGCCAATATAAATAACACCAATATTATTCCAACACAATAAACCTTTCACTGCATTCATTGCAATAAATATCTAAATGAATAAATCTGAAACCATATACCATAAATATCATCTGATATCTACATAGAAGATGGTTTGTCAGAGAACTTTGATGAGCATATATTACAAGATCTAAAACTACAAGTTCTGTCAACAGTAGACCTCGCGCAGTTTATAAACCAAAGCCTCCTCTGAAACTGTCCATCAGAGTACATTCTGTCCTGTCCTGTCGTGTCGGCGAGATATAGATGTGAGAACGAATAATGGCTGTTTGGGTTGGTGTATCGAAAATGCTAATCATCTGTTGTCAACAACTACTAGGCTATCATCAAAAGCTGACCGAGTTGAAAGTACAGGAAAGTCTGGAGAAAATACTATGTTACTTTGAGTCAATGTACCTAAAATACATTGCTAAAACGTATTCTAGGTACATTGCTTCGAGTTATCAATAGCATGTGTCATCGCATGCAATTAATAATCCACTCGACAGCTGATTTATGATGAATAATTGACCGAGCGAAGTGAGGTCTAAGATTCAAGTCGACGGTTTGGCATTTCTCTTAATGTTTAAATATTTATATGTTGCGCATTTACGGCAAAGCGCGGTAATAGATTGTCATGAAATTTGACAGGTATGTTTCTTTTTAAATTGCGCGTCGACGTATATACAAGGCTTATAGAAATTTTGCTTTTCAAGGATAATATAAAAGGAAAAAGGAGCCTCCTTCATACGTCAATATTGGAGTAAAAATCAGACTATAGAATTATTCATCATACATCAGCTGTCGAGTGGATTATAAAACGTATAACATGACGCATGCAATTCAATATCTCAATGTAGCTTGGTAAAAAATCAGCAGTTTTGAAGACAATAAATCGCATGCCTCATTGGATGCAATTTTTTATGCACTATTAAATAGGATGCCAAGAACATATGACAGCTTGGCTGGGCGCCTGGAAGTCTTCTGGTTTTCTCGCGCTGAATTCCGGAAAGCGTTATTATGATAACTGAATCTTATGTAAGCATGATTTGATCAAATAAATAATTGGTGTATCAGTATGGATATGCATAAGGTTTGGAACGTCGTTCAGTTATAAATGTTATTTATTCTATTGATAAAATTTTTGTTCATTATTTGTTATTATATTCTTTAATTTTTATAAGTTTTAGAATTTTGAATTCTCAATTTGTTTTATTTTTACTTTTTTCATAAGTTAAGTATTTGAAATCTTTGTATTTTTCATTTATGGCTTAGGTGACAATTTGTTGTTTGTATTATTTATTATTGCATATGTTTGTATTATTTTTATCTTTATTTTTCTTTTTTCATTTGTATCTGTACAATTTTTATTGTTAAGGAGACATATTTGGAGAAACCCGTTGTCTCCATTGTATATAAATAAATAAATGAACTATTGATTGCGTGCAATAACGCATGCAACTAATAACTAAAATAACATAGTATAGTCTCTCAAACTTTCTCTGCTTTGAACTTGGGCTGTCCTGTTGCCAGTATGTCTTGAAGGAGATTAACTTTTGATGTTAGCATTTTTGATACACCAATTATAACTGCGCGAGGTCTACTGTTCACAGAACTACTACTAATTCTAGTCTGATTTTCACGGTAATATTGTTGTGTGAAAGAGGCTCCCAAAACGCATGAAAAATAGAGAGCTCAACAGATTTTGTCAATTTTTCATGCGTTTTTTATGTAATTGAGGATTATTTTTTAAGGTTGCGTTTGTCTATTATGAACTTATTCTACATATTTCTCTTCGAAATTAAATTTTCTACAAGTTCTGTGAAAACATATTTTGTGATTGTATATTTAACATAGTAAATCTGCTTCAAACCTTGAAGAACTTGTTTTACGGGACCAAGTTTCGCGTATTTCGTCACATATCTTGAAAATTATTGTAGCTACAAGTCTTAAAACGGTTTCATTCAATTTTTCAGTTAATTCTACATAAAGTACGCTAAAGTGTGCATCTTAATTAACAGCAAACAAATACCAGTAAGGCTTCGTTTCTGCAGGGGAACTGAAATTCAGACGAAATCGTTCACTCTGTATAACTTGGTAACCAAGCATTTTCGGACCTATGTTAAGTAGAACCTTTTTTCTTGTTTTGATGAGAGGAATCACACCCTGACTTATGGGCACCTTTTTTCAGATCACTCTGTATACAGAGTGTCCCACCAAGGTTGTAACAGCCGTTGACCATAGATTCTACCCGACATTTCTGACAAAAAATGTTCAGTAAACTTTTTTCCTATCGACCTTAGTTTCCGAGATATATCGATTTTTCGATATTTTCAGAATATACCCACTGAAATACTCAATTACTCGAAAACTACTGGTCTAATTACAATTTCAAGGGTATTGTTGGAAAGAGAGAAATTTCAAACAAGATTAATGTAGATTAATGATATTAAGATTAAGGATATTTTGTAGTTTTTTATTAGGGCTAAAACTTGAAAAAATGCTTTTCTTCAAATTCAAAGTGAAATTTCAAACCATTTTTTCTCGGTTTTTCTCCGAGTGATTATAGTGGTTTCAATATTTCAAAAACTTCCCCATTTCATAAGCTTTCGAATGAGTATAAATTCGAAAAGGTAAGTTCCATGATAAAGTGTTCAAAACTGCTGATATTTGTAATGAACACCTTCAAAATGAGGGAATTCACAAACAGCATGCATCAAGTGGTGATCCTAGGGTGGAATCACCTGATTTCTCTCAGACAATATTCACAAGTTTTAATTAACATTTTAACATTCTACAATGATATGACTTTTTCAATAACTTGCATTATTTCCTGTACCATAAATCCTGAATAAAATAACAAGAAGTGTATGTTTCAGCCTATTTTCAGTATAGTTTTCAGTGTGCTTTCCAGTTAATTGGCATGATATATATCAACTTTGGCTAGTAGAGAAGTGTTCGCGTTCATTATCATGAAATTTACCTTGATTGAGTACTTGAACATGTTATTGGTATGTATGGAGAGAGTGGATGCAATTCAAGAGAGGCAGAGAGAGTATACAGGAGACGTTTTCCTGACCGGAAACACCCATCTCATAACATTTTTTTTTAAGATTGACAGATGTCAAGATGGGACCCTTACCATGGGATCAGTTTCACGGTACGAGAGGCCCGTCTTAATTTCTGAAGCTTTTGAGAATCTTATTCTAAAGTATTTCGAGCAGACTCCTCGATCCAGCATCCGGCGGGCAGCTGGGATGTTGGATGTTTCAAGAATGATAGTTCAAAGAATATTGAAGAACAATAACTTACGACCATATCATGATAGTCAGAATCACTTGCTTCATGTCACAAATCCCCCGTTGCACAATAACTCCCTGAATAATTCTGAAACTGAATCTATCCTGAATAGGCATATAGTACTCTCACTCCTACTTCCTACATTCTCAAATTTGAGTGCCGAGTTGGACTTTTTGAGGTCGAAATTTTTCCGAGATTGACAATATTAAAGCAGCCCTATTGAAAAGAGCAGTCGAGATAGAGGCGTCTGACCTCATGTTGCCCTCTGCTCCCGGTGGTGAAGGAGGTGAGAGTGAGTATTTTTTATCAAAAAATTACACTTCTGTACAAACTTCCCAACAGGAATTAGACATGCACCCATCTCCTGACATCAATCACTTAAATAAACTAATAGAGCAGATGACAACCTCATTGGAAACACTAGAAGTTGATAACTCATTCCTACGAAATAAAATCAAGGAATTGGAAGACACACTCCAATCATACAAGTGTTTATTTATTTATTTATTTATTTATTCATATGCAAGTACAATTCAGGTAAAAACAACAGGCATTCGCCCAAAACTGCTTCAAACCTTAATTTGGAATACACAGTCTAAAGGTTAAGTTACTTACGTAACTTAAATGATAATTCGTACACAATTTCGAGTCCAAAAAATGTATCTACTACAATTTTGAATTTATTAGATTGATCAATTTCCAAATACGAATCCAAACAAAACTTATAGACCTTTAATCAGTGAAAATGTTGGGAAAGACGTTATCCTTTCGAATTCTCCTGTAAAACATAAATCAGGTGTACGTGCACTGGTAGTGGGCGATTCAATGATTAAGCATTTCAAATTGAGAAGAGGTATGGATATGGATAACTCTTTATTCAAATCATATTCTGGAGCAAATGTTGTATCGTTGACAAGGACTTTATCCTGCTATGACAACCTCTATGATATAATAATAATACAAGTGGGTACAAATGATGTTTGGGATTCTTTAACACCAGACGATCTGGGATATAAAATGAAAAATCTTATCAGAGTAGCAAAATCAAAATTCGCCTCAGGGAAATTAGTGATAAGTGGTCTTCTCTACAGGTTGGACACGGACTACAATTATATAGACGCAATTAATGGTCAAAATAATTGCATGTTTGTAGATTCAAACTGTTGGGTACGTGGTCGCACTTTTGCAAGAGACGGACTTCATCTCAATCGTAAGGGCTTAAATATTCTAAAGAATTTATTCAATCGGATCATACTGGACTGTAAAAAAAGAGAAGTACTAAGTTCAGCTCCATTAAAGTCTCAGGAGGAACAGAGCATGCAAATTCACAGCAACAATGATGCAACTCGTCAACTCAATACACGTCTCTCTCTGGTAAGCAACACTGAAAACTCAACTGTGAATGGGGCTATGCAACAAAACCATTTTTTGTCTCCAGATCAAGTTCATCACAATTTGAGGTAAAGATAGATGATTGTGATGATCGGTCTGTTGAAGATTGGATCATTAGGGACACCAACAGTAAGAATATTTCATTCATGTCTTTGAACTTGACTGATTTGGGAGATGACTGTGACAATGAGAACAACCCCATTGACGTACTGGGCAAATCTAATTACAACCCTCAAAGTCGCGGCAGGTTTACTACAGACAATTCTTTGAAAATTGTTGCAATCAATGCGCAGTCAATGAGAAATAAGATGGGACTTATTGAAACTTTACTATTAGACAATCATGCCGACATTATTTAAGTAAGTGAACATTGGCTGTACAAAGAAGAGCTACCGTTTTATACACCAAACAAATATCTTCTCGCAAGTAGCTTTTGTAGGAGTCGCCCACTCTCACATGGAGGGTCGGCTGTATTTGTCAGCGAGAATCTCAAATATAAGGAAATTGACATATCAAGTCACTGCAGAAATTTTATATCTGAGGCCTCAGCAATAATTTTGAAAGATTTTAATCTGATTGTCATGACGTTATATCGCACACTCAACTCCAATGCACATGATTCTCTAGATAAAATGGAAACGCTAATGATTGAGTTAGGGAAATACAAGTACAGTAATCTGATAGTAGCGGGCGATTTTAATGTAAATATTTTGAATATGTCAAATGAAACTCAGCATTTTTTAAATATGATGAGATCCTTTGACCTATATCCTGTACATGCCAAACCAACAAGAAATCTCTCATGTTTGGACAATATTTTCACGAACGTTGATAAGGAGTTTGTTTTCACCTTTCTAACTGAAGAAGGTATAATCTCAGACCATGCAGCCGTTTGAGCAGTTATTTCATACAAGAAAACTGAAGAAAATTATGATAGCTCTGGACCCAGTTTTTTTCAAAAAAAAAACGCCTCCTCTCCCCCAATAGGCTTGATAATTTGAACATCTATCTGATGTATTACGACTGGTCACCCCTGTATTTATTGGATGACATAAACACGGCCTTCAATTTTTTCCTGGATGTCATTGAGTTCTCGTTCAATATGAATTGTCCTATAGTGAAAGTACGGAATCGGAATAATGAATCAGCAAGGCCTAAGAAAAATGGCTGGTTCACTGCTGAACTTGCTGTCATGAAAACGTGGTTGTTGTGTCTCTATGACAGATGGAAACTTACCTTAAATATAGAAGATAAAATCAGATTCAACAAATTCAAAACGAAATATAATTTAGCAATCAGACAAGCAAAAATTTGTGCAAATGACAAAGCAATCAATCATTGAGTCATCAAACAGATGTAAGGCAGCCTGGTGAGTTATTAGGGCTGAGACTGGCCAAAGAAAGGTCAGTGCAGATATCCCGATTTCCCCTGATATCCTAAACCAGTGCTTTGTTGATGCCGCTGATACCAATTTAGATTTAGACTCTGGCACTTCGCATGCTGACTTGCTGGAAAACTTTCCATTCAATGAGCACCATAAAATTGACAGGGCCTTCAAATGGAGAGAGGTCAGTGTTCAGTTACTGCAATTGTTACAGGACTTAGTAATTCTCATAGTGAAGATGTCTATGGTCTCAGAAATTATGCAGTGAAAAAACTCTCACTAGCCTTAGTTCTACATCTGACATATCTGATAAATTTTATCATGAGCAGTACTTTTCCTGAATGTCTTAAACTATCAAAAATCACACCCATTTACAAAAGAGGTGATAAGAGCTGCCCAGAGAATTATCGTCCCATAGCTATTGTGCCTATTTTTAGCAAAATCATTGAAGCATGTCTTTTTGAACAGCTCTATGAATACTTCGCATCAAATGGTCTACTCTACCAACATCAATATGGATTCGGACACAAGTAAGTACTCTACTGTTATGGCAGTGGAAAAGATAGCTGATGTAATACTAGAAAGTTTTGAAAAGAAGCATGTAGTCGGGACCTGTCTAGTAGATTTGAGTAGAGCTTTTGACACTATCTCTCATGACTTTCTCCTAAATAAATTGGCTTTCTATGGGATTTGAAATACTGAGCTACAATTGCTGAAGTCATATCTCCAAAACAGAAAACAAATGGTTGTGATCGGTAACTCCTCTTCCGAAATTATGAATGTAGCTGCGGGGGTACCACAGGGCTCAGTTTTGGGGCCTTTTCTGTTTCTTGTCTTCGTAAACGACTTCAGCTATAATGTTCCATATTTAAGTGTATTATATGCTGATGACACGACTATTGTTGCTACAGACCCATTGATAGAAAGAGTACAGAATAAACTTGACAATGCTCTGTCTACGGCCAGGACTTGGTATGTGGCCAATGGACTGAAATTGAATGAAGATAAAACTGAGATATTGTTTTTCTCCCTCAAAGACAAGCTGAGTAATGGTCTGATTAAACCGGTCAAACTTCTTGGACTTCATATGGACTACAAGCTGAACTGGGACACACATATTGAGCACCTTTCAAAAAAATTATCTCGAATAGTCTATTTATTGATAAAACTGAGAGGTTGCGTGAATTTGGATACACTCATATTGACCTACTTTGGTCTTTTCCACTCACATTTGAGTTATGGTGTGCGTCTATGGGGTAATTTCGTTCATGCTAAAACAGTGTTCCTATGGCAAAAAAGGCTCTTAGAGCTATCCTAGGACTAACACAGCGAGATTCATGCAGGCCACATTTCCCTAATTTGGGTATACTAACCCTTCCATCCCTCTTCAGTTATTCCAATTTGATTTACGTCAAGGAAAACTCAGAAAATTTTTCCATTCATGAAGATTACCATGCATATAATACCAGGAACAGAAGAAACATTGTAGCACCACGAATAAGACTCACTAAAACTATGAGAAGCCATACTTTCATACAGTGTATATTGTAATAAACTATACAATAAAATGTATAAACTGTACTATAATAAACTGCCTCAAACAACCAGGAATCTGCCTCCAAACAAATTCAAGAAAATTGTATACAGTTATCTAAAAAATAATGCCTTTTACTCACTTGAGGAATACCTGAATTGAATGTAATATAGATATGCTTTATCAGGTATGATTTTCTGTTCAATTGTGTGTAGCCTACTTTTAAAATTTATATATTATGACTTGCCTAATGCTAATTGTAGCCTGATGGTTAATAAAACGAATCTTGAATCTTGAATCCCAGTTCAAGAGTTGAATGAACCTGATACTGTTTCAAGGATGCAGTTTTGCATCGAGTTTTGGATATTAGCACAAGATTTTATTTCAAACATTTCATGGACGATCACAGATAAAAGTACGTTCACACGAACTGGTGCTGTAAATTTCCACAATAACTTTTCCACATACATGGACCTTTCATTTTCCCTGCAAGAATAAATGGTGAAGTTTTTATGGACTTTCTGGCCAATGAGCTTCACGAATTGATGGAAGACGTGCCTCTCAATTTGTGGGCAGAATATGTGGCTCCAGTTGGATGACTGCCTCCCTCATTATACTAGAAACGTCCGTGGGTGGCTCGATTACAATGCTGGGCGGTGGATTGGCCGAGGTGGACCCGTAAGTTGGCCACCAAGCTCACCTGATCTTACTCCAATAGACTTCTACTTTTGGGGGGTTGTGAAAAGTATAAAGTTTACAGAGAACCTGTAGAGACCAGGGAGGAACTGATTCTCAGAATTCGATTGAAGTTTAAAGTAATGAAGAAACGGCCCAACGAAGTGAGACGGGCGACTCGAAGCTTGATGAACGGCAGCAGAAGTTGCACAAAGAGAAATGGAGGCTATTTAGAATTCCTGTAAGCAGCGAGCATGACATGTAACATGATTATCATCTGAATGATTGCCATCAGTTTTTTCAATTCTGTCATTGAATTATTATTCTATGAATAAATTTTGTTGGATCTTGTAAAAGTGTAAGATTAATATTTTGTATAGGATTGAGGCTATATGCTACAGAAAATAATGCAATAATCAGGTGATTTCACCCTTAGGATGATCACTCTTGATGCATGTTGTTTGTGAATTTCCTCATTTTGAAGGTGTAGCAGTTTTGAACACTTTATCATGGAACTTACTTTGTCGAATTTATACTCATTCGAAAGCTTGTAGTCCAGTCAAAGAAAGGTTATAGAAGGAAATGTTTGGAAAAAAAATATTTTTGACCCTGCAGTTCTGTTCAGGGTAGTAAGGAGGTAAACATATCAAAATTGAGCAAGTGACTAATCAATTGAGACTTTTTTAATTCAATGGTCATAAATATGAAATAGTAAAAATGTAGCCATTTCTGTTACTTTATAGGTCGCAAACTGTCATGTGAATTTTGAGAATTGCATATATTAATTTCAATGGAGGACATAATTGACCGAACGTAGTGAGGTCTATGTTTCAACTCAATTTGCTACTGTCTGTCTGTATGTGAAGCGATTACGCGTTGATAGAATTCGATGAGATTTGGCAGGAATATTCCTTTTTTAACTGTGCGTCGATGTATACACAAGGTTTTTTGAAATTTTGCATTTAAAGGATAATATGAAAGGAAAAGGAATTCCTCCAAACTCCGATATAACTATAATTATATCATCCACTCTGAAGATAGGATTAATCAGACTATAGATATTATTCATAATCAATCAGCTGACAAGTGGATTACACAGATGGCTGGAGTGACAAGAGAAATGCACCGTTTAACGGCGCATGCGCTTTGTATTCAATCTTATTTCAAAGCCGCTCTTTCATGAGCTGTCTCATGGTCTCATACATACAGCGCGAATTCGAGCGTGTATAGGGCATTCCTATTGTTTTCTCTCTTGAATAAATTAGTTTTTCTCAATTTGAATAGGCTAATAATAATTATTGTACCTGATAAACTGAAAATTCAGTTAAAAAATAACTGATAATACTGAATAAATGAAATGTTTATGATGTTTATGAAATATTGTCTACAACAAAAATAGTTGTTGATTTATAAGTAATTTAGTAAATTTTATGATTATAGATATTGTCCGTAGAAATAATAAAATGAAAATTAAAAATTAAAATTTAATAAATAAATAAGTTAAAAAGAATTAAATGAACTACATAATGCTTGAGAATTTAATTATAATATTTTTGACTGAAAAAAATTATCAAATATTTGAGGAATATTTTCATCAGATGGAAAGATTATCACGGAAATGGATGAAAACAAATTCAAACGTGAACTGAGTTTGTTAAAATTTCAAACAGGTGACATTAGATACTTATGGATGAGAAAACTGCGTGAGGTCTACTGTTCACAGAACTAATAGTTTAGCAGATGTTATATTAAAAAAACATACGGAATAGGAAATTCATGAATGATTCATCATCACGTACGAACTACGGTACTCAACTGATTAACTTGGAATGTTGCATAATTATAGATTCTCAATTTATCGAGGATGGTTACAGGCCTATTTAGAATTCTCCAAGAATTCAGTAGGTCAAGTTTCCATTTTGTCAAGTTTCAAATAGAATAGCCTATTATACGAAAATACTCACTTGCGTATTTTTCATCAGATGATTTGTCAACAATTTAGCATCTCTAGTTGTTTCCATGATGGTATGGACATTTTTGTCACTCAGAATTTCAATTATGGTGTTTCCCTCCTCTCTTGATTCAGCCAATTGTTTCAAGACATCGTTTCTTCTTTGCGTTAATTGCTATGAAAAAAAACACGACATAGATTATCGTTGAGTTATTATTACGATCCAGTAAAAAAATTTCTGATGGTCTCATTTCACAATTTAAGGTACAAAATACGGGCCGGATCAAAAATATTATTGATGAATCAGAATTCAGTTCAAAAGAAATAACTTTGAATACTGATCGTTATCAGAAATCATTTTATTAATTTCAATAGTAAGTTTTCAAGAATGTTCTCTTCTCATGTATCTTCACATGTAAGTTAGTGTGGTCCTCTGAGGTGTCAGTGAAGCTAGCTTTTCCCAATTCTAAACAGAAGTTGATACAACAGTTTAAACGCACGAGTTAGATGTAGAGTTGAGACATAAGCGAGCAAGCACGTGTATTAAACATCTCACGAGTGCTTTTAAGACCATTAGTCCAGTCAAATGGTCGTTTTTCAGTAAACAGCCCCTATAGAATCTTTCTCGACGGTTCTATATGTATTTTAGGGCGCTGAATTCGAATCTGAAATTTGATGACACGCCAGAGGGCGGCTTCACCCCCAAAACCCTTAAAATTTCGGACTTTTTTCAATTTTCTCTTTTTATCTCGTAAACCTTGAATTTCTCAAGAAAAATCATTCTTGACAAAATTAAAGAGAATAAAATTTCCAACAAATTCATGGTCGCGCAGGATTCTACCATTTTCTATTTCGGAGCTACAAATTTTCAAAAAAGGGGTATTTTTCAAGGGGTTTTCAAAATTATGCAAACCTACCACTTCTACCCTATACAACTTGGATATTTTTCTAGTATAGATAAAAAACCACACATCACGTGAAAGAACACTTCATTATGAACAGGATTCCTTAAGAGTTTTTGAATTTAGTAGTGTGGGGAGGGGGAATACACCCTAAAGTAGAAAATCCTATGCCAATGTCCTACAGTCAAAATACAAAATTTTTATTATAATACCTTTTCAAGGCCTTCAGAACAAAAAAATACATATTTCAATCATCTCACGAGGGTCATTTCCTATGAGAATCACCCGTTAGAAACATTCAATTTCAATATTTCCTAGTGGGGAGTACGTTATAAGGATACGTCAAGGATCAAAACTTTAAACACTTATAACTTTTGACAGAATGATCAGATCTCCTCGTACTACAGCTCATTCTTCTAAGCTTGTCAAGGCGGTTCAAAATCATGTATCAGAACTGAAATTTGATGAAAAAATCCTCTTTTAGTGTATTTTAGCCCCTATTTGAATAAACAGAAAAATTGCCAATTTCTATATTCAAAACTGTGTATCTCGGTAACCCGAAATGATAAAAAATGGTAATTGGTCTTGATTTGAAGAACAGAATCTCCTCTTTCATGTGAGGTAAATAAATTTTGTGAAAATATAATCATGAGGTAGAATAAGTTTGATTCAAAAAAATCAAGAAATTTGCGATATTTTCCTCATTTTCTCAGTGTAGAAAGTTTTTCGATAATAAATAGTCATGCAAGATGGGTTTGAGGCATCGTAGCTTATAGACCATGTAATTCTCTTTCATTTGAGTTTAATCGCAAGTTTCTATCATGTATCTTACTCGTTTTAGAGACTCCTGAATAACAGTAAAATGAGAAAATGAAAATGATCATTTTTTCAATTAGCTGTAACTTTCAACGGTATTGGAATCGGAAAAACGATTTATGGGAGCGGAAAGAGGAGAAAATTCTCTACAACCTTGACTACTTTTTCGATTTTTTATCTGAAGTGTTTCACGAGATACTCTACTTTTAATATGCGAAAATTTTTTGATACGTTCTTAATCATTTCCACACTCTCGCATATTCAAAGTTGCGTATTTTATGAAACACTTTAGATAAAAAATCGAAAAAGTAGTCAAGGATTTAGAGAATTTTCTCCTCTTTCCGCTCCCATGAATCGTTTTTCTGATTTCAATACCCTTCAAAAGTTACAGCTAATAAAAAAATTATGATTCTCATTTTTCTGCGATTTTACTGTTATTCAAGAGTCTCTAAAACGAGTAAGATACATGTTTTTCAACAGTAAAGATGTGATCACCTCGTGAGATGATTTCAGCCGAAATAAGTATTTTTTTGTTCTGAAGGCCTTGAAAAGGTATTATAATGAAAATTTTGTATTTTGGCTGTAGGACATTGGAATGGGATTTTCTACTTTAGGGTGTATTCCCCCTCCCCACACTACTAAATTCAAAATAGCCTAAGGAATCATGTTCATAATGAAGTGTTCTTTCACGTGATGTGTGGTTTTTTATCTATACTAGAAAAAATATCCAAGTTGTATAGGGTAGAAGTGGTAGGTTTGCATAATTTTGAAAACCCCTTAAAAGATACCCCTTTTTTGAAAATTTGTAGCTCCGAAATAAAAAATGGTAGAATCCTGCGCGACCACTGAATTTGTTGGAAATTTTATTCTCTTCAATTTTGACAAAAATGATTTTTCTTGAGAAACTCAAGGTTTACGAGATAAAATGAGAAAATTGAAAAAAGTCCGAAATTTTAAGGGTTTTGGGAGTGAAGCCGCCCTCTGGCGTGTCAGCAAATTTCAGATTCGAATTCAGCGCCCTAAAATACATATAGAACCGTCGAGAAAAATTCTTTCGGGGCTGTTTCCTGAAAAACGACCATTTGACTGGACTACATATAAAACTGTTTTATATGCTTTATACATATTACACACAACACACTATTTATCTATGACCGTTCAAGCAAAGTAAAGTACGTCACATTGTTGACTTGTTAGAAATTAACCAACTAGCCTATGTGGAAAATTATTGAAATTACATTGTGTAAACAGCCATTCTATTTATTATGATTTTAATTAATGTTGAAAAATACAATTTTGAGGAATCAGGAGTTATTTATTACTTAACCAAAACTTCTAATCTAAATCTCTATAATTTCAAACAGAGATTATATGCAGATTATTATATAAATTTATAATTTATCAGTCAACTTATAGATTTTCACTTGAAAGGAGGCAACCAATAATTTAATATAAACAACATTTTGAGAAGTTCAATAATAAAGGCAAAATCAGTATTCATAAACTCACACATCTGAAAAGGCTGACTTTTTCACTTCAGAACCCTTTGCTTAATGTTGCTAACTAATATTTTTACTTGTTCTAAATGGATTATGTATACAGGGTGATTCATAATTATGGTAAAATAATTTATACGTGATAGTAGAGGTAAAAATAAGAAAAAAGTTCTCATAAACATATATCCATAAACGCTTCATTAGCGAGCTATACAGAGTGAAAGATTTCGCCCGGAATTCAGTTCCTCTGGTGAAATACACCGATGCTGAATTGTTTGGGGACTAGTTTTTGAAAAACGTATGCTGGATTCATATGGAAAAATATCTGAAAAATTGAATAAAACTAGTCTGGAAGCTGTAGTGTGAGTAGTTTTTGAGAAAAAAGTTGAAATATGCAAAAAATCTAAGTAGAAAAACACAGACTTCTACGTTTGATGCCCAATAACTTTCTTTAATGACCAGTAAACAAATAATTTTTCGCAATAAAAATTGTAGAGAATTTAATTCTGAAAAGAATTATGTAAGCTGTGAAAACTAAATTTAAATAAAAGTTGAATAAAATGTATTCTTATGTAGTACATTACACCTCAATAATTTGCTGTTTTATGAGGAGAGAACTAATAACTCATAGGTTGTAGCTGATTGCAAATAAAACATGGATTTTAATAACAGCTGTTCCAAAACAGCTGATTTATTTTGTTTTAAAAAAGAAAATATTTATCACGTATTAAATTATTTTACCATAATTATGAATCACCCTGTACATATAGATTGAATTAGATATTGCTATTATTGATTTATAGGTTAGAATAGATAATGCACCAGAAGCTGCTTTCAGTTCGGCAATCCAATTTTCGACACATTTCCTCGGTGATTCTGTATTGTGAATGGTCAAGAAGCTGTATCGCAAAGACGCCATTGCGTGAAATGAACTTTCAAGTATATTTTTGAAAATCCATTACGAGAAAGCAGCTCTTAGGCTATGGGATTGATTGTGATGTTTTAATGTTTTATAACAAAATGGTCGTAAAGATGAATATTGTTGTTTAGTCCACACAATAGAAATAATAATCAAACGTTTTTTATTTCATGATTCACTATAGTGAGGTCCATGTTATAATGGCAGTGTACAATTGACAATACTGTTGCTGTCCTTTTCTATCATACAAAACAGATAGCGCTATCTCTCTCTAGCTTTGCAATGTTGTCAGTTTGCCAGAATATTTTATTTTTACTTTTGACAGTGACTGTACAAAAGTGAACAATTCATTCACAGTTGTCATTTTTTTATTCATTCTATCAAAATACTTGAGTACACAAGTCGTATAATTGATTTAAAATGTGTTTTTGAAACAATTAAATAATTTTTAGACATTACCGTATGAGAAATACAAATTAAAATACCTAAAATGATATTTTAAAAGTTAATAACTAACCATTCTAGACTTCATCCTTGCTTCAGTTAGCCTACATGTATAGGTTAGAGGTTAGACCTACTCGTACTGGTATAAATAATATTTTAAGGTTATTTCAGAATTATTTCCATTGCAATTACTTATTTTAAATATGATTTCTATTTTTCTATTATTTTTGAAAGAAATTGGAATGGAATGTCTACCAAATAACTTTATTTCTGTTGTTTTGAAATTCAGATTGTTGTATCACAGCTTTTAAAACTAGCCATTTCAGGTTTGTATACAAAAAATCTGATCTTAGTTATGAAAGCAAATATTCAAATCAAATTATGGAAAAAAATTTCCTTGATTAATTTGACATCAAATTGATTATGTAAGTTAATTAAGGAAATGATAATTATTATTAGATCAAATACAATGGGATGAATTGAGTAACAGCTGTGTACACTCAGTGCAAATTGGAGGGACTTGGCAACGTTTTTCTCCTATCCTTCTTCACTGCAATTATAATGTGGACCTCACTATAAAAATATTACTCATACTGATTCTTACCTCTATGACGTCTTCAGTTCCACAAGAAAGAGATTCATAAATGTCTTTCATGTAATCTACAAGGTTGGTATGACTCAAAACCTCCAACTTTGCACGCAACATGGTTTCTGATCCATAAATCTGTAAAAATAAAATAAAACCGTGAAAAAATACGTTTCGAAAAATGAAAAGAAAAGTTGATTTAGCAACTCAAACTTCAAAACGTTATTGTAAAATGCTTCAAATGGATAAAAAGTTGAATTGCTCCATATTGAGTGTAGAGTGTTTGCTATCAATAATTGATTATTAAATGAAGATAAAATGTAAGGTCTTCATAGGGAATTTAAAATGATACCGTTCAAAAAGAAGTAGGCCTAGGAATTTCGAATTGCATACTGTCAGATGCTATACATTTTATTACATGATCTACTTCATAGTGTAACAGAACTCTATTTTATAAATGCACAACTACACTTGCAGTGTTCCAGATAAACATTATAGGAGTAAAAATAATAGCCAATATTCATCATAGTTACCTAATTAGAGAATTTACCAAAGTTAAGAATTTATTACCGGTACTAATAGTAAATATTATCGAATGGAAAAATTAGTACCTATAGTAGAATACATAGAAATAGAATAGGCCTAGTAAGAATGACATTAATAATTTGAAACATTTTGTGAGTACCTAATAAATTTTTAAAAAAGGTAAGTTTTTACCCTTTTAGTAGAACAGATCTTACTAAAAGGTGTTTTGCTAAAAGCACCTAGCCAATATAAAATTGGTAGAAAATTTACCAAAGCCAAGAATTTATTACTAATAGTAAATATTATCAAATGATAAAATAGTAAAATACTATTCACGTTTGAATTAAATTTCGAAAAACTAGAAAATTGAACACAAAGTAGAATCTAGAAAAAATAGTGTAAAGTTTCAGCTATTTTTAATTATTTGAGAATGTCTAATTTCGTCAAGGAAAAATGTTTCAAATTATAGAAATGAGAAAATGAGAGCACTTTAGTATATGGGCCGCGGAATCTAGCATTGAGACCTACATAGATCGATAGAGGAGGTCAAGACGAGATCAACCATGTATAACATTGTTGTCGATTTCCAAGGATTGGGTGAAAAAACATGGCGGAAAGTTCAAAATTGTTATATCAATTTTTATTTTTTATAATTTTCTTATGGCTACAATAGTTGAAACCTATTGGGGTGCAATCTTATGTAAATTTGACGAGGAATCCAATGAAACCGGTTTCAGGTTTGTAACTCCTGTAGTTTTTGAGATATTGCAAAAAATGTGCAAAAAAGTGCAAATGTTTTGCTTTAAAAGAGGTTAACCTGATTAATAGGTATTTTAAACTATTGGATTTAGTAAAATCATGAATTTTAAAGGAAGAATGTTCAGTCACTTGATAGCCTATCATGTGGCGTCTCATTAGTAGCCGTGCACAATAGGGATCGAATAGAATGTAGAGAATCTGGGAGCACAGATTCCCAATCAGATACATCCAAATTTCTATGCTTCAATGTAAGAGACACTGTGCGCCAAATTGTACCATTTTCTCGTTCGATTTGGCCATTTCCTGGTGCGTTATAAGGTGATGACATGGAAGTGGCTACTCCTCGATTATGAAGGAATTCCTGCAGCTCTCTGGATTTGAAAGAGGTTCCATTGTCAGTATGTACATAAGAAGGTAAACTAAATGTGGTAAACAAGTTCACAAGGCACTGAATTACAGTTGATGAATTCATATTCGGACAAGGGTATGCAAACGGAAACCTAGAGTACTCATCAATTATTGTCAACAAATATTTGTTTTTAGTTTTTGATGGAAGAGGACCCTTGAAGTCCACGCTTAATCTTTCAAATGGATGTGTCGCCTTTATGAGAGTAGATTTCAATTTCTTGAAAAATTGAGGTTTTATGGCATTACATGTTTGACATGAAGAAGTCATTTTTCTGACATCCTCAACTGAATAGGGTAAATTATGAGTTCTTACCCAATGAATCATTCTGGTCACTCCAGGGTGACACAAGTCACAGTGTAGGGAGTGTAATTTATCGGTTTGAGTTGCATTACACACTCTGGAAAGTGCATCTGCTACTTGGTTGTCCTTTCCTGGTCTGTAAATTATTTCGTAATTGTAGCATGACATCTCCAATCGCCATCGTTGTATTTTTTCATTTTTTATTTTATTTTGATGAGTCATATCAAACATGAATGATACAGAGCGCTGGTCAGTGATGATTTTGAAGAATCTTCCAAGTAAGAAATGTCTCCACTTTTTAAGAGCACACACAATAGCAAAAGCCTCTTTTTCAATGGATGAATGTTTATGCTCACTATCATTCAGCTTCTGAGAAAAGAATGCTACTGGACGTCCACACTGTGATAGGACAGCTGAAATCTGAATAATTGGATATCCATTTGGAATAGTGTGCAAACATTCCAATTGTTCGCTCAAGAGCCTTTCTATTATCTGGGGGTGGAAGATTGAGCAATGGTTTCAGACGTTCAGGGTCAGGAGAAATTGTCCCATTTTCAATTTTATAGCCAAGCAAGCTTATTGAAGTAAGTGAATATTTGCTTTTTTCTGTATTGATTGTAAAATTATATTTTTGTACTGCATCTAAGAATTTTTTGAGATTCAAATCATGTTCCTTCTGATTCTTACCACATATTGTCACATCATCCAGGTATGCATACGTTTTTTCAAGTTTTTCATTATTAATAACATTATCAATGACTCGCTGAAAAGTGGGTACACCATCTGTCAGACCAAAAGCAAGCCTTCGAAATTGATACAAACGGCCACATGCCTCAAATGCAGTGAAAGGTCGATCTTTTTCTCGTAGGGGTACCTGGTGGTAAGCGCTTTTCAAGTCAATAGTGGTGAATACAGAGTTTTTTGAGACCTTAGAAACAATATCTTCAAGACTAGGGAGGGGATATGCGTCAAGATGTGGGTATCGGTTAATAGTTTGAGAATAGTCTATTACCATTCGCTTTTTGTGATTTTCGTTCTTCACTACAAATGCTTGAGCTCTCCAGGAAGACCTGCTTTCTTCAATAATTCCATCAGCTAGCAGTTTCTCAATTTCTTTCTCCATGAAACTAGTGTCTTCAAGAGAATGCTTTCGGGATTTAGTAATTATAGGTTTAATGTCTTTAGTTAAAAACTCAAAAAGTGGTGGAGGTTCTATCTTTGCTGGAGCCAGATAATTGATAGTCAATGGGGGTTTAGTTCCTCCAAATGAAACTCTAAGTTCAGAGTGTTGATTAAGTAAGTCATGTCCTACAATAACATTAGCACACAAATCAGGCAATACACTGAATTTTGTTTTGGGGTAATGTTGACCTGAAAATTCTAAATGAGCTACACAATAAAAGGAAATGTTCTTTCTTAGTGATGTTGAAGCCATGGAAACTGCACCAGTTGTAGGGTACATTTCAAGTCCACATTTTTTAGCAAAACAGTGTGAAATAAATGTCTCAGAGCTTCCTGTATCTATCAAAGCAGAAGTAGGAATGTTGTTTACCTGAGCTTGTACTGTAGCATTTTCAAGAACAGTAGAGGCTGCAATAAGCGCCGAAGATGAAGAAGTTTTAGTAGATTTGCAGACATTTTTCCAATGACCTATTTTCTGGCATTTTTCGCATGAGTCATTTAGTGCAGGGCACTGCTGACGTGTTTTATGTCGCTGACGACCACAAAAATAACATTTTTGAAAACTTGAGCTTCCAGTTTTTACAGCTGACAAATTTGTTTCTTTACATGAATTTTCTGAAGAATTATTTGAAGTGGCATTAAGAGTTATTTCAGAAGAGTAAGAAGCTGATTGATTTCTGTTAGATTCCAAAGCACGTGCTTTTTCAATAGCTTCATCAAGAGTTAGCTTGTCAAACTCCAAAAGTCTCAGTCTTATCTGATGAGAGCTGAGGCCCCGGATAAATGAATCACGAATGTATGTTTTCCTATGAGTTTCAGAATCAACATCTGCAAACCCACAATTCTTACTCAGTTGTTGTAAAGCTTGGTTATATTGGTCAATTGTCTCATCTGAAGACTGTTTTCTAGTTGCCAATTTATGTCTAGCGAATATTTCATTTATTGGTTTTACATATGCAGATTTTAGTGCGTCAATAGCCAAAGTATATGAATTTTTGTCGGCAATTGTTTGATAAACAGAATGAGATAGAAAGTTGGTAAGCAACCGCAACTTACTTTCATCATCGATGTCTTCTTCGTCAAAAGATGCGATGAAATTCTCAAAAGTCTTTAGCCAGAAGTTCCATTCTTGTAGAGCTGTTGGAGAATTCGGATCACCATCAAACTTGTCTGGTTTCAAAAATTTGTCCATCGTAACGCGAATTTTCAGTTTTCGTTTCCAGAAAAGATTTGAAGATTATACATTTTGTTGTTGAATAGAAATTGTGAAATAGAGAATAGAAATTGATTGACTCGTATTTGATAAGATGAATTGATTTGATGATTTTGAATTACTGATCAATAAATTGTAATGAAAAACCTCTGTATTCTAGGCTTTATTGATCAGTAATGAATTCATAACAGATTCAAAATTAGAATAAATAGTTCAACATCTGATAACAGAAACATAAGAAGAAAACACTAGTCATATGATGATTCAATATCATCACAAAACGTTTATAAATTATCAAGTTATTTGGAAAAAAACAAGAAAATTTAGTATTTTAGCTTTAGAAGAGTTCAATATGTTTGCATAGGCATAGTGCAGACCGATATCAAAGATCACATTTTATTCAGCTTCAATGCAAATCAAAATCTTTAAAAAATTGTAAAAATAATTAAATCAAACAAAGCTTTTTGTAACCTAAGCTTTTCCTAAAATGAGCTTTTTCCTAATCTAAGCTTTTCCTAACCTAAGCTTTCCCGAACCTAACCTTTTCCCGACCCTAGCTTCTCCAATCCTAAGATTACCCCATCTAAGCTTTTCCTAACCTAGGCTTTTCCTGATCCAAGCTTCTCCTAATCTAAGCTTTCCCCAACCTAAGCTTTTTCTAACCTAAGCTTTTCCTAATCTAAGCTTTTCCTAACCTAAGCTTTTCCTGATACAAGCTTTCCCTAACCTAAGCCTCCCTTAATCTAAGCTTTTTCCTAACCTAAGATTTTCCTATCCTAAGCTTGTCCCGATTCAAGCTTATCCTAACCTAAGCTTTTTTCTAACCTAAGCATTTCCCAATTTAAGCTTTTTCCTAACCTAAGATTTTCTTAGGTAGCAAATAATGGAATTGTAATACTTTTATTTGCCCAAATACCTTGAACAATTTTGAGTTTAGGCCTTCAAGTGACTGAATTGTTTTCTTTAGAATTTATTATTCTACTGAATCCAATTGTTTTAAATACCTATCAATCACCATTAAAACAGGTTAACAAGTTTTGAAGCCAAAATGTGTACTTTATTGCTCTTTTTTCTGCAATATCTTAAAAACTACGGAAGTTATGAAGATGAAAAAATAAAGAAAAAGAATCCAATCCGTCATTTTTCATTCATAGAGTGATCTTCTGGAAAAATATCATGAGAAACATCAAAACATCCACAAAAACTTTTCTAAAAACGTTACATCTCGAAACAAGAGTGTATCGATAAATTCTCCGTTGTAAAATTTGGCCGCCTCTAAATGTTTTCGACAGCATACAGACTATAGTGCGGTCCACTTTATAATAGCAATGGAGAATTGGAGGAAAATTGGAGTTGTTGAAAAATTTCAACAACTATAGTAAGGTCCACGTTATAATGACAGTATTTGATCAACTATCCTTTTGCTATCCTTGTCTATCATTCGACAAAGCCGGTGGTACTATCCTTTTCTAGGTCCACAACGATGCCAATTATGTTTTTGACAGTGTAGAAATATAATTAATTAATGCAGAGAATCGGCATCGCTATTCTCCTATCTTTATCCACTGCCATTATAACGTGAACCTCACTATAGTTTCGACCATTGGTCATTTCAAAAATGTGAAAAATAAACAAGTTGATACTATGGTGAGTATACTATGGTGCCATGTTATAATGGCAGTGAAGAAAGATAGGAGAAAAACGTTGTCAAGTCTCTCTCTCTATTTTGCCACTGAGTGTACACAGTTGTTAATCAATTTATCCAATTAAATTTGATCTAATAATAATTATTATTTCCTTAGTAAAATAATTAATTTAATGTCAAATAAATCTAGAAAATATATTTTTTCATAATTTGATTCAGAAATTTGCTTCCATAACTGAGATCAGATTTTCATTTTTTATATTATTAATATTTATATTGAATACAATATTATATAATACCGGTACGAGTAGGTCTAACCTATAAGGGTAGGCTAACTGAAGCATGGATGAAGTTCAGGATGGTTAGTTATCAACTTTTAAAATATCATTTCAGGTATTTTAATTTGTGTTTCTCATACGGAAATGTTTAAAAATTATTTCATTGTTTCAAAAATGCATTTCAAATCAATTATACAACTTGTGTACACAAGTATTTTGATAGAATGAAGAAAAAAAATGGCGGCTGAGAAATGTTTGGTCAGTTTTTACAGTCACTGTCAAAAGTGAATATAAAATAATATTCTGGCAAACGGACAACATTGCAAAGCGAAAGAGAGATAGTGCTATCTGTTTTGTTGTATGACAGAAAAGAACAGCAACAGTATTGTCAATCATACACTGCCATTATAATGTGGACCCCACTATAGGGTCCAGGTAGAATCATGCTTTTTAATATTTCAAAGGTAAAAAGATAGGTTAGGAGGTTAGGATTTTGCTTGAAAATCGCAATTTGCTGGAAGGGATTAAGGTTTTTTACCAAGAGTTATGTTTATTAATGTTTTAAATGTGAAAGGGTAGGTTAGGGGTTTAGGTTTTTGCTTTGAAATGACAATATGCTGATTTAGTTATATTGTTATTTAACATATGTTAACATATGTTTTTGGGGCCCCCAAAAATGTTGTACTTTTTAACCGCTCATTGCACACAGCAAAGTCATGAGGAACTTTTTTGTTCAGCTATGAAAAAAAAATAGATCTATGCAGAAAAATTCCGACCAGGAGCAGAGAGGGGTCCAGGAGCGAGTCGCCTAAGAAACGCGAATTTCACTAGCAGACTTTGGTAGCGGAAACAGTGATAAGACAGAGCTACCAGCTAAACCTGGTAACCGCTACTGTAGCGGATGGATAGCGGTTCTTGTTAGCTGTTACCTTTTTATCACTTCCTATTCCTACTTAACCGCGAATTTTTAATTTCAATCACGAGTTTCATACATTGCGAATTATATTAATTTACTAGGAATAAATTTGTTTGATGGATGAATTACGAGACTAAAATTTTGATAAAATGCAATAAACCTGTCATCAAGCAATAAAGTAGGCTACCTATGCTGTTAGGACCATGCTGAAATGAACAAAAAATATGATTTGACTGACAAAATTGATCTTTTGATAATTATTGAGATTTAGTTTTTCAAATGCCAGGTTCGATTATTAATTTTCATCAAGCTACAAAACTTAGCCTACTTAATCAAATAAAATTGAATGATGGTGACTAATTCCTAGATAAATAATATCCTTCCTTATTTATCCAGCATATTGTTGAATTAAAAATTAGAAAGATCTAAGCAAGTAAATAAATAACATTACATTTTAAAAATAATAATTGCAATATGGAAACAAAGTTACCGTATATTCACTTCTCCTTATATGGCCATCAAAAATTGATAGAATGAATGAAAATTTTCAAGTAATTTATTGAAATGTTTGATTATAATATTGATTAATTTTTCAATTACAGTAACTTAATTAATTGAAAATGGCAAAGAAAAATAGTCGATTCATGTCCTGGTAAATTGATGAAACATTTTGAAAGCTATATAGGTAACTACTTACTTGCAATGAGAATTTTTATTTCATTCCGTTTTCAGTAATATTATGATTTTTTTTCATGAATATTACTGCCAAGCAGGGCTAGATTTAAACCGGTGCACAACAGAGCTGAACACTATTAGTACCTACCTAGGCATATATTCAGCAGTTTAATTTTATCCCAGTTAATACATTTAAGAGAATTTAAATCCTATTCTAATCCTGTATGTTATGTTTGCTGTCTTTCAACTAAAACTAAACATGAAAATGAATCGTCATCATGATATAAAATACTATTGACCTAATGCTGATGATTTTTATTTAAACATGACACAGGAAAAATTTCGTTTGAATAGTAATCAAAATTGATACAAATGGGCCAATTTTATTAGATAAAGAAAAAATTTTCCCGGGGGAAGACTACAGTATACTCCCTTCCCCATGGGAGACATTCCATACCCTCCCGGAGCATAGCTCCGGTACTTTCTGGTGTCAAGTATCAAATAATTAACTATGCTTTTTTAAATTTCTATTTAAAAAAATATTATGCACATAATTATATAGCCTACCTGTATGGGCCTACAATATAGAATGCAGTTATTATACAAGATATTGTATCTTATCGCTCAAAACGATGAAAGATTCAAGGCTGCTACCGTACTCCTTTAAACCAGTGACCGCACTTGAACTGGCTCTGCTTAATAATCGAACCCCACCTTGGAATAATATTATATCATATCCATCAAAAATATTGATATATTATATCCTTTCCATGTCCACATCATCATTATTTCAGATACTGTACACGTTCAGTAAAAAACTTCCACAAAAAATAGGAAAAACAGACTATCATAAAAATTTTCAATTCTTAATAATGTATAAATCATTTGCGCTCTTTATTTATTGTTTAAAAAATTATATTTTAGTTTTTTATATCGACATCTTCTATAAAATTATTGAATAAAATCTCAATGCCCATTGCAACTTCAAATTCAAAATAATTAATCACATTTATATCTATGCAATATGCAAGTGTAAATAAGACAAAAAACTCACGTCCCTTAAAATAAGAGTGCCGTCTCTGGTGGATGTGCTGCCACATTTCCACTTGTTCGTCAAGTAAATTTAAGGGCTCATTTTCAAGCTCGGGATTTAGCTAAGTTCTAGACTTTAAACAGCTGGAGCCAGAAAATTGGCTTTCCGAAAAAGGGCGTATTCGTAGTTTTTATGGTAATCTTCATTTTCTCATTTCTATAATTATTGGAGACGTTTATTGCCTTGACGAAATGATACATTTCTAAATAATTCAAAATAGGTAGCTGAAACTTTACACTATTTTCTCTTTATTTTATTTTGTGTTCAATTTTATAGTTTTTCAAAATTTAATTTAAACTTGGACTACGACGACGCCCCGTTTCGGAAAGCCAATTTTCTGACTCCAGTTGTTTAAATTCTAAAACTTAGCTAAATCCCGAGCTCAGAAACTGGCCCTAATATTTTATATTTTCAAATCACTCCAATAATTATTCCAGTCCGTTCATTCCATTCAGCTGTATGTATGAGTGAATTAACGAAGTTGATAAATTGTGACCCATTAAAAAAATATGATTCCACCTCTTGGCAGGATATAATTAGCAACGTCCCGTCCGAATCCCTCCTCACAGGGATAATAAACCGATTTTCAGCAGCCGCTACCAGGTCTAGTAGACGCCAAAAGTGGATTTAAATAATAACAATAGAGTACTTAAAGTGAGAAAACTGAAAAAATGACATGAATTCAATAATTATAATAATAATGCTGTTTAATTCATAAATAGTAAAAAATAGACTCAATTACAATTTTACGATATAATTCTAAACAAAAACACTTATTTTAGAGGCAAAATAATCAAATTGTTAAAAAAGATCACCATTACACTACTTCAACAAACAGAGTGCCCCAATATTAGATTTTATCAACTTGTAGGTTATACAATTCAAGAGATTTAGGTTATTACAGAATGACCCAAAAAGAATGATCGGCTTTCAAGTGACTATAACTAGAATAATTTCCAACATACATTTTATTTCTATATATTATGAGCTTGTTCAATTGTCTAATTTCAGAAAACGTCATAATTAACAAAACTGCTTCAAAGTCGTCGACGTTCCATTAGGTGGCGTGATTATCTTTTGGCCTTTGTTTGCCGCTCTTCCTTTACAGTATTATGTATGTTAATTATGACGTTTTCTGAAATTTGACAATTGAACAAACACAGAAATATAGAAAACTAAATGTATGTTGGAAATTATTCAAGTTATAGTAATTTAAAAACCGACCATCCTTTTTGGGCCATTCTGTATCTTACAACAACACACAACGTTCACATTACACATAAGGAACTAATTTTATCATCGGAAGAAACATAAATTATCAGCCATACTAAATTAGGATATTTATTGAGAACAATATTTTCAATAAGTCAAAACCACACTGATTATCCAGAAGCGAAATGCTAGTTGCAATTCAATACAGAAGTGGAATTAGTGTTAATCTAGCTCTAGAAGATCCACATTTACGAGTAACATTTTGAATGAATAACGCAACACATTGAAAAAACTGGTTATTTATATAGTAATCAGTCTGCTACTATTTACATTTTATTTTACATACTACTATATTCATTTCATTTACATTTATGACAGACTGGCACACTGTCAAACGAGAGAAGGAGGTAGTAATTTCAAGCATCTTTTAAAATGAAATGTTAGTAGCAGACAGATTACTAAATAAATAACCATGTTTTTCAATGTGTTTCGTTATTCATTCAAAAAAGTGTTGATTTAAGTTTCATTACTTTACCTATCATTTCTTTACAAACTAAAACTTCAATCAGCCGCCATTTTTGGTAGAAGTATCATAGAACATTTTTATTGATGCCATATTTCTAGTTTAAAAAAGAAACATTTAAAATGATGTAGCACACAATGGGTGTTAACAATATTAGAGTTACAACCCCTAAGTCACCCCCTTCCTTATGAGGGGTTGAAATTCAGTTGTACGTCAAAAGGTAGAGTATTCGTCCAATAACTTATCATGAAAGTTACAGTATTATAACTACAACAGTCTCCAACTTATTGAAGGGTTCCCATACATTATGACTTACTCTGTATAAATACATTTTCAACTCAACTAACTTAACTACCGTATATGATATGTGCAGAATAATAGTTTCTTCGTGTAGATACCTCTCCAGCCGCTTCCAGTAGAATGGGAAATTATCAATTTTAAAAACAACTTCCTCACTTTACCAAAAGCGGCCCAGAGAGCCTTGTTTGTCAGCTACCTTGTTAACAATAAGTTAATACAAAAGTGGTGAGTCTTTTTTCCTATTACATGAATATTAATTTCATTTATTGACTGATGGAAATATCGGTATGGATCGCTAACGATTTTTCATCACTGTATAAAAAAAATTATTAGAAGTTCAATTCAAATTTATGTTTAAGTAACTTGAAAGTAAAGCAACTAGGAGACATAATTTTAGGGCCGGCCTCCGAGTTCGAGATTTAGCTTAGTTCTAGACTTTAAACAGCTGGAGTCAGAAAATTGGCTTTCCGATATGGAGAGTAGTCATGGTTTTTAAGATATTTATTTTCTCATTTCTAAAATATTGGAAACATTTTTTCTTGACAAAATGAAGCATTCCTAAATAATTAAAATAGCTGAAACTTTACACAATTTAGTCGTTATTTTATTTTGTGTTCAACTTAAGTGTTTTTGGGAAATTTAATTTAAACGTGGACTACAACGAGGCCCCGTTTCGGAAAGCCAGTTTTCTGACTTCAGCTGTTTAAAGTCTAGAACTTGGCTAAATCCCGAGCTCGGAAACCGTCCCTTAAAATATGTTTATGGTTAACTTCATTCGCATTGATCTGGCAAAAACCCATGCACAATTCTGGGTGATTCACAACCGGACAAAGATAATTCAAGAAACATAAATTAGGGTTGACCGTCACCTTTTCAAGTAATTCATCTAGCACTTCAATCTCAAGGGTTTACTATAAAATGAGGATTATTGACATATCGGAGATGTTATCAATTGACTTATTATAGCATGGTAATCCAAGTCTGAGCAGAAGTAATCTATGATGGAGCCTGATGTATAGACTAGATTTTTTTTAAGATTTCGTCTTGGAGACTCCAGGAGGGAGTATAAGACAAGTCATTCTTATGAATACTCAAATTCCATACAGTACAGAACAGTCAAAGTGTATAAATCACCAATCCATACGGAATAGTCAAGTGAAATAGATGGTGATGTTCTTGGTTGTGTGGTATAATAGCAAGTTCCGTTGAAGCGGCGACAAACCAGTTCAACTGAAACAGGAGAAAAAAGCGATCAGAAACAACAGCAAAATACCAAGGAATAATGAGCTTTTAATGAAATTTGTTATTACTTCATTACAAGGCATATAAGTGCTGAAATTATTAAATATTGAATATGAAAAATATTCAATATATGAATATTTCTTGTAACCGGTGGAGGGTTTTATCATAGCCACCTCTAATACAAGGCCCCGGCCTTGCAACGTCGCAGCGTAGGCCTAGAATCTAATACATGATTGATGAAAAAGATCAGCTGGTATTTTAAAAAATCTTTTTACCAATCATGTATTAGATTCTAGGCCTACACTGCGACGTTGCAATATAGTAGGCCGGGGCCTTGTATTAGAGGTGGCTATGGTTATTTATAAGCCTCTTCAACTCACACCGTACATAAAATTATGTAGCTGAGAATCTCTCTATACGATGACTTAGTTAATTTTCCAAAATATGTAATATATAAAAATGCATGTGGTTCGATAGACATTATACTACTGCTGTGCGAGGTATATCGAGGGGGTGTTTCTTCTCTTCAATAATATTTTCTAAAATTATACTGCTATGAAATCTCTTTTGATTGGTTTAGGAGCTTATAGTGACAAATGCACAGATTATTATCATTATTCAATTGTCACCTAGTTAAGCAACTAGCAACTACGAGCCAGGAACTTCAATGAAAAATATTCATAAAATTCGACTTCAGGCTTATTAAACTAATCAAAACTAATAAATAGAATCATGTCACATTTGAAATTTTCAAACAAAACAAAGTTATTCAGCAATCAATTCAGGTAAAGAAGGCATATTCAATTTTTAATTTCAATACTTGGGAACTTGCTAACTTGCTGCAACTATTGTAGGTTTGGGCCTCGGTCATTCTATGAAACTGAATTTTGAGCTATAAGCTTATAAGAAAACAACAAGAGTTTGGCACTCACCATTTTAACAATTTAAACTTGGACTCTTCAGAGACACTCACATACGATTTAAGAAAACTCACTATACTTGAGCTCACACGCACAAATTATTTCCTGATTCTTCTCTTACTAACTCTATAAAATTTGATTTCCTATTTATATAGATAAAAATTACTGATAACTGAAATTTGTCAATTAGTCCCTCTGGATGGGAAATTGACCCATTCAGAGGACCGAGGCTCGCACACCGTTACACGATGTTTTCCGGTAACGTCTCAATTAGGACTGTGGCCTTTTCACTGAAAATTATTCCCCTTCCACTAGCGTTGAGCATAACTTTCAGTGGAAAAGCCAAAGCTGCAAAAAGGTCAACGTTCGTAAAATTCCCAAATAAAGAAGCTTTTTCGACATGAAATTGTATTTGAAAAATGCACGAAAATTGCTTTAATTTCGACAACTAAGCAACAAGTTAGCAAATTCAATAAAAACATGGTCAATTCTCACACTAAAAACTCAAGGTTCAACATAAGGTAAAAATCAAAGTTCATTCAGTTCAATAACCTGCAAAAGAATATAAGATACACAGAAAAAAAAACTACAATTTATTATATCCACTCAATATCACAATCACACTATTACATTTCAAACAATATGAGTATGAAATATTCACAATACAGACAATTAAAACTTACAAAACTACAATATGAGATATCCAAAAACTGTATAAAGATTTCCCTTTTGACACTGCCCACTGAATGAAATTTTGTGAGTTGTGATTACAGTAGGAAAGAAATAATTCTTGTTAGGATGTAGTAAGCTTAATGAGCTCACCCATCATCTCTCGTTCATCACTGCTCATATATTTTCTATGATATGCACAACCATTCTATAGTGAGGTCCACGTTATAATGGCAGTGGAGAAAGATAGCAAAACAACGTTGCCGATCCTCTGTCTTGTCAATGCCTTCTATAGACGGTAGCTAATACAGGTTTATTGATATAATATTTAATTTATTTCTTGTTTGAAATAATCAATTTTATTTTATTAAGCACGAAATTATATTTTCCAATAATTTCATACTGAATTGTAATGATGAAGATGAAATATTTTGTTAATTTATTATTAATTCTACATTGTTAAAAGACGATCTGGCAACAGAGTAAAGCGAGAAAGAGATAGCGCTATTTGCTTTATTGAATGATAGACAAGGATAGCAATACCATTGCTAATCAAACACTGCCATTATAACGTGGACCTCACTATAGGAAGTTGTATGGTCGCTGAAGAGAATGGATTATTATTGTTCGTAAGCAGGATTATACCAGGGTCATCTTTTTCAACCTCCGATCTCATATCATAAGACACAAACAAGCGATAGGGGGGCAACTTTCACAGAGCTCAACAGTTAAATATCATTCCCACCAAACGCCCTGTGATCCATGCGGCCAGAACGTAAATTTTTGTCAAGTTATAGAAACATGGCCGCCTAACTTGAGTCTGCTGCCAAGTGCTAGTTACGTAGCGTTATTAGTTTTTGCAAGCAAAATGCAAAAGTTCAGCATAAATCTGAAAATTATTTTAATAATGTGTGGTTACCGGAAATCAGATGCATTTGAGTACCAAGTACTAAATGAAGTAACGTGAGTAATCAAAGTATCGTTTCTATTGAATACGTTAAGTAGTGAGGGATAATGACTGCATCAAGTAGATGCTTAATACCAACATAACAATATCACTGAAGAGAGAAAGAAACCGAGGATTAACGTGCCGTTCGTAAGATTTGGAGCCAAGCCATATGAGGCGTTTTTCAGACGAGTCGACAGGGCAGGAAGCTATCAGATTGACTGATTGGGTAGGCGTTCCGGAATCAGCTGATAATTAGCCAATCGGTGAGCTTCCTGCCCTGCCGACTCGTCTGTAAAACGCCTCATGTGGCTTGGCCCTTGGATCGTATGGATATATTGGAATATTACGCTAAGGAAGCGGACCTCAAACATAAATTCGGCAGACATCTCTAAAAACATATGAGTAAATTAGTAAATTCTCATTTGAATAAGCTTGAGATAATATGTCAGCAACAGACTAAAAATTTTTAAAATAGTTTTTTAAACAGACTATGTCTAAAACCCCAACAAACCGACACTGTTGGAGTTTTGATGGAACATGTGTGACAAGCTCATGTGAGCATCATCTGTGCTCTAATTTAGATTGACCAATAAATAATTGATGATTGAACAATCTATAAATTTGATGATTGAACAATCTATAAATTTGATGATGGAACTAATTTATAAATTTGATGGGCAAAAATATGTATTCAGTCCAACGCTCACCTTCAAGCTTAGTATAATCCAAATCGAGCACTGGAGGAGCATCTACTATTTCAAGATAGAGCCTGCCATAAGCAGAATATCAACATTATCAATCCATTCTGAAAAAAGAGTTATACAGCATGGGTTAAATTGTGTTTTGTTGAATAAATTTAATCTAATTATTATTCTTGTAGATCCATCTATTCAGTGCGCTCCTTAATTAATAAATTATAAAAGTGTATGAACTGTCAAAAGTGAGGAAATTGTCATGATGAGCAACGAACTCCAATTTCAGGCAACAGTTTGGAAATCTGTCAATGGCTTATTTGTAAACGTAGAGCATTTTAATGAAAACGTACAGATGCAAATGAACCTATAAATTAAATAAATATAAAGAATATATTATTAATATGGTAATATTATATAATATACAATATCATATAGTAATATGATCGATATTAGTAGTCACTAATAGGCCTACTATATATCGGCCTGTCTCCCAAGATTTTTCTTAATTGAGATTTTGATTGGTTGCCTTTCAGGGATTTGATGTACTCTGGCAATTTATTGAAAAATATGACACCTTTAATAAATTAATCATTCTCTGTTAGTTTCTTATTTACCCTTATCCTGTGATAAAATTTAGAGTTTCTACTGTTCTTGCTATGTATGTCACTTGAAGCAGTCAATTTATGTGAATTTTTGTGGATGAAGATTATGGTTTTATATATGTAGAGAGCATAAACTGTCAATATTTCATAGTTTTGAAATGTAGTTCTACAAGAGTCTCTATATCCTAGTCTAAAAATATATCTCAATATTCTTTTTTGAACGGGAAAAGGTCTATTCATGTATTTATTGGCAGCTCCTCCCCATATTATACCATAGGCTAGATGAGAGTACATGATTCCATAATAAATCAGAAGAAGCCGATCTTCAGTTAAATATTTGGAAAGCCTTTTGAGAATGTAGGAATTTCTATTTATTTTATTTGTGATGTAATTGATATGATCTTCCCGGGTCAGTTTTTCAACAATGTGAATACCAATAAAATTCAACTTTTTCCTTACTTCTAGTGGTTCATATCTACGAGAGCAGTTTGGATCCAGTGAAAATTGATGTAAAAATCTGGTGTGGCGCACTCACACAACTTTTCTTTGCTGTTATGAAAATTATTGATCACCTGACGCTAGTGTTCACGCGCATCTCAAGTCTATTATCCAAAGATCTGAGCCAGCTGGTGACAGGACAATAACGCTGGAGACACACGAGGTCTGCTATCTATTCATAGTGAATGATTTAATAGAATCAACAGTGGCTAACAGTTTGCAATTGAATAATAACATTTTCTTGAATTTCAAGCTTATTTTCAATTTTAGGTGAACATTTTACTGAACATTAATTGTAGAGATTTTCATTCTCAATCTTTTCCACTTATTTTGTGTTTAAATTGTATCTGAAGCCTGATTATTGGGAATCTAAAATCAAACTTTGCATAGATGGGGCGGAGCTCTTGAAATTTCTACAGATGTGGGACTTGTGGCAGTTGATAGAGCTTATCGATGACTATTTTAGGTATAAATTTGATTGTGAAATCCCTGTTTTTGACAACATTTTCGCCATTTTAGCCGCCATCATAAATTGCAGTTGATCGAAATTGTTCGAGTCGGATCCTTATTGTTTAAGGACCTTGTTATAGCCTACACTGTATCTTATAATATTCAACGTGACATTTGCCGCTTGCGTTATATGGTAATTTTTAATGAAAAAGAAATTAGACCTTTACCTTCAATCTTGTTATGGGTGAATCGAGCATCTGCACTAGATGCAACGCCAACTCTTTCACGATGGAACTCAGCCGGAATATTCTTGCACTTCATTCTATAAAGAAGAATAATTCAAGTTTAGAAGTTGTTAATCAGTTGGTTTCTACAATTGTTCACTAAAGGCGTAATCCCTTAGCGATGGCTCTAGCCGCGCAGAGGAGAAAAGTTGTTGGGAATAGCACTTTGGGAAATAAATTGAAATAAAATGATTTTATATACCGTACACAATTTAACTTAGGCTATGCGTTAAATAATATCAAAATCAAAATCAAATCATTTATTGTCACACAACATTAGAATGTTACAATAACGTCATTAATAACACAGAAACATCAGTTTAAAAATCTATTACAAAGAAATCTTCAACTTTCATTGACTAATACTTTTTTAAATATTTACAGTAACTATTAAAGCTCATTCTTTTGATATTTTCAGGCAAAGAGTTATAAAGTTTTATTGACATGTATTGCCAGTTTTTTTGGGAACTTGTACACTGGCAATACTCGACTCTTATATTATTCCTATTTCTAGTGTTATGTTGGTGTATACTAGAGTTAACATCATATTGATTTTCAGTTTTCTTCACTGAAATCAAGCATGACAATACATACAAAGATGACAGAGTTAATAGTCCGAGTTTAATAAATAATAATTTGCATGGATTATGAGGAGCCTTGCGGCAAATTATTCTCACTGCTTTCTTTTGACATTTAAACAAGATGTCTGTAGTTGAGCCATTTCCCCACAGCTGGATTCCATATAGCAAAAGACTATGAATAAGGGCAAACTAAACTCATTAAAACAGACATATCTACAATATTACATAATCTACGTAAAAGGAAGATGCCCTTGTTTATTTTTTTATAAATATATGTTAGCCTATATGACATTAAGTCAGGTTAGTATCAATTGTCACGCCAAGAAACTTAGGCTTAATTGAGTTTATGTCATTAATTTTTCTGTCAAAGCTCAAAGTTATATCCTCTGTTTTTGTGGAATTAATGCTCAGATTGTTTGCTGCACACCAATCTTCAATTTTAGAGGTATTATTCAATCTGTTAGAATACAAATGATCCTTATTCTTATCAGCCACTTTCAAACCTAAGTCATCTGCAAACAAATACGAAGCACTATCGTCATTACAAGAATCAATAATATTAGGCAAATCATTAATATAAACAATGAATAACAGTGAACCAAGAATGGAACCTTGTGGCACACCGTATTTGACTATTCCACCTCTATAATACTCGCCAATTTTTTAAAACATACTGTACGGTACTCTTTTTGTAAGATAGGAATAAATAAGGTCAACAGCCAATTGATTCAACCCGTAATAAGATAGTTTATGACATAATATAGTATGAGTAATATAATAAACAACAATTTATTTTGGTGTAGTGCACTATATTTATGGGCTTCTGACAATTAAGTTAGTTAGGTTTGGTATGGGTTGTGTAGGTTATTAAAATCCATACAGTACCGTACTGATCGATGTTTATCACAAAAGTCGATGTAGCCTATATTATTTTACTCCCACAGGTTGCAGTGTATGAGCTTTTCTAGAAGTGACGTGAATTTTAAATTAGTATGAACAAACCAGATTTTTTAATGATCTTTCCAAGCGATCAATTGATTACTGTAGATTCATAAATTTGGAAAAAGGTGCACCGTATTTTATTGCCATTTGAAAAGATATTCATCTGAAAAAGAACTACCTATTTAAATCATGAAGATTTATTGACAGACACCCATATAGGGCACTTTTTTAGAAATTTCAAGCAATAGGAAGTTTATAATTGAGCAGGATATAGGCCTAGTTTACTAAAGCACAGTTCCAAGTAGAATTTAGTTATGTTACTCTTTATGCTCAAGTTACCTACTCGTGTAAAAATATTTGTTGTACGGTATGGAGTTGACTTGACTTGAATTTCATATCAATTGTTTGTTTTATTCTGATTTGTATATTCAGATTAGTGATTTACCTAGTGTATAAATTAAAATGGACATACCTAACCTACATAATATTTGGACAATTCAAGACAAAATTAGGAAATTGAAGAAGTTTTAGGCAATAGCCTGTTTTTTCTCCACCAACTATTGTATTGTTTGCTTTATCCAATAAATGAATAAGAGTTTTAAATAGATTAGCATCCTTGCACTCTAATCCTAACCTACAAATTTGACTAACCTTTCATTTACTTTAAAAGGTTTTTGTATATTATTATAAAAAATCACATCATTTCTATTCTTTACTTTTACTACCTACTCTATTGAAATATTTTGTCTTCTGAATAAAAACCTGAATAAATGTTACATTTTATGGCCAACATTGGAGTCTTTCACCAAATCTCTATAGGTTACAAGATTTCAATAGTTACCTAACTGAAAGCTTCAGTTGTGAATTGTAATCCTTGCTGTCCAATTTCTACAAAATTTAATTGCTGGCACAATTTAAATAGGCTTAATTGAATCACGCAACATAAAAAATTGAGCTTATTAGATAAACTTTAGCTTTACTGTATTTGTATTATACACTAGCCTACCTTTAAAAAATACATTTAAGAAAGAATAAGTGTAAAAATAAATACATCAAATCTCAACAGACTGCATAAACTATAAACATTCTATTATATAAAATTAAAAAAAAACAAACTAGTTTTACCTTCAAGAACCGGCTATTACTGCAATATTTGCAAAAAGATAGTTCTATATTCTCTTTTAAATATTTTAGATAAGAAACTCAATTATCACATTCAAAAAACACTCAACAGTATACTAAATAAAATTACATTTTCATCTCATAATAAGGTCTTAACAAAACATATGACTGGAAGGTGTAGATCAGTTAGTAAAGCTTGTATAATAATTTATTCAAATCAAAACAGTACTTCTTGTTACTTACTTGTTACTTGTTGTAGTCTTCTCCATGGTCGTTGACCTGGGAATCGTCAAATTTCTTCCCAATCAATGGGAATTCATGGTCGGTGATGCCGGTATGCATGGTCGTCTATGAACTCTGCCAATGCATAGTAGGGTCTCATGATCAAGTAGTTCTTCAGACTTCTAGTAAAGGCACCGTAGTCCTGAATTGCCTTAAGCTCCTTGGGCAGAAGGTTGAAGAGTCGGGCCCCAGAGTAGGCCGGCGACCTGCTGAATTTTGTGAGCCGGTGCTGCTGGAGTTCAATGTCAGCTCCATTTCTTGTGTTGTGGGCATGTCTATTTCCCCTCAATTCTGGGCTACTCCTCACAGCCAGGGTTGTTACTTCGTATATGTAGAGTGTGACAACTGTGAATATGTTATGCTGGATGAAGAGCACCTTGCAGTGGTCCATCATATCTCTTCTTAGGATAGTTCTCAGGGCCCTTTTCTGCAATCGCAGAACTCTATCAATATTCGTCTGGGCTGCAGACCCCCAAGCCACAATGCCGTACTTTAAATGAGACGCAAATAGAGAATGGTGAGCCATGAATGCAGTTTTCTCCTCTGTGATATTTCGGATCCTTCGGATTACAAAGATGGCAGATGACAGTTTTTTGCAAAGCAGTTCAATGTGGTGCTGCCAGTTGAGGTGACCATCGATCAGTATGCCCAGGAATTTAGTATTTGTCTGTGCTGGTATGCCTATGTTTGTTTGGTCCTCAATGTTTCTATTTTTTGGGGTGAAGCGAATGTGAACTGTTTTATCCTTATTTATGGTTAGATTTAGTTTTTTGCATATTTTGTTTGCTTCGTTGAGTGTTGTGTCCACCACTTCTTCGGTGTGTTCATGCTTTTTATATGGTATTAAGATAGTGGTGTCGTCTGCAAAGAGAATACAGTTCTTCCTATGGTCGATTTCTGTGGGGAAGTCATTTATATAGATCAGAAATAGTAGTGGCCCCAGTATTGACACCTGAGGAACACCTTTATAGACCGTCCTTAGAGAGGATCTGTAGCTTATTATGCTGTTTTTCTTCTGATGGTTGATTTCAACATATTGCTTTCTATTCAGGAGATAGTCTTCCAGCCATTGTAGGGCTCTCCCTTTGATGTTCAATATCTTGAGCTTTCGTTTCAGCAGGCCAAGGTCAATGGTGTCAAATGCCTTCTGGAGGTCAATAAAAAGACCTGAAACAGTTTTACCCTCCTCCCAGTGTTTGCTGATGTTGTTACATAGTTCGGAGATCGCTGTAACTGTTCCAAGGCCCCTCCTGAATCCGTGTTGGTGTGCTGAAAGTAGGCTGTTGTTCTCAAGGTATGCAATAAGTTGGTCATATACAGCTCTTTCAATCAACTTTGATGTGATAGGCAAGTTAGCTATGGGCTGATAGTTCTTTGCATTCAACCTGTCACCTCCTTTGAATTTGGGGAAAATTTTTGAGATTTTCATGCTCTGCGGAAAAACAGCCTGGGAAATTGATGCATTTACTATGTCAAGGAGTGGCAGCTTTAGTTCACGCTCACAATGTCGAATTATCTTGCCAGTGATATCGTTGTGTCCTGATGAGTTATTAGGTTTGAGATTTCTAAGGAGTTGCTCTAATTTGGCCATTGGAATGGTTTCGAATTTCTTGAGCTCCTGTTTATTATTTGCCAGGTGGATATGGTCAGAGGTATTTTCAGAAGCAGTCTCAGAGGGTGGCTGCATGAAGGCAGAATTGAGGAGGTTGCTAACATGATATGGATCAACTATCATTTTGTTAGTTTTCTTGAGTCTTAAGTTGTCCATTTTTCCCAACCCGCTTCTGTTTCTTTCCTCATTTATTATCCTCCAGAGTACTCTGGTTCTGTTATCAGCTAGTTGGATTTTTTTGTTAATGTAAGATTTTTTCTTTCTTTGGATGTCCTGTTCATAGTTTTATAAAGTTCTGCTTATCCTCTGGTGATCCTGTAGTAATGAACTTATTATTTGCCTGATGTACTTGATCCTTTAGAGCAATGGTATTGTTGTCCCAGAACACGTTCTTAGTTGATGTAATTTTCTTTGGTTCTCTGGGCATTGCTTCATCTATGTTGAGGCGCAGGATCTTTACAAAGTTTGAATATTTATCCTCTATGAAGTCCTGGTTTATAACCTGTTCCCAGTCAGTCTGACTGAGTCTGTATTTTAGTTTGTGTAGGTTATTTTTTGAGTAGTTTGTGGCAAATTTGAACATTACTCTCCTGGGTTCTGTTTTATGCTGAATCTGGCAGAGAATTGAATTGTGGTCGGATATCTGGTTTTGGCAAACAGTGACTTTGATGTAATCAGGTGGCAGGCTGTGGTAACATCCGTCAAGGCTTGTGGCTGAAGTAGGTGTTATTCGAGTTGCGGGCAGTTTGTAAATGAAACATCCATGCTGATTCAGTGTGTTTTTCAGCTCTTTATAGCTTTTTCCATCAGTTTTCAGGGTATCTATGTTGGTATCTCCCAGTATTACTATTTCGAAATTTTTTGAGGAGTATTGGTGCAACAGGTTTCCCATTTTCTCCAGATAGTCCTTAAGCGTTCCAGGATCAGGTGATCTGTAGGTGCCTACCACTATAAGGTTGGTTTTCTTCAGTTGAATTTTCAGAAGTATTGTCTCAAATGTCCGTTCAGAAGGTTGGAGTGATTCTTCAGGTATGATTTCATCTATTTTTAGGTTTGTATTATCCCGTTTGTACATGGCTATACCTCCCCACATGAGGTGTGAGTGGCAGAAGTTTGTTGACAGAGTGTAGCCTGGAATGTGTGTACTAAGGAGCTCCTCCTTTCGCAGGCCATGCTCAGAGAGGATGACCGGGTCGGGAGAATACAGGTGAAGTTCAATCTGCAGTCTATCAAGTTTCTGTTGTAGTTCTCTTTGGATATTTAGGTGGTAGATCTTGAGTTTCAGGTCTTTTGTTTTGCTATTCTGTCCTTCCCTTCTGGATCTCATGTGGTCTGTATTTTCATTTGGTTGTACTGTATTGTTGTGTGTTTCGGCAAAGCTATTTGAATTCTGTCTGGGATATTTTTGGATGACTTTCTGTTGTTGCTACTCCGCAGAATGGACTCCCGTGGTAATGTCTGTAGCTTGTTCTTCCTTCCTCAAAGGCCTTTTAGTCTCTTCCGGGTTAATGTGGACTCTCGTGACAATATTCGCGCTCTCAATTTCGGGATCATCAGCATCTCTGCCTTCGTTCTTCCCCAGCTGCAGGGCGTTGCATATAGCAGCTACCAGGATGTTTTTACCGTCATTGTTGAGGTGTGTGCCATCCCAATCCAGGTGCTGCCTGTGAAGTTTTTGGGTGTTGTCCAAGTATGATATTTTCAGCTGTTCGCTCAAAAACTTGTATGATTTGTTAGTCTCTTCCAAAAATACTTAGTCTCTTACAGTCCTCCCTGAGCGGAATCGAGCAGATATACCAGTTTGTCCTGGGAAATCTTTTTTGATTTGCCTCAATTGTCATCCAGAGAGGCCTCATTACATGATTAGGTGTCTTTGCTTTGGCTAAGTTATTTGTTCCTATGTTGATCACTACTTTGCTAGGTAAGTGGGTTCGGTTTTTTAGGAACCTGCTCATGTCCTGGATTTTTCCCCCTGGAATAACTTCAACAGCTGCATTGCTCACTCCTTGACTGCGCAGTATTTCGTCCACTCCTCTGAGAAGTGAGTCTCCTATAATGAGGGGGTGATCACTTTCAGTTTCTGCATCCGTTTGTGATGTATTAGAAGATTGTATATGCTTGTCATTTACCAGTGGACCACTGTGGCCGGTCTGCGTCATGTTTTGGTGTATCCCATTCACCAGCTCTCCAGCACTCTCCTCGGTCCTCCCCTGAGCTGCACCTGTAGATTGGATGGGCCGGTCACCTCCCGGAGGCCCCCTGTGATTGGTGTGCATCATGCTTGGCTCCAGCTCATCCACCAGTCTCTTAGTGATATCCTCGGTCTTCCTCCTGACAGGACAGTTTGATTCAGGGTGTATGCCCTGAGTAAATTCCAGAATTATATCTTCCAGTCTGTATATGGTGTCAGTTTTCCTAGCTAGGGTATCAGAGAGTCTTTCTCTGTCCTTCTTCAGCAGTTTGATTTCCTCTTTCAAGTCATCCATATCATTTCGCAGCATTTCGATTATAACCTCATAGTGATTGTCCTGTCTCTTTGCCTTTGCATTGTTACCCCTGCAGAACCGGTTGCTGACTGCCTTGTTGGAGTCTACAGTGGTATTCAGCATCATTGAAATATCAATTGCTTCATTGTTAATCCATTGTTTACAGTTGTCACACAGCCACACCGGATCAGTGGTTGTCCCCTCCTTCATCAAATCATATTGTTGGTCGGTGATATTAATGCATTCTATGTGATACCATTTGCTTATGTCACAGTCACAGGCGACAGCCTTGTCATTATCGTGGACTAAGTGTTGGCAGGTTTGGCACATATATTCTTGCAAATTTTTACCCTGTTGAGTTTTGTCACTGTGGTTATGCTTATTAGCCATAATTAACTGGATTATTTCTCCAAAGTATTTGACTGCTCCGAGTGAATTTTAAGATAGGACTAAAGTCTGCACCACAACAGTTATTTGAGTAAAGCAGAGATACATATATAATACACAAGTTTTGGTAATATCACAGCTAATATCACAGTTATTTTATGAGAAATTTTAATAATGATCGAAATAGTTTATCCTATACATATATATCACAGCCTTACACAGTCGAGAATAATTTTTCATGCAATTAATTGCAATTCGTTTATAGATGGAGTATTCTGCAATAGGTTTACGCAAGGTATTATATTTACCAGGTGTGTCGCCAAGTCAAGTTATTTACCATCAAAGAGATCGTATCTTAGTACACTAATATAAAAGTTTGTGAAGAATAAAATCTATGGCGACATAGACTGTTACTTTGCAGAAGTAGTAGACCGCTTTGTGAACTGGGTTTGCAAAGAATAGGAAATTTGAACAAGTAGAGTTTGTACTGATTTGAAGTCGAAATAGGTTATGTCATTTGCTATTTAGTAGTATCGAGTGCGTATAGCTCGAATTTCTGGTAAGACTTAAGCTTGCTGTATACCAATAATTCATACAATAAGCTTATTCAGAATAAATAATTATATTGGGCTTGTAGTGTTGGCTTGTCCAGCATGTAGAGTTACGTAGAGATCCAGATAAGCAATCTATATATATAAAAGCGAAATGGCACTCACTCACTCGCATAACTAAAAATCTATCGGATCAAAAACGTTCAAATTTGGTAGGTATGTTCAGTTGGCCCTTTAGAGGCGCACTAAGAAATCTTTTGGCAATATTTCAACTCTAAGGGTTGTTTTTAAGGGTTTAAAGTTCGTCTTTTAGCATGTATATTCTTCTTCTCCCAATCTCTTAATTATAATTGAAATTTCCATATCATATGTTACTATAGAACTATAATCTAGATAGAGTACCTCTTCGAAACAGTTGTTAACTGGCAACTAAATTAATAATTTTGTCAGGTTGGCATTAAGTTGAGTTGACTTTGTTAGGTTGGCACCAAGTTGAAGATTTAAATGCATTTATTGCGGAAAAATAATTGATTGGGCACTGCTACTTCAATCCTGGGAATATTATATTACTAGCCGTCAGGCTCGCTTCGCTCGCCATATCCGTTTAGCCAGAAGTTTAGTCTGAACCCCCGACTGGATTGTCCTAACATATGATAAAAATGCTCAAATGAAAAATGCAGGCGAGCGAAGCGAGCCTGCTGATCTCATTCTTGGACGATCCAGTCGGGGGTCCAGGGGGCAGAGCCCCCTGGCTAGACGGATATGGCTAGTAATTAATAATGGCATGCAGTTTACCTTGTGGTTGCATCGCTCAGCCTTCTTATTTAGATTAAATTCTCTAGAAGATCTGTTACTCACAAACACTTTCTTCTTGAAATTACTAGTAATTTGCACCTTAAAGCAATTTTTGGTACGCTTTTCTTGTTATAACACTAAGGTTGGCGTTGGCAATTACTGGTAATGGAGGTTACTTCTGAAAACTTGGTCAGATAGAAAAGCTTTACTGCTCAGACCTGGAATTTATTGATTTAACGAACAAGAAACTAATTTCGAGCAAGAAAAACAAGAATTTATCAACTTTACAAATAATTAGTTATTAATTAATCGAAAAATGTAAGGAGCTATGCGTAGTAGGTTTTGTCAAGCCAACTCAGGTGTACCAACCTCCTCCTTCAAACAGAGAAGAAAGAATAAAAATATTCCTTCTACTTTGTGCCAACTTTGAGGATGAACCTCCTTCTATAGTAATTTAAAAATGGAACAGGTACTACATTCTGTAACAGAGTATTAGAACAGTTTATTAACCTCCTTGGAACAGTTAACAGTATGATCGAGATGGCAATGACAAAATCATATAAAAATATAATGGTTAATATTTTGACGGTTGAATAAATTTATTTGAATGGACAAAATAAATTGAAGTTGAATGATTGATTATGCTAAGGATTTTTATATGAAATTTTTACAATGTGACACCAAAGTTCACCATCGAATCTCGCTACAATTAGGCGCGCTCGTCCAGGAGAGGGCATTTTTTTAAAATGTTCATGTAAAATCACACTACAGCTCAAACTAATTGGCCTAAAGACTTAAAACTCTGCACAAATATTCTTCAAACATGCTAGATGCACACTAAGAACGGATTTTGAGATATTTTGCCTCTAAGGGTTTCAAAGGATGAAAAAGGATCCTATTTAGTAAGGTTATGAACATGGTAAGGTGAATGCCATATGGAACTGAGATAATTGACACATAATATTCTAACATATGTTGTAATCATTGGAAAGCTTAAAATAATTTTATCAATCAGCTGATCGAATTTAATTTTCCATGAATAAAAAGTGTGAGCTTGCCACGTGTTTGTTCCATTGTTGTATGCCTGGCCAGTTCTTTTTGTGTCTTCTATCAGCTGTATAAGGAGTCTCATACATTCTGATTAGAAAAGAGCACAGATATTTCCTTTGGTTAGAAGTTTGTTGATAATTCTTTTTCAAATTCAAATTTTATTGCAAACAAAAATCACATTGACAAATTTCTTAATAGACAACAAGATCACAAAAACAAGATGTCAAACATAAACCTACATTTATTTGTAGCACAGTCAGAAAAAGACAAACTTGAGTAGGAACTAGCCGGAGTTCATTCAAAATAACTCATATTTTTGTGTTAATATTTTGTGAACAAAAAGTATGAGTGGATGAGAGTGTGAGATGTGAGTAATTTCTTATATTTGATCTAAATGGTTATTCATATTGTAGTAGTCGGGGTCACTTCAATCAAAGTTTTTTATTTTGTAGCTAATAAATTTCATACGTATTGATTGTCCATAATGTAAGTGATTGAACTATTCAAAATTAATGGCTTACTGGTCCTTCATAGAATTTATAGTATTCCTGGTGATTGAGCCTGTCTTTTTTCAGCGTTGACTATTAATAATAAAGCTTTATTTACAACTAGCTTACCTGGCAAACTTTGTACCGCCAAAAAGTCAATGTATCTCATGTTACACTTTACTTTATTTGGTAAATCATGAAATTTATCTGACAATCGATATTTTCATTTACATCTAAATATGGACTTCCTATGTGCTGCTTAGTCATGCAGCATTCATTATTCCCAAAACATATTCTTCTCAATCAATTGGTAGTAATATCTAACAGTAAAGTGTTGAATTTAAAAAAATAGATAGGATAAATCAGTGTTTCAAAGATGAATTCAATGTTTTCATAGTTGTTGATTGTCAAAAGATGGTCCAGGAAATATGCGATGTACGATGAATCACCAGGAATTACATATTCTTTCCATCTTCCATTTTAGGATGAATATAAGCTAAGCTAAATTCAAAAAAAAGTAAATTATTCTGACATTCTTCAGTAATAATAAATGCAATATGAACAACTCTCTTCCATGAGGTGAATAGTTTCTTCCAACATTTTCCGGTTACTCAATGATAGGAGAGTGATAATTATTTGTATAGGTCTTCTAAGGAACCATTATCTACAGCTGGTACCAATCAACTACACTTGACACTACATGATCATCTTTCCGTTCTTCGGTAGCCGCTGGGCCAACAATCTCGAAAATATAGGTCTGTGAAATGGATTAATAAATAATCATTATTAGCTACCCTATTAAAAGTTCTGTTAAGAAACCATCCCCAATATTCACACAACATATTCCCAAAGTTTCATGCCATTATGTCAAGTATTTTTCAAATCATAGGAAACAAACACACAAACAGACATTCATTTTTATATACATAGAAGATTTCATTCGTCTCAAACAAAAGCGCCTCTCTAAATGGAGATAGAATATGATAAGGTTGACAACTTTCAGTTTTGTTGTTTAAACTTTTTTTCAAATCACTTTCAAAAAGTTCATGTTGTGTTTGAGACACTTCTTGCGCTATCATAGTTTCACAACTATTCTGTTCCACACTCTTATCTCTTGCAGTCGTTAACCATATCTATAATAAAAAAAAGAGTTGGCTTATACACGTACGGGATAGGAAAATTATGTTTGACGCATCATCACGTCTGAACTACTGGACTAATTAGCTTGAAATTTTGCATATAGGCTGGATTCTTAATTAACCAATGATGGTTATAGGCCTATTTGAAATTCTTCAAAATTTCATCACGTCAAGTTTTCAGATTATCAAGTTTGAAAATAGATCCTTGCGAAGCACAGGTTCCTGCTAGTCTATATCTATAAAAGGCCAAGTCCCGACAGACTGAAATCACACCACAGCCCAAACTACTGAGCCTTAAAACTTTAAATTTTGCACAAATGCTTATGGTAGCCTCAAGACATCCACTGAGGAAGGATTGTGCCAGAATTTATTTTTTTTGAAATTATAACTTTTCCAAGATAACATTTTATTAGAGTGCTGGATTGACGTTGTGATTTTCTCACGGTATCGGAGTAGTTTCATGATGTCATTCCGCGCATTACGTAATTAAATTCTAATATTTCCTCTATTGTTTTCCAATGTTCTCTTAACCTAGCTCCGCAGTGCAGGCTGGATGCTTGGCAGAATCGGACTAGGCGCTGAGACAGCAAATAATAGCAGCGTTGGTGGGAATGCGAGCGGCCGAGCGGCCGCAGTAACATCTTCCACCCAGCAATGGTCGGCGTAGTTCCGCCTGGTGGACAGACGAAAGATCAATCCAGTCGGTTATTTGATCCCTCCAGCCAGGCTCAGCCAAGCAGCCGAGACAATAGAACAATGGTGTGACGGTCTTATTCGCGTTCATCAGCAGTTTTCTTTCTCACAATTATTTTGATTTTTGTGCTACCTATAATCAATAATAACTCCAGTCACCAGTAAAAAGTTTCCAGAAACGTGGTGTACTACCATATTAATGACTTTTCATGATGATTTTTAATTATTTAATTAAATTGTTGACATTCTGAGCCTTCAGGCTAAACTTGGGGTCGCTGAGAACGAATCTGTAATCCGAATTTCTCTATCACGAAAAATAACGAAAAAGACCCAGCTGTTGATCATCTGGCAACCGTTAATAGTCATCCTGCAATGCGGTCGAAACACTTCCAAGCCAGACACCCATCTCAAATGACAACAACGCCAAGCTGTGAGAAACCATCCTGTACTGCGGCGCTAGGTCTAGAGTACTTAGAATTGTTGTAGACGCAAAATCATCATAAAAATCAGTTGAACGTCCATTCTATTCTGAGTCTTCTACTTTGAAGTATTTTTCCTGTATTCTGTCCTTGTTAGTTCTATTCCTTTCTCGTTCTATTGAGGGAAATTATTGTCGTCCCCACCACGTCCTTTGTAATTTGGTATTTTTTAATGCATAATATTGCCAGCCCTGATACCTATTTTTGAGCCTGATTCGGTCAACTTGGAGACCTGAACAGGAGACCGATTTTAGATTCGGTAAAGTACAGACATTATTTTCTGAGATGATTTAATCATGACATATTCGTCTTGTTTTTCGTTCTCTCCTGGAGACTAAAATTATATAATTGGGAATCATGTATTCCATCAGTTTTTATCGCTTATCTTTTCTCCAATAACTTATTTATGAAGTAAGTTATTTTATTTAATTCAGAGCGGTTGACTGCTGCACTTTATTATTATTGTGAGCTATGGATTAGTGACAGTCGAAAACTCATTTAAGGGTGAGTAATGAATATTTTCTAGTATTGTTGTATTTATTTCAATAATTTTAATTTTACTCAATTTTGCAGTCTTACATCTGAGATGTATGACGATATCCTAATGTACAAGAAAGTTATACTGAATGGAGTATATTCCTATTTTTTATTGATACAGTCATTTATATCTCTGGAATTTTGTAATTGTGAGTAAAGTTTGGAATACTCACTGGTTGTACATCAACTGCAACTCTGTAACTGTTCATCATTCTTTTAACTAGTAATTTCTTTTCATAATACCATTCATTATAGATTTCAAATTCTACAATTAAAACCTATAATATTCCTCTAATTTTAATATTTATGTAAATTGTATGTATTGTATTCATTAGATGATTTCTTGAGAAATCATTCATTGAATACAATATTTAGTATGTTATCTATTTTAGCATTACTAAGTAGTTGTGACTTGTGTTGCAGGTTTTTTTTTGTGTGTGTGTGTGTATTCTTGAATACTCATTCGAGGATCGTGGTGTAAATATGCCTTGCTGTCAAACGAGGGCTTACGAATTCGCCGACCGAGATGGCCGGTGATATCGGACATCTGACCTTGCCGTGCGGGGCTGAAAGACGATCTTCGATCTGACGCCACTAGCCCGATGCCTGGAGGCCATCACCCTTCATCCTCATACATCACCCTTTGGACACCGGACTCGAAGACGACAGATCTTAGATAAGTACTTGATACCCCCACTACAATATCAGATGTGTCCCGTAAATTTGGTCTCTTAAAGACGTATTGTATTTGATCTCTTAAAGACATGAGTATTTGGTCTCTTAAAGACGTATTGTATTTGGTCTCTTAAACATGTGTATTCGGGCTCTTAAAGAAAGATTGATTATTAGATTATCCATGTAAAGATGTATTTGGTAATATTCTCATTATTATAAGAGCAGTCAGTCAACCGCATATCTATGTTTTTAATTCCAAGACCCTCAAACCACTAGAATTAGGATCACATTATTGATCAGATAAAAATCCGCAGACCTCAGGGCCTAGCACAATTTCAACAACTAAGCCTTCTCCGACAAAATCATTTGTCACCAGGAGATCGGTTTCAGGATTTTCAGAAATTTGCCCCCCTGAGGGAGCTGGGGCCCCCAAAAATTTTGTACTTTTCAGCAGCACATTGCACAGCAAAGTCATGAAGAACTTTTTTGTTCAGCTACGAAATATAATTAGATCTATGCAAAAAATACCGATCAGGAGCACAGGGGGGTTCAGGAGAGGGCATTTTTTGAAAATTTTGATGTAAAATCACACTACAGCTCAAAATAATTGGCCCCTTGTAGTGAAATATTGAATTGCATGCATCATGGCATGCTATTTATAATCCACTCGACAGCTCATTTATGATGAATAATTCTATAGTCTGATTTTTACGGTAATATTGGCGTATGAAGGAGGCTCCTTCTTCCTTTCATATTATCCTTGAAATGCAAAATTTCCAAAAAACCTTGTATATAGGCCTACGTCGACGTGCAATTTAAAAAGGGACAAACCTGTCAAATTTCATGAGAATCTATTACCGCGTTTCGCCGTAAATGCGCAACATATAAACATTAAGAGAAATGCCAAACCGTCGACTTGAATCTTAAGGTGCGTACAGATATATGCGCCGCGAACATGAGCAATTCACCTTTAATCAGCTGACTATATCTGTATTTTTACAGAAACGGTAAGATACAGATATAAAAAGCATGGCATCAGCTGATGCGATTATATTATCGAATGATGATACGCAGCATCAGCTGAATTCACTTTTAATCAGCTGACTATATCTGTATTTTTACAGAAATGGTAAGATACAGATATAAAAAGCTTGGCATCAGCTGATTAAAAGTGAATTGCTCATGTTCGCGGCGCGTAAATCTGTACGCACCTTTAGACCTCACTTTGCTCGGTCAATCATTTATCTGAATACTGCTGTTTTTTGTGGCATCCTCAAGATGACATTTAGTTGTTCAATCATATTTTGTTGAATAAGCAAAAATTTTCTCAGTTAACAATCGCAAGTAGCCTACCGTACACTTCAGAATTGTACCGTGCAAGAGCAATGAGCAAAATACTACTTTTTCAAAAACAGATGATTCAATCAGTGAAGAACATTGTTCACATCCTCATAGTCCTCAACAATACTCAGAGGCTCCATTACATACCGGTAGCGAATAAGTAGGAGAAATTTTAAGTCGATCAAGGTATCAGATAGTGACTATATAATGTGGACTAGTTTAGCATTTGCATAATTATTATGTACTACAGTGAGGTCCACGTGAGGCAGTGTTTGATTAGCAATGGTATTGATATCCTTTTCTTTCATTCAACAAAGCGGATAACGCTATCTCTTTCTTGCTTTACTCTGTTGCCAGATCGTCTTTCATCAATGTAGAATTAATAATTAATTAATAAAATATTTCATGCTTATTATGTAAATACATTATGAAACGAGAATGAAAAGTTAATTTTACATCAAAAAACCTGTATCTCCTACCGTCTATAGAAGGCATTGACAAGATAGAGGTTTTTTAGTCCTGGAATCTGTAAGTCCAGAACTTATCGATCCTGGGCTCGGAAAATGGCCCTTAATATTCCTCACAACTTTACAAATAATATTTCTTTTTAAAGGGAAATTTGACGATAGATCTAATTGATTGGGGATCCTATCCGAATTGTAAAACTACTTCTCTGTCACTTTAAAATTTTGATCCACCATTTTAAATCCAACTTTATTTTTTTTAGTTAGTTCATTGATACATGATTTCGAAACAGAATTTCAATATAAAATGAATAACGAAAACCTCACACACACACACACACATATATATATATATATATATATAATATATATATATATATACAAGTTATTCATATTTAAAAATACCATTATATCATATAAAAATGAAATGTACATTAAAAATCTGACAGATCAAACTTTTCTCTTCAAAGTGTAAAATATGTGAGTAGATGAAAAATTTCTCTTTACTAAACACTTCACGAAAAGTGTTTAGTAAAAATTGATGATTTAGAGTTCTTTTAAATTTTCTATGTACTGATTTATTTCATTTTTGTATCATTGATTCATTCATTCATCTTTGAATTCGGAATCGAAATAATGTATAATAATTGTTACCATTTTCCCATGAAAAAATTAAGTTGGATTCAAAATGGCGGTTCCAGGATGGCGGATCAAAATTTTGAAATGACAGAAAGATAGTTTTTTAATTCGAATTGGATCCTTAATTAAATCTATCATCAAATTTTCCTTACAGGAAAAATATCAAGCTGTTTCCATGATTGCCACCAACTCTATACTATATGAAATCAAGCAAGAATTATCTCATAGCTCCTTACATTTTTCTAATGTGAACATTTTGAGCTGCAGTTGATAAATATTGTAGTTTATGCAAGAAAATAAGGAAGTTTTAAATATGCAATTTGATAAAAACATATTTTATTCGCCTAAATTACATGGTGACAGAATTCTAAAACAAAAATTAAAAACTCTTCGGAGTTGATAAGGTAGAACTGGCGGTGACATCTCCATGTATCTGAAAAAAATTAATCAAAATAAGATAACGATTGAAACTATAATAAAATTTTTAATTTTTATTCAGAATCATAAAAATTTAAGTGAATCACAAAAATGTATCAATTTTGATCCAATAATCTACCTTACTTTATGTTGATATTGGCCAAGAATTTCTGGTTGGACACATGCAGAGAACAAGTTTTTAAACTGACCTGAAATAAGTATTTGAGCGTTCACAATTTACCAATAACAATTCTACTGAAAACAATTGAATTTGTCACATGAGCTCACTTGAGGACTTTGTGAGAATTCTTGATAGGATTTTGGAATTTCGTACAAAACATGCCATTGATCAACGTTTATCACATGTTTATTTTTTCTTCATTTTCATCGGTACTTGGAAAATAAGGTTTAAATTTGGCACACAGAGCTGTGATGATAATAATATATTTATTCTTGCAATAGAAATATCTGGAGTTAAAATTGTGAACATATATAAACCTCCCAATACGCAGTGGAGCAACTTGGTACTCCCAACATTTGAGCAATCTGTTCTCTATGTTGGGGATTTCAACAGCCACCATAGAGAGTGGGGATATGCAGCCAATGACGACAACGGAGAAAGATTGGCCAGCTGGGCTGGAACCAACAACTTGTCTCTTGTATTCGATGCAAAGGACTCGAGCACATTCCACTCTGCTCGCTGGCGTCATGGGTACTCTCCAGACCTGATTTTCTGTTCACGCGACCTATCTGCTCAGCCGTGCATATGGCGAGGAAAGTATTGGGTGATTTCCCACGTTCGCAGCATCGCCCAATCTTGCTATCTGTGGGTAATCAAATACCAGTGATAAGATCTTGCCCCCAACCAAGATGGAATTTCTCTAGAGCTGATTAGAGTGCCTTCACCACCAGTCTTAAATCTGTTATCAGATTTATTCCTCCTGCAGTGAAGAACTATGACCGCTTTGTGAAACTGATTATATCCTCAGCAAAGAAGGTTTCAGAAAAGAATACACTCCGGGATGGGATCAAGTTTGTGAAAATCTCTACAATGAGTTCAATGTAACTGGAAGCCCCGCTACTGCTGACCTCCTCTTTCAAAATCTGAACGAGTCACAAAGAGATAAGTGGTTAAAAACTGTCGAGGCACTGAATTTCACACATAGTAGCCGAAAGGCCTGGTCCTTGTTAAGGAAACTATCTATTGGTAGCACAATCAAGAAGCAGACAGGCTTGCAACCAAATCCAGATGCAATTGCAAAGCACATTGTGAGCTTGTCTAAGTCAGCTCACCAACCATCTGATAGAAAAATTTTAAGGGAGCTAAATGATATAAAAAAGAGTAGGCAAGCTCCTCTAGAAATATCAAAAGAATTCACCATAGATGAGCTTACAGGGCTATCATGTCCTTGTCTATTGGCAAGGCAGCTGGATTGGACAATGTCTTCCCTGAGTTTTGAAATATACTGGCCCTAAAGTTAGGTAGTGGCTATGTTGCTTTTCCAATGATATATTGATAACTGGTACCTTACCTAATGTTTTCAGAAAAACAAAGATAATAGCAGTTTTGAAGCCAGGTAAAGACAAAACGTGTGTTCAGAATTATCGCCCAATAGCCCTACTGAGTGTATGCTATAAACTGCTGGAGTGCCTTCTCCATAATAGACTGTGTCCAATTCTTAATGCAAGCATTCCAAGTGAGCAAGCTGGTTTCAGGCCTGGCCGTAACTGCTGCGACCAGGTCCTTGCTTTAAAAGCTTTCATTGAAAATGGTTTTGACAAGAACATGAAAACCTCAGCTGCATTTGTAGATCTTGATTAGGCTTATGACACAGTCTAGAGAAAGGCCCTGTTGGTCAAGCTTTACAGAGTTGTCCCATGTAAATCCCTGCTGCGTCTTGTTAATGCCATGCTTTGCAACAGGTTGATAAAGGTATATGCTGGCCAAGAAGAAAGTGGTTTCAGGACCTTAAGAGATGGCCTCCCACAGGGATCAATACTTGCCCCTCTACTATTCAATATTTACACTGATGACATGCCAGAAACAAAGTCTAAATTCATATATGCAGACGACATTGCTTTGGCCACACAGCACAAGGAACTGGAGGAAACCGAGGTGATGCTCACCAATGACCTCTCCTCTCTCAAAGACTATTTTAGGACCTGGAAGCTCAAGCCAAATCCAAACAAGACTGAAGTGTCCTGCTTCCACCTGAACAACAAGCTTGCTAATGCAAAACTTAAGGTGTTTTTCAATTATGTTCAGCTCAAACATAACGAGCAGCCCCAGTACCTGGGAGTCACATTGGATCGTTCATTAATGTTCAAGAGTCACCTATTAAAGACTGCAGCCAAGGTGAGAACCAGGGTCAACATTGTGAATCACCTCACTGGCTCCTCCTGGGGGGCAGATGCAAGAACTCTGCGAACTTCTGCACTGTCACTGGTCTATTCAGCTGCAGAGTATTGTGCCCTAGTATGGCTTAATAGTGCACATGTTAGACATGTTGATGTTGAACTCAACAGGGCCATGAGGACAGTTAGTGGCACACTCATGGCTATGTCAACACCATGGCTTCCGGTGCTTTGAAATGTTGCTTCTCCTGAAATATGATGCAGACGGGCTCTGATAAGAGAATATGAGAAAATCACGAAAGGGCCACAACTGCCAATCATGCAGGACCTTCTCCCTGGTCTTACTCGGCTGAGGTTGTGTCACCCTCCAATGCGAACAGCTTCCCAGCTGATAGCAGATGGCTTCTTGGTGACTGGAGCTTGGAATGAAGCTTGGCAGAGCTTTGTGGTCAGAATAGGACGTTGGTGAGCGATCCAACTCTACCTGTGGGTGGTATGAGTTTGCCAAGGAGAGAATGGGCTCTCACTAATCGTTTCCACACGGGTGTGGGAAGATGCAGCTACTGGCATGCCAAATGGAGCCTATCAAATGATGGGTCATGTGACTGTGGAGCTGAGATCCAGTCCATGAGTCACATTATTGAGGAATGTCCCATGCATCTTTTCCCGGGTGGAATGGTGGGCCTTCATGGCGGCGGTGTCGAGGCATTGAACTGGCTGGGTGAACTGGATTTGGTTTTGTAGCTTCGGGTATCAGCTTAACTTCATCTTTATAGCTTACTTTCTAAGCTACTCATACTTTTCAACCATCTCTGTGTATTTTTAAATATTGACATGAGCACTATTTTTTGATCTATTGTTTTTAATTTGTCTAGCTGACAAGGAACCATACGATATTTATAAAATGCAACCTGTGAACAGTTCACACCAAATATATTTTTTATTTCATTTTATAATTGAAATTTGATCACATCTTGAGCTGTGGTCCACTGCTGTTGTTTAGCTTACAGCGCATAAGCTGTCAGAGATATGGAGCGACGGCTACGTTGGAAACTGTGGAATTGACAATGCACATTATGTAGCATGGACGATGCTACACCTGTTTTAGGATGGACTGCTGGTACTGCATGGACTGATTGGTAAATATAAGAAGATAAATATCTCAAAAGACGTCACTCAAGCTATGTGCGGCGGTCTGAAATGGCTGCCAGTGCATCAACAAGATATTCAGCTAGTCTGTATTTTTTTGGACCTTTAATTATATAATATATAACTTATGACGTCTAAACATGTATTGAAGTTTATAACCTACCATATCAAAGTATTTTTTCTAGAATCATTCTGGACAGAAGGTTGAAATTGATATTGACATCACATTGGCAAAAGATATCTGCATTGATATTCTTAAATGTCATCATCAAATCCAAGCATATCGTTGAGCCAACCGAAACTTTGGATCCTGATTGATCAGAAGAGATGGCAGTCACTTGTTCGTCTCTGCTAGGGTCACTCCATTCTGGTTCATCCTCAATTTCCCAAACATCCAATAAGCATTCCAGAAATGAATTTTTTGATTCAAGCAATATTTTCTTGGAAATGTTCCATGGCGATTTCTTAGAAAGCTTTTCTTTATCTAATTTTTCACTCTTTAATGCTCTCTTTGAAATTGAGTTAAATAACGTTCCACAATCAATTTCATTTGAAATTATCAATGCACAAGATGATACAGAGTCATATTTTTGAGCACACTGCTTTTCCCAGGTTTGAAAGCTCTTTGTATGAAAGTCTAAAGCACAAGAATTGCTGTTGCTATCTATTCTCTGGCAGAATAGATCACCAACACTGGTTTGTCGTATCATAAATATGTTGCCAACAGAATAATAACTATCTAAACCAGAAAGACTTAAATTGCATCTGGATGTCACAGAAGGGTCTAAACAAATTGCCTCCAACCTACATTTATTGAGAGTGTCGTTTGGAGAAGGTAGATGGTAAGGGATACTGTTGTCATTAGTGAGAACACAGCAAACTTCACCTGGACTCTGGCTACCTAATGCTACAATCTCTTCCCCCTCAGTAGACTTGACTAACATTCCAAGAGATGGAGGAGAGTCCAACATGTGTGTCCAACGTTTCATGTAAGATTTTCTGAAATCTAATTCTAAAAGTTGGTGAGTTGTTGCTACATAGCACCTCTTATCGACTTGCTCACTTAAAACTGTATTGCAAATAACCTCACATGAATTGATGTGATTTTTCTTCCAAGATTGCCCATTATTCTTACTTAATTTATAGCGTACATCTTTCAAGCAAATCAAGTCCCTATTTGCAAGTAGAACCGTGTTTTCTGATAAGTACTTTACATTCCCCCAGTTATCTTTAGAACTAAACTCTACAATGTTTCCTTCAGATTTTTTTACATTTTTCCAAAAAGGAACCCAAATTTTCAAATTATTTGATGTGTCGAGAGTACAATATTCTCCATGAAGGGTTATGTTTGGAGCTATAGAGAGACTAGTGAGATTTGCAATGCTTTCATATTTGTGACACATTTCACCCCCATATGATCCATCACTTTCAATAGAAAAGAGGCAAGAAGTATTTTTTTGACGACTAGCAACTATATTATTGTAGGAGGTTATCTGGAAAATAGGTTGAGTACTTCCTGTATGAAGGCTAGCTTCACTTCCTAGCAGACACAGAGACTCTTTACGTTTTTCATCAAGTCTTACTGACTGCAATACAATAACGCCAGGAACACTATAACGCGTTAAAGCAAGTATTTTGGAATTACTCCTATCGATTGTCTTTAGATTTCCATCAGTGTAGTACCAATTGTATTTTCCAACAAAGTAGGGATCGGGATCTCTATCTAAATGATCGGCTAGTTTTACAACTCCAATTGGAAGACATGTACGATCAGAGTTTGAGTGATCAATATTATGCAGCGGATTTACTAAGTTAGCATCTAGAAGTCTGTTTCTATAAATTGACCACTTTTGTTTTTGATGCACTAGTTCCTTTAAAGGGTCGTGTCCATTGTTTATTCTCTCGGGCAAATGAACCGGTATTCCTAGTGGAACTACTGGGCAACTAAAAATAAATTTATAGTTAGAAACGTCTTCAACTTCTTTGTCATGGGTCTCGTCTCTCTGTCGATTCTTCACAACACTAGGGATACCGGAATGAGAATTATAAAAGTTACAAATAAAGTCATTTGACAGACTTTTTCTAAAACTGGTAGGATTCATTACGGTACTAAACAAGTGTTTTTCTCTATCGCGAAGAAAGATTTATAACATGTACAGTCGTGATTACAGCATAATAATAACTTGAAGTTAAATTATAGGTAGGTAGTAGGCTAGTAAAACAAAGTATTAAAATTACAAATTGTTCACCACTTGACATACATCTGTCTATCCGAATATTAGAATGATAAATAACACTACAACTATGAGAATTAAAATTCTAACACGAGAACACGACACAATTTTTTATAAGACATCTTTCCAGATTTGTCAAAGGAAAGCAATGAACAAAGAGGTTATGTTTCACTATTTTGTCTATTACAAACCACTCTCTGTCTCAGACAGCACCGTATCGCGCATGCGTTAGCAACGGGTTTGAATAACTATTTGATAACTGTGACCGTTGTTGGCCGTTACTCTGTATCTGAGACAAAGAGCGTCTTCAGTAAACACGGGTTGAAGTGTACGCTTTTGAACAGCTGATCGGCTGTAGGTTCTGGCCATGTAGATCTAGTAGGCAATGGTCAAACTCTCTCCTATCGTCCTATCCTAGATCCTAACCTAACTCACTTAACTGTATGTATTGTGGATGTGGAATTGTTGTTATATTTTTTTTGTTCTGTTTGTAAAAAGGTTTAGAAATATGAAAAATAGTTATCATTTTATTATTTCTGTCACTCCTACATCTTTTTTGTCTTGACATGTTGTGAAATAAATTATTGTAGATGAGCGGTCAATGATTAGGGTTGTGAACCCAAATAATAATATGTTTATCTATATTCACTGATTTTATTGAAAACTTGCTTAAAAATGTCTCTTGTTTTCTTGGAAAGCGATCCTTGGTAAGTGAGAACAGTCAATTTATAAACAGTGTACTTGAGTAAATAATAGAGGCTGTTTCAAATAAATAATTTGTTGGTATCTAACTTATAGGCTTAATTGAGATCTAGTTGAATATAAATATTTTTGTATAATTTCTATTATATATGCTTGTTTGTTTAATAATTGTGATTTACCAATTAATATAAAAACACGTTCAAGTTTAATGCAAGTAATGCCAGTTTTTATGCAATTGTAGACCTATTCATTCGAGAATCCTGAATCGTTTCAGTCATATGGTCTAATGCACCTGCGCCGTTTGACTGTTGAGAAATCATGAAAAATAATTACATCCAATATGTGGTGTTACTTTTTTAATTTCTTTATTTTCAGGCTTGCAGAATTTGATACGTGCGAAAATCTGTACAGAGATATAGTTGAACAATTGAATACAAGAGCAACTGAGCATCGGACCTCCGATAAATATGCTCAAATATCAGCATCTGTGCGTTTTCGCATGAAGCAGTATGCTACCGAAGTACAACAGTTGAAATTAAAGCTGGAGCAGGCATCTGCAAGTTCTCTGTATCCTTTGAAATAACATTGAAACAAGCTACAATCCAATAAGTGAAAGGTTCCTAACAGTGGCGTAACGTTTCCAAACCGGGCACCCCGCAAAAAAAAGAATTCCGGGCCCCTCTTCTAAAATCGTACCACCTTTCTCCAGTCCCCTTCTCCCTTAATCGCAAGCATTAAACTCTAATGTGAACGTACATCTTTCATGAGTTAATTACATAGCTTAGTTGAAGAAATAAAACTTGTTCTCGATTGAATTCTACAATTCAAGTCAAGAATGTTTTGAGCTACAAATATAGAATCCAGGAACTGAGAGGAACTGAACCACTGAATGCGAATGGGAATTGCAAATGAAATAATGAATTCAGTAAGCGATTATATAGTATTTATATTTACGGCGCCCCTTCCACACTATATGGTATATAGAAGGTCTGTATAATAAGTAACCGGACTGACCTCAGGAAATTTTTTATGTGCAAAATATGTACAATTTTTCATTAGAAATTTTCAAAGTAGTCCCTATTGGAGTCGATAACACGCTGATACCGGATTTTCAAATCCCTGAACGCTGCCTGGAAGTCGGTAACCTCTATGCTGTCTAGAGCCCTCGTCGTAGCACGTTGAACGTTTTCCAGAGTCCCGAACCGCGTCCCCTTGAGTTGTCTCTTGATCTTGGGGAACAAAAAGAAGTTCGGTGGTGCCATATCCGGGCTGTAAGGAGGATGTGGCAACGTTAACCTCGACTGTTTGGCCAACTGCTCGGTGACGAGCAGAGAGGTGCGCGACGGAGCATTGACGTGATGGAGGATCCACGAATCGGCAATCCCCGGACGGACTCGATGAACCCGGGCGGTTAGTCGACGGAGCACCTCTCTGTAGTACTGGTCGTTTACAGTTTGGCCGGGCACAAACTCTTTGACAGCATAGAGGTTGCCGACTTCCAGGCGGCGTTCAGGGATTTGAAAATCCGGTATCAGCGTGTTATCGACTCCAATAGGGACTACTTTGAAGATTTCTAATGAAAAATTGTACATATTTTGCCCATAAAAAATTCCCTGAGGCCAGTCCGGTTACTTATTATACAGACCCAGTATGTTCAGGAATTCAATGGGAAAATAATGTCTTTCCACCAATGCTTACTTAAAGATAGTAAATAAAGATAACGATCTACTTGAGAACCATTCTGACAATCTTTGTTTGAATCAGAGAGAAAAGAAGTAAATCTTATCTATAAATTAAGTGTTTTGAATAGTCTCAGTCTGGATTGTCTCACCGGATGTATAAATTTCAATGATTATTGTAAACAAACAACATTCCTAATTTTTCAATAAGGTCACTACCAGCACACAATTATTGAAGCTCTGTCAATGTAGGCCTAACTATTATTATTAGGAGTAGATTTGAACAATGGTAGTTTTTCTTTCTTGCCTTATTAATTATTTTGTACTTGTATTCTCTTGATATTAATTTATAAGCAGACTGATGACATTGTGCTATTGCATATTTCTTCTTACACAATGAATGAAACCTGTAATTTTCCACAATAAAACTTCTGCTTTTTTATCAAAAGTTACTTCAATGATTATTTAATTTTTATTTTTAAAGTATGCAATATATAATTATCATTTCGGGCCCTAACCCGGGCCCCCTAGACCGGGTAATTTTATTTTTTCAGAAAACCTATATTAGCCTACATATTATCCGGGCCCCCTAGGGACCCGGGCCCCCCCGCGCCGCGGGAGCAGCGGGGGTGTACGTTACGCCACTGGTTCTTAATGAGGGAGTTCTACCAGTTTATGCTTGTCTGTCTTTCTTCGGCTCCATCCTGCCCTGATTAAGATTGTCTGCTCTTTCAAGCCATCCCTGAGCCCTGACGTGTATGGAATGTCCGTTTTCATGCTACGAGAGGTGGTGGATGCTATTGCAGAGCCTCTTACTACAGCAGTTAATGACTGAGATCCGGCATCCGCCATCTTTCCAGTTTTTCTGAAGACCTCAAGAGCCATTCCTGTGTGCAAGAAGGATGATCAAAAGAGCTTGAACCGCCTCAGGCCAATATCCATGACTCCAATCTTTGGAAAGGTGGTTGAAGCAGTCATCAAGCCTCAACTTGAGAAGTTCTTTGAGATAAATAACCTTTTCTCAAGTACCGTATGCAGTTCGGTTTTTGAATAGTCTGCCTCATGATTATAATGAACGATTTAGCACAACGCAAAATTAGGTTATAAAAATTCAATTGAAATGTTTTACAAGATCTAAATAAGCTTAGTGATAACTTCTGTTGAACTGCTAAAATACGGTCATTATAATATACAGTTTCTTCAAATGAACAACTTTTGTAAGCGAACCATGTACAGTTTCCCCATTACAGAATTGTTGGACTTGAGAAGCTACTGGTTTTGCTTGTTACTTTTGATTAGTAAAATAAAGTTATTAGTTTTTCTTTCATTAGTTAATTCATCTATTATACCATACCATGGTAGATTCTTGGGTATTTTTATTAAGTTGTATTCATCCTCTTGCTTTCACTTGCAACAAAGCCATGATCCCATTTCTCTTTATCTTCACTATAATAAAGGAAAGAACTGGCTTATACACGTACGGGATAGGAAAATTATGTTTGACGCTTCATTATGTCTGAACTACTGAACTGATAAACTTGGAATTTTACATATAGATTCTTAATTAACCGAGGATGGTTATAGGTCTATTTTCAATTCTTCATGATTTTATCACGTCAAGTTTTCAGTTTGTCAAGTTTCAAAATAGACCCTTGCGGAGCTCAGGTTACCTGCTAGTCATAAATAGTTATATGCATTCGAGTCAGGCAATTGTATGTAATGATGGTTTCCAAGTTAATATTCTCTTTTCTAAGAAATGTTGATTCTCCTCAACTGTATTCAGTACCAAAGAAGAAGCCGAAAGAAGATTACGTCAAGTGGAATTACTCCAAAGTAGAAATATTCAGTTGCTCCAACGCTTCAATGATAGGTAAGTAGCCCAGGCACTTTTGTTAGTATTTGTTGGTTTGTTCATTAATGAAAAAAATCTTGCATAATATATCAAGCAGGTAGGTATTTTTCCACAATCCTATTATATTAAGCGAGCAATTTCTGTATGTCTGTTTATATTGTTATATCTGGTTATTTATGTTCAACAGAAATAGAAAATGGCTCTAACGATTTTCACGAAATTTGGAACATAGTAGGTTTCTGATATAAAAATTCGAGTACACTAGGTCTCATCCTTGGGAAAACTCGCTGAACGACATTAAAAGGATTATTCATCCTTGGCTGAAACAGCTGAGACTTTCGTCGTCTTTGGATAGTAAAAAGTGAGCGAGTGATTCTGTGGAAAATCAAAATATTGCATCCCCAAAATTCATAAGCTAACGTATAGCCAGCTGTAAAATATAAACACGATCATTTTAGAGAATTGTGTTCTGTTTATCAATAAATAAAAATAACGAGTGAAGCTCGGTGCCCCGATAATAATTATTATACTCAATCATTGTTATATTATCACAAGTTCAATGTGAGTTATAATGGGGTATACAGAGGGCTTTTTGTAGGTGGTTTGAGTTGACTCATCATGATAATGTTCTGGATGCAGAATACATTGGTAATGAATTTCAATTACTACAAAGTGATTTTTTAGTCCTATTATCATATTATGAGTGTGTGGTAATTGATTCCCAATCAAAGGAAATTTTGTTTTGTCGCACGAAGCTGGTAGCCCTAACTCGTATACACACAACACCAGGGGTGCCCATCCCCCCCATGGTCCATGTCGCAAAATCCCCCACAAAATTTGGCATCAATTTAGATACTTAGAAACTGTATATTAAAAACGTCCCCCCATTCTCCCTAGTTTTTTTTAAATCCCCCCCCCAAAATTTAGCCTCATGTCGCAAGCTTTGACATCAAAACATTCTGTGGGCACCCCTGCACGACACATGACAGTGTGAGCTTTTAAACTGTGTAACATTCTGTGAGGATTCCGGTCGTATTATGAATATGAACATAATCTCTTTCACCATAGAACATGAATATTATCATGAAGCGTTTGATTATCCTTGAACTGTGTAACATTCTGTGAGGATTCCGGTCGTATTATGAACATAATCTCTTTCACCATAGAACATGAATATTATCATGAAGAGTCAAAGCATGTATACCCTCAGTGCGTAGACATTTTGAGCAATTATCTTTTGTAACTAAGAAATGCGTAAATATTTTATCACTCACTTTCACTCTTCTTTATCCGTCTTTACATTCCTGGTTGGACATTAGCCTCCCCAACAGAGAGCCTCCAATCGTCTCTCTCCTGTGCACTACGCCGCCACGCCCAGCACATAGAGGTCACAAATCACGTCGTGCAGCCATCTTGTCCGTGGTCCACCTCTCTTTCTCGTTACAAGCATTCTTTCTTCCAGCAGTCTCGATGGCACCCTCTCATCACTCATTCTGGTTAAGTGTCAAAGCCATTCAACAGCCAAAATACAAATTTTTCATTATAATACCTTTTCAAGACCTTCCTAACAAAATAATACATATTTCGGCTGAAATCATCTCACGAGGTTTGTTTTGTCAGTAGCAGCTCGACTGTCGAGCCGGTCGGTTGTTTTTCGGTTGCTGTCCTGCTGTTATCGCTTCAGATAAGAACACTAGTCATTGTCACTGTCAATAAAGTGAGTTATACGATTTCGATGAATAAATTCTTCAATAATAATGCAAAAATGTGCTTGTTCAAGTTGCAATAATATTGTGGGTGAGGGAAAAGTTTCGCTTCGTTGTGCTGATTGTAAATCAATATATCACTACAGTTGTGCTAACATAAGTGAAACTAATTTTAAAAAAATTATCGAAAGAAAATAAAGCAAAGTGGAAGTGTTCAGTCTGCAAAGCTGGTGGTAAACAGTGCACTAAAGAAATGGATGAGCAAATATTAGCAGGAATCAAAAACATTATAAGGGAAGAAATAAGAAGCAGTATGGGCCTGGAGGTGCAATCTCTTAGAGAAGAACTAAATAAGATGAATACTTACATGGTGGAATTCGGGAAATCGGTAGATATGTTCTCGGCTAAGATTGATGATTATACGCGTACAATTGAAACTTTTAAAAAGGAACATGTGGAATTGAAAAAAACTAATGCCATTCTTCAGATGAATTTAAGTGAAGTGCAATCTAGATTATGCGAATTGGAACAATATACGCGTAGGAACAATATTGAAATACATGGTGTGCCTTTAACAAAGAATGAAAATATATACGAAATTATAGACTCAACCTAAAAATTGAATATCGGAAGGAAGACATCAATGCCGCACATCGCCTTGCTTTGGGTAAACATGGGATACCTCCTATAATTATATCTTTTCATAGTAGGGTGACCAAGGACAATTGGATAAGCTGCTTTAAAGAGCATCGCGAAGAAATAAAAAAGTCTAAGAATGATCCAAAAGCCAACTTCCGTTCAACTAGTATAAATAATAATCTTACTGATGTCCCAGTGTTCATAAACGAGAATTTATCCCCACATAATAAGAAACTACTGTACGAGACCAAACAGTTTATGAAGAAGAACAATTTCAAGTTTGCATGGACGAGAGGTGGAAAAATCTACATTAGAAGGGATGAAAACACCAGAGCGATAAGAATCCTGAATGTGAATCACCTACAAGAGTTCTCCAACAATGAAGTAAACCTGAATGTGAATCACCTACAAGAGTTTTCCAACAATGAGGTAAACCAGGAAATATAAACTTATTCAGATAATACTCATAGTTTAATTTTCTATAAATATGAACAGTTTTAACGAATTGTGTGAGGCTTTAGGAGAGGATGTGTATGCGACAGGAGTAATAGACGATTATATGAATTACAATCTACACTGTACTAATGGATTAAGTTCTATAAACTACCTGAATCTTCTGCACATGAATATTCGAAGTATTTATAAAAATTTTGATGAGTTTACTGTATGTCTCAATAACTTTAAATTGTCATTCGACATTATAATTCTTACGGAAACTTGGTATTCTGGTAATAAACCTATTGATTCCTATATGGATGAATATAAACTATTTAATAGGCAAACAAAATTGAACAAATGTGATAGTCTTTGCATGTTTGTAAAAAATAAATATAATGTAAATGTGGTGGAGTGTGAATTGGAGGAAGCTAATGCGCTGAGTGTAGTGATCGAATTAGATAAGGGTTTGATTATACAAATCATTGCAATATATAGGTCCCCTAATAGTAACACTGAGGTCTTTAACAATAGCTTAAATAATTATTTGAATACGCTTCCTAATGATAAAGATATTGTAGTTATTGGAGACATAAATATTGACTTGTTGAGCATGGATAATGAAGTACTCGAGTATATAAGTGTAATGAATTGTAATGGATTTAGTTCACTAATTAACAAGCCAACTAGAATATCCGATAATAAACACTCTTGTATTGATCATATATTTCTCAGAAGCAAACCAAGTTTAATCGAACCGAAAGCCGCTAATATCTTTAAAACAAACATCACTGATCACTTTGCGACCACACTTCACTTAAAAGTTGATGGTATAACATCCTCAAAATCCCCGTCACAGTCATTAGCTAAACTTACTAAAATTAATATGAGTAAACTTAAAGAATATCTGAATCAAGAAGAATGGAAAGCTCTGTATGATGATAATGCCATATACACAAATATTGATCCAATGGTTGAAAAATTTACTAATACACTTACACATTATATACACCTTTCTACAACCGAGATAAAATTGAGACATAAGAAGAAACCGCTTAAACCATGGATTACACAGGGGCTGATTGAATCTATTAATAAACGAGATAAAATTGCTAGGCAATTGAAAAAGGAACCATTTAACACCGTTTTGAAAAATCAATTTAAGACTCATAGGAATCTCTTAAATAATTTGATATATAAAACAAAGTATGATTATTACAAAAATAGAATCAATGAGTGCGGAAATAATACTAAGAAACTATGGTCCCATATTAATGAACTTCTGAATAAGAAAGGAAACTCAGATGATGACATACAATTAAAAGCTCACGAATTGAATGAATATTTTGTAAATGTTGGAAAAACTCATGCAGATAAAATACCTAAATATGACAACAACCAGTCCTCATTTCAATTTGAATACAAGAAAGACAACTCAAGATTGAATGACTCATTTTCATTAAGTCCTGTAAATGAAACTGAAGTAAAAAACGCAATACTTAGTCTAAAGAATAACACCAGTCCGGGTATTGACGGTATCAAAAGTAAAACTCTGAAGGAAATAGCCGACTTTGTCTCTGAACCACTCACTTTTATTGTAAATAGATGTTTTAAGGAGGGTATTTTTCCATCTTTATCTAAAATAGCCAAGATAAAACCTCTCTTTAAGTCAGGTGATAAGAAGCTACCGGAAAACTATAGACCAATTAGTATGGTGAGTTCATTAACTAAAATAATGGAGAAGCTAATAAAAAGACAAATTGTGGAATTCTTAGAGTCACATAAGATAATTGAAGATCATCAATTTGGATTTCAAAATAATAAGAGTACTAACGATGCTTTAATTCAGTTCTCGAACGCTGTGGCAGATCATTTAAATAAAGGAAAGAAAACTCTTGCTATCTTTATTGATTTGGCCAAGGCCTATGATACAGTATCTCATGAGCGCCTATTATGTAAACTAGAAAGGGTTGGAATCAGAGGAACTACATTAAAATTATTTGATAGTTACCTTTCACGTAGGGCACAGATTCTAACTATTAATGACTCAGTTAGTGAAGTTATCAATGACTCTCCTACTGGCTACAGCCTACCTCAAGGTACAGTCTTATCACCAATCCTATTTTTGCTGTATGTAAATGAATTGTTGAAATTGGATCTGAGCGGGGGCGAGGTGTTTTCTTTTGCAGATGATACTGTTCTCTTGTTTTGCGGTGAAACATGGCACCAAGTGTATGGAGCCGCCTCAAGAGGCATCTCCTTACTAAAGAAATGGCTGGATATGAACTCACTAAGTTTGAATATTAAAAAAACAAAATATATTGCATTTTCAAGAAATATAACTGGCCAGGAAGATACGGCATGTAAACTGAAATTGCATATTAATTGTAATGATTTTGATGTTAATACTGGTTGTTGTGATTGCCCCGAAATTGAAAGAACGAGTCACTTGAAATATTTGGGTGTTATAATTGAGCAGGGATTTAAATGGAAGAAACACATAGATTACCTTTGTGATAGATTGAGGTTTGTATCTTATAAATTTCACAAACTAAGATCGATCCTTCGGCTACCAATGCTGAGAATGGTGTACTTCGCTCTGGTGCAATCATTGCTACAATATGGTTTGGTGGTTTGGGGAGGTACGTTCGATACGCATGTAGCTCCTTTATTTAGAGTGCAAATAATGATAATAAAAACAATATTGAATAAACCAACCATTTATCCCTCAATGAGTGCTTTCAAGGATATTAGAGTCATGACAGTAAGACAAATGTATGTTTTGAGCGTGATTAAATATTTTTGTAGATACAATTTTAATTTTATGCAATTAAATAATGAAAATCATAGGACTAGGTATAATTTGTACAAATTCGCATCATATGTTTCAAACCTAACACTTATTCGTAAGCAATTAATTTATATAGCTCCAAAACTAATAAATTCTATTCCACCCGGGCTTATCATAGAACTACCTTCCAAAAGTGTACCAAGGAATATTAAGAAATGGATAACTGAGAGTCATTATTTTGATTTGTATATTGTGTAGATAATTTAATTTACATCCATTGTAATTGTACTACTATTCTGCTAAATTTAAGAGTCTCGATACATAGCTTGATTAATTCTCTTAGAATATAAGTTGTAATTTATTTATGTTATTTTGTATACATATTTTTTTTTGTTTTAATTAGATGTGGATGACCGAAGTTTGACAATATGCTACTCCTACTGGCGAACAAGTGATTTTCACTTATGCCAGTGGTTTCATTTCCACCTCTTGTACCTTTATTTTGTTGATAGAATGTAAGTAAACTAGATTAAGGTACATTATCCTAAATTTTGTAATTGTTGAATTTCGTGGAGGAAATAAATTTGATTTGAATTGAAAAAATTGAATTGAATTGAATTTTTATGAGAATTACCCGTTAGAAACATTTAATTTCAGTATTTCCTAGTGGGGGGGGGGGGTACGTCATAAGGATACGTCAAGGATCAAACATTTAAACACTTATAACTTTTGACAGAATGATCAGATCTCTTCGTACTACAGCTCATCCTTCTCAGCTCGTCAAGGCGGTTCAAAATCATGTATAACAACTGAAATTAGATGAATAAATAAAAAATTCCTCTTTTAGTGGGTATTTTAACCCCTATTTAAATACATAGAAAAATGGCCAATTTCTATATTCAAAACTGTGTACCGTATCTCGGTAACCCGAAATGATAAAAAATGGTACTTGGACTTGATTTGAAGAACAGAATCTCCTCTTTGACTTTTCTCCCCGTTGACTTTTCCCCCATGCTCTTAAAAGATCAAAAGTTGTCCCTATTCCCAAAGATCGAAAAAAAGACTTTGATGTCTGTTCAAACTGTAGACCAATCACAATTGCTCCAATTTTTTCAAAAGTTGTTGAGGCTGTGGTTGCTAAGCAGTTGTATTCTCACCTTGAGCGTTATAATTTACTCAATGTTTCACAGTTTGGTTTCAGAAAAGGATTTTCTACAGATAATGCAATAGAAAAGCTCACCAATTATGTCTACAATGCTTTCGAATCTAAATGTTTTGCAGGTGTGACTCTATGCGACATAAGCATGGCTTTTGAGAGTGTGAACCATCGGGTGCTGTTGGGTAAGTTGGCCCATTATGGTATTGGGGGTTGTGAATTCAGGTTTTTTTTCAGTCATATCTATTTAAAAGGTCCCAAGTGGTATGTATTGGCAATGATCGGTCAAGGGAAGCAGTGGTGGAGTTTGGTGTCCCTCAGGGATCGATCCTGGGACCGTTGCTTTTCTTATTAATGATAAATAACCTCCCCTGTGTTATTTCAACCGACATCATCCTATATGCGGATGACACTTCTTTGATGTCTTGTGGTGGGGACTTGGATGAGTTAAGGGTAAGGATGGAGGGCTACAAGAGAGAGACCTGTGAGTGGTTGGAGGCCAACGGATTCTCTATGAATGATAATAAGACCCAAACTCTTATCTGTGGCTTAAAGCATAGAGCTGACCCTCAGCAGTCCATGGGAGAAACATCAAGTAAGTTCCTGGGCGTCAACATAGACCAAAGGTTTACATGGGAGCCTCATTGTAGAAATCTTTGTGGCAAGCTCTCAAAGTCTATCTACCTCATAAGATGTCTCAAGAGTCAATTGTCGAATGATTATTTGCGTATGGCATATTTCAGTTTGTTCCACAGTCTTCTGTCATATGGTATCCTACACTGGGGTGGAAGTAGTCATGTTTCTGGTGTTCTCCTTCTCCAGAAAAAAGCTGTGAGAATAATAGTTGGGGCCACTTTCAGGGAACATTGTAAACCGTTATTTGTTTCTCTTGGAATATTAACGGTTTACAACCAATATATTTATGTTGTTGCCTTGTATATACATAAAAATAAGTGTAAAATGAACACAAGAGGTATGGTTCATTCATACAACACCCGCCACAGACAAGAACTTGATACCCAACGTACAAGATTAACCAAAGTACAGAAGTCCCATCACGTCTTAGGAACAAAGGTCTACAATAGGTTGCCAGAGTCAATGAAAAATTATACAGTCTCTTTGTTCGGCAAATTACTGTTCGATCTTCTGCGTGCAAACCCCTTCTATTCTTTGGAGGAGTTTTTCACACATACTTTATAATAAATTGAGTGTTAAGTGTTATGAATATTCTATTGACGTTGCTGATGACTGTATGGTCCGATAGCAAAAGAATTAAATCTATCTATCCATCTTTTTTGTGGTGTAAATGAATTTTGTAAAAATTTAATCGTGAGGTAAGATATGTTTGATTAAAAAAATCAAGAAATTTGCGATATTTTCCTCATTTTCACAGTCTCGTCAGTTTTTCGATAATGAACAGTCATGAAAGATGAGTTAAAGGTAATGTAGCTTATAAAGCATGCAATTTTCTTTTATTTGAGACCAATCGCAAGTTTCTATCATTTATCTTACTCGTTTTAGAGACTCTTGAATAACAGTAAAATCGCAGAAAAAATGAGAAAATGAAAATAATCATTTTTTCAATTATCTGTAACTTTTGAACTGTATTGAAATCAGAAAAACGATTTATAGGAGCGTAAAAAGGAGAAAATTCTCTACAACCTTGACTACATTTTCGATTCTTTATCTGAATTGTTTCACAAGATTAACTATAGGCCTATATCTGTTTTGCCTGTCTTATCAAAGATTTTTGAAAAGATTATATATAACAGGATCATAAACTATCTGCAGAAATTCAAATTATTGAGTGAATGCCAAAATGGGTTTATAAAAGATAAGTCAACAATCACAGCCGCAGTCGCTTTCATTGGAAGAGTCATTCAGGAGGTTGACAAAGGAAATTTCACTATGGGGGTGCTGTTAGACCTTTCTAAAGCTTTTGATAGTGTAGATAAAAAGATTCTCATGGAAAAACTGCATCTGCTTGGAATCAGAGGTCTCATGGGGAAATTAATTGATTCTTACATGACAAATAGATTGCAGTATGTGAGTGTTTGCACTGATGGCCGACTTGGGAATTCAAGGAGATTAAACGTGACTAGGGGTGTACCTAAAGGTGCGTACAGACTTTCGCTCTGCTCCGCAACCGAACGTCACTCCAGCAGAGCGATTGATGATCGACCGGCGAGCAAGAGTGGTTCGACCGGGGAACGCGAGAAGATCTAACATCTTCCGTAACGTTCATGATGGGTGCGTGGGCGGGGCGACTGTGGTTCGATGGTGGTACGAGGGAGGAGCGTGCTCAGTGCGGGTTGGAAGCGCGAATATGTGTACGCAGCTTTAGGGTTCCATTCCGGGTCCTCTTCTCTTTGTTTTATATATTAACGATTTGCAGCTTTCAGTTGCAAAAAAATTTGATATAACATTGTATGCAGACGACACAACCTTGTTATTCTACAACAACAGTATTCAACAGCTGGAGTTAGTAGCTAACATATCCACTAATGAGGTTGTACAGTATTTCAATAACTGCTGTTAATTCTGGTAAGAGCCAGGCTATTCAATTCAACTTAAAAAAAGAAATATCCTTTTGAACCAGCAATCACAATAAATGATAGCAATAGCATAATTGAGAGCGCAAGTGTGGTCAATTTGCTTGGTTTGACAAATTATCTTGGAGCGAGCATGTTGATAAGGTGGCTAATAAAATGAGCAAAGGAATTTTTGTATTAAGATATATTTGTTCTGCAAAAGCGGGCAGTAAGATTTTTAGCAAATTTAGAAAATAATCTAAACTTTTAGAGATCTTAGGCTGCTCACTCTACCATCCATTTATATCTATCGCGTCCTACTTTTCACTGCAGATAGAATTGGTACCTTAAAACAAAATTCAGATGTTCATAAATATTTTACACGTGGCAGTAGTAATCCATTCATTGAACATCATAGATTAAAATTTTCAGATAAGAGCCCGATTGTTTATGGCTTGCAACTTTTCAGCAAGCTGCCTAAAAATTTGCCAAAGTCAAGTAGGTCTAATTTTAAGAGAGATTTGTATGCATTTCTGGTTGACAAGGCATATTATAGTGTTGAAGAGTTTTTAAATGATATGGTGTTATAATTTGTTCAACTGTAAAATAACAGTTATTTTTTGTATGTAAAGTGTAGAAGAATGTTATAATTTATGTGACGTGCAATATTTTTGTAAGCTTCTGTTATTCTATTTATTTATTTCATGTATTTTTCAATACCTGTTGACATGGCCAGTTGTAAAGTGTTTTGGCTTAATAAAATTGAATTTGAATACGCAACTTTGAATATGCGAGAAATTGTTGATACGTTAATCATTTCCACAGTCTCGCATATTCAAAGTTGCGTATCTTGTGAAACACTTAGTGAAACGTAGTCAAGGTTGTAGAGAATTTTCTCCTCTTTCCGCTCACATAAATCGTTTTTCTGATTTCAATACAGTTCAAAAGTTACAGATAATTGAAAAAATGATTCTTTTCATTTTCTCATTTTTTCTGCGATTTTACTGTTATTCAAGAGTTTCTAAAACGAGTAAGATAAATACTTGAAACTTGCGATTGGTTTCAAATGAAAGAGAATTACATGCTCTATAAGCTACGTTGCCTTTAACTCATCTTCCATGACTGTTCATTATCGAAAAACTGACGAGACTGTGGAAATGAGGAAAATATCGCAAATTTCTTGATTTTTTTTATCAAACGTATCAGGATTATATTTTCACAAAATTCATTTACACCACAAGAAAGAGGAGATTCTGTTCTTCAAATCAAGACCAAGTACCATTTTTTATCATTTCGGGTTACACAGTTTTGAATATAGAAATTTGCCATTTTTCTGTGTATTTAAATAAATATAGAGATCGTATTATTTCTGAAGATTTAATGATCAATACACTAAAAGAGGATTTTTTTATTTATCCATCAAATTTCAGTTATGATACATGATTTTAAACCGCCTTGACGAGCTGAGAAGAATGAGCTGTAGAACAAGGAGATCTGATCATTCTGTCAAAAGTTATAAGTGTTTAAAGGTTTGATCCTTGACTTATCCTTATGTCGTATTTCCACTAGGAAATACTGAAATTAAATGTTTCTAACGGGTGATTCTCATAGAAAACAAACCTCGTGAGATGATTTCAGCCGAAATATGTATTATTTTGTTAGGAAGGTCTTGAAAAGGTATTTTAATGAAAAATTTGTATTTTGGCTGTAGGACATGATTTTCTATTTTTGAGTGTATTCCCCCTCCCACCACTACTAAATCCGAAAATTCCTAAGGAATCCTGTTCATAATGAATTGTTGTTTCACGTGAAGTGTGGTTTTTTATCTATACTAGAGAAATATTCAAGTTGTATAGGGTAGAAGTAGTAGGTTTTCATAATTTTGAAAACCCCTTAAAAAATACCCCTTTTTTGAAAATTCGTAGCTCCGGAACCAAAAATGGTAGAATCCTGCGCGACCACTCAATTTATTAGAAATTTTATTCTCTTTAATTTTGTCGAGAATGATTTTTCTTTAGAAACTCAAGGTTAACGAGATAAAATGAGAAAACCGAAAAAATTCCGAAATTTTGGGGGTTTGAGGGTGAAGCCGCCCTCTGGCGTGTCAACAAATTTCAGATTCGAATTCAGCACCCCCAAAATACATATAGAACCGCCGAGAAAAATTCTTTCGGGGCTGTTTCCTGAAAAACGACCATTTGACTGGACTAAAGTAAATAATTGGGAATGAAATATTTTATTGTGAGCTTTTATTGTGTCTTCAATAATTTTCAGTAACTAAGAAATAAGTAATAAATGCTATATTTCTTTTGTATATAAAAATATACAGTTTTATTAAAACTGAATTTCCGTTCTATTACATTTAAAACCATTAATAAGATGAAAAACTGGCTAACATGATTGAAAAAATCACCCTGTAGTACAAGACTTAGAGCAATAGGATCTACACTGTAAAGCCATATTTGACCTACATGTGCCCAGCTGGCACATACACACAACACCAGTCTGGCGGTAGAGCATGTGAATTTTGAATATTTTTTGATATTTATGTGCCTGCTGAAATAAAAATACCATATGGTTCTTACCAGCTCTTCGAGGAGCTTATACCAAATTCTGCTATCAATCGCTGCAAACTGCTGATGCTTTATCAATCGGCAATCTTTAGCGCTGCATTGACTGACTCCACAATTATAGATGTTGAAGAGGTAGATAAATATAAGGATATCAAATATTGCACAAGACAATAAGGTACCGACATCAATCCAACTCGCTACCATCTGACATAGGGGTCAGCAGTGTGAGATAATACCAAGTGTGATCAATGACGGTATTTTAATTAGAATTCATTATACTTTCTATGACTTGTAGTACTGCTTCGACTTAATTCTATGACTCTGTATTTCAGTCAATTTGATTTCAGTGATTCGGTTGAACCATTTAAATAAATATTGAGAACGTATTATTTCTGAAGATTTAATGATCAATAATGTATATCGCTGATTTATCCAACTTATGCATGAAGACAGGATTAAAAATGAAAGATACACCATTCAATCAATAAATATATAATTACAATGAAATCAACGAGCAAAAAACAATAAATGCAAAAACAATATGAGAAAATATGTAAGAAAAATATCACATATGGCTCAATTAAAACTCTTATTCTACTTAATAGCATCGACTGATAATTTTCATAATTTTTCTATCAGCAAATAATTACATTATAGATTTCTATAGCTCAATCATTTGAGCTACAATTGAATTAGAATTTTATAATTTAGTATTCCAATAATATTAGAGATTTTAAATATTAACTCAGGCTTCGCCCCATACACACCCAGTAGGGTGTGTTAGCAGCCTCCGCGCTTCGCGCTCCGGCTGGTAGGCGAGCTTCGCCCGCCCAATCGCCTTTTATTACTGTATAGGGTTGGATAGCAGCCTCCATGCTTCGCGCTCCGGCTGGGAGGTGGGCTTCGCCCGCCCAAACGCTTTTTATGACTGTAAAGGGTTGAGTAGCAGCCTCCGCGCTTTGCGATTTGGCTGGGAGGCGGGCTTCACCCGCACAATTGCCATTTATGACTGTACGAGGGAGGTCAGGTTAATAAGGTTAGGGGTGTTAGGAGTAGGTTATGTAGTGTAGGTTTGGTATGGTAGGTTAGGTAGCGAAGATTAGGTAGAGTAGTCGTCTGCAATGAACCAGAATGGTTTGCTAAAAACCGTAGAATAGTAGAGATCGCTTTGGGTCTTCACATTAGTAATAATTCTTGGACAGAGGAACTGTTTGGACGTTATATCAATGTTCCCCTTTGTTGTCTGGCATTGTGGAGGGGGGCAATTGAAGGGTGATGCGCATAGCATAATTGCACCAGTGCTGATTGCCAGCCAATCGAACAGCTCACTCCTTGTAATGTCGATTTTTGCAAAGTGATCTATTGATTTATTGTGATTTATTACAAGTGTCGTCTCGTCTCGAATCGTGATCTGGACCCGGGATCCTAGAAGCAAGAAGGATTTGGACATGAAGGTAGGCCTATGTTATTGTGCACTTAGCCATTTAAATTGTTCAACTTGCTACCCGACGCCAGACAACCCCAAAAAGTTCTCGATGTAATTGATACAGTCCACAAACCAGAGTGCTGTTTTAACCAGCCTCTGTTGAATAAACAGGAACTTTTAGCTTTTTTTACAGAAAAATAGTATTATTTTTGGTAGTAGAAAAAAAAACCAAACTTCTATGAACTCAGTGTGTCGAATAGATTATTATAATATTTCAAAAAAGAATCTCGAAATTGATGATTAAAGTTTTCTCATATAGGGAAACAATAAGCAGGCAAACAAAGGCTAGTGACCCTCCTAAAGTTGTGAAGAATGGGATCCGGTGACTAAACTCTACCAGTGTGAATGGGTGTATGTAGAAGCATTTATGCGCCATTACTATTGCTCTCATCGTAAAATACGACGGGTACTATTTTTGCCAAGAATTTTTAATTCTTTTTCTTTATTTTCTTAATTTTGTCTTCTTATTCTTCTTCTTCTATTCTTTTAATTCTTCTTCTTCTTTCAATTCTTCTTCTTCTAATTTTTCTTTTTCTTCTTAATTTCTTCTTCTTCTTCTTCTTCTTCTTCTTCTTCTTCTTCTTCTTCTTCTTCTTCTTCTTCTTCTTCTCTTCTTCTTCTTCTCTTCTTCTTTCTTCTTCTTCTCTCTTCTTCTTCTTCTTCTTCTCTTCTTCTTCTTCTTCTTCTTCTTCGTCTTCTTCTTCTTCTCTTCTTCTTCTTCTTCTCTTCTTCTTCTTCTTCTCTTCTTCTTCTTCTTCTTCTTTTCTTCTTCTTCTTCTTCTTCTTCTTCTCTTCTTCTTCTTCTTCTTCTTCTTCTTCTTCTTCTTCTTCTTCTCCTTCTTCTTCTTCTTCTTCTTCTTCTTCTTCTTCTCTTCTTCTTCTTCTTCTTCTTCTCTTCTTCTTCTTCTTCTCTTCTCTTCTTCTTCTCTCTTCTTCTTCTTCTTCTTCTTCTTCTTCTTCTTCTTCTTCTTCTTCTTCTTCTTCTTCTTCAATAATAGATCACAGCTGCTGGTCATTAAACAACTTGGAATGATGCCTTTTATGACTGTATAGGGTTGGATAGCAGCCTCCGCGCATCGCGCTCCGGCTGGCTCAATTCAAATTCAAAATTCAAATTCATTTTATTGAGCCAAAAAAGAACATACAGGCCAAGTCAAAACATAAAAATAGACAGAATAACAATGTAAAATTAAAAATTTAAGCAAATAACAATGGTAAGAATACATTTATAATACAACAGCAGAGTTCAAGTGTCATCATTAAGAAATTCATCTACACTCTAGTAAGCCCTATTCACTAAGTATGCATAGAGTTCTCTTTTAAAATTTATTGATGGGGCTTATAAACATTTTGGTAACTTTTTTAAACAGTCTCAAACCAATTACACTAGGACTTTTGTCAGAGAATCTCAATCTGTGGTGATTACAAATGGGTCGCCATTGGCACGAGTAGAATAACCTTGACATCACAATTCTTTTTCAATGATTTAATCTTATTAGCAATGAATAATACTACTCTGTAAATAAAAATACATGGAAAAGTGAGTAATTGTAGTTCTTTAAATGCATTCCTGCACGATTGATTGTAATCCAGGTTTGCCAAGTACCTCACTGCACGTTTTTGTAAAATGAATAATTTCTGACAGTTCAAACCAGACGTACTTCCCCAAAGTTCTACGCCATATACCAGGTGAGTGTAAATGAGAGAGAAGTACACACACCTAGCAATATCTCTATTTACAAATCTCACCATATACCGTAATACAAAGAGACCCCTGCTAATCTTACCAGCTACTTTATCAGCATACTCATTCCATGACAATCTTTCGTCTACAGTCAAACCAAGTAAATTTACTGCATTAGCATTTTTAATAGCATTATCCCCTATCATGACTACAGGCTCGAAAGAAAATATTCTCCTTAAATTAAATTGTATAGCAAGGCTCTTGTCGGGATTAACGGAAAGAGCACATTCATTATAAAACTGCACAACCTCATTTGAACACAAATTGGCTTTCAGCACCAGCTGGTCAATACTATTGCCATGGAGTAACAGAGTTGTGTCGTCAGCATACAATGTAATATCACAATTATTTGAAACAGACGACGGTAGATCATTTATATACAAAACAAACAGTAGAGGACCGAGTATAGAGCCTTGAGGAACACCTTTTGTTACATACAATTTCTCAGAATCTACAACTCTACCTCCATTCTTTATACTAACATACTGCATTCTCTTTGACATATACGACTCTATCAAATTATTTATAATACCCCTCATACCAAGAGAGTGCAGTTTGCTCAGTAGAATTTCTTTATCAACACTATCAAAAGCTCGTGATAAGTCGAGCAGAACCCCCATAGCAGCTTTCCCATTGTCCATAGCCTCAATTACACTCTCAATAAATCTAGTTGCTGCCGTGATAGTGGATTTACCTTTAATGAATCCATTCTGACAATCATTTAATAAATCAAACTTGTAGGTAGTCAATAATTCGGTCATAAATCACCCTTTCAAAAATCTTGGATAAGACTGGCAGCACAGAAATGGGCCTTTAATTTTTCATGTTTGCTCTGTTACCCTTCTTGAATAGAGGAATTATTTTTGCAATTTTCAATGCATCAGGAAACACACCACTCTGAAAGACTCCATTCAAAATGAAAACAAGAGGATCAGCAATCTCATCACTGCATGCCTTTAAAACCTTGATGGGAATATTATCGTAACCAACACTATTCTTATTTTTTAAGTTATTAATTATTTTAAAAATTTCTGTTTTGTTTGTGTAATTAAACAGATGGCTCAATTAAAACTCTTATTCTGCTCAATAGCATCGACTGATAATTTTCATAATTTTTCTATCAGCATATATATTATAGATTTCTATAGCTCAATCCTTTGAGCTAGAATTGAATTGAATTGAATGAATGAATGAATGAATGAATGAATTTTATTTGCCAAAAACAAAATACAAAAAAGCTTTACTAAAAATAAATATAAGTATATGCTACTGCACTTAAACCAAGATACATACATTTATTTAATTAGATATAATAACGAAATGATATACTCTATATTATAAATAATAGTTATAAAATGAAGATTCAATTTATGTTCACATGCATAAGTACAGTAGGTGAGGCAAAAACACCGGCAAAAGGAAGATTCCTTGTGCGCCAGTGTGAGTCGTAAATCAGCTTAATCAGGGATATAATATAATAAACTTGAATTTAGCGTATGAAGTGTTCGAAAATATAATTTATAATATGAAGTTGATTATTGTATAAAACTCAACGATTGGAAATAATTCAAGTTCAGCCATGCCTCTAAGGCTCTTTTTCTGTGTTTATTATTTCGGAAATTATTAAGTGGAAATTCACTTTCCAGTATATTTTTGAATTTACTGCTAATGTACTAGTAGTAGAGTTGCCTTCTAAGAAGAGAATTTAATATAATTAGAATTTTATAATTTAGTATTCCAATAATATTAGAGATTTTAAATATTAATTCTCAGGGTATAATTCTCAGTGGAAATTTATATAAATAATTTATCTTATGAACTTTGAGCTTCTATAATAATTATTATTACACTAATAATACTGATATTTAAATATGTTAACTGGGCATAATTATCTAATACTTTAAATGGTGATATACAATTAAACATTTTATTCTCATCAATGTTCTTAATAAGACTTTTCCCTTAGTTATAACTATTTGCGCAATTAAGTTTAAATGAAGCTTGATTTTTAAGTAAAACCTTCGATGAGCTAGCTTTATGAAATTTCTAATAATTCGTTGCACTGAGGGCCCTCTTGAGAAATATTATATTTTTTGTAACTCATGTGCATAGATTTTTCACAAATTTAAAGATGTGGCATGGATTCGCCTTGTGTGTCCCATGCTTTATCTGGTGGGCTGCTGTCGTCCTCTCCAATGGGGATATTTTAATTTAATAACTCATGTCATAGAGCGAATTCACTGAGTTAGGTTCATTACTTAGCCTATTAGGAATTGTTGAGATTTAAACTTTGGTAATAAATAAAATTAATTCTTATAAGGGATTCAGTCTACTGCTCTCATGTTGGTTGGCGTCGATCAAGTGGGCAGTTGATCTTCCCTTATCCATTTTTGACAATACTTCCTATTTCTAAATTTACATAAAATTTAAATATCATCTCCTATTGGTGGATTTCAACAAATCCGTGATGACGCATTTAATACTGTCAAATAGTCCACAGTACAAGAGCATATTAAGAGGTTATACATGAATAAACTTTATTTCACTTAAATTTTATTTTATTCTAATTGCAGATTTTCATGCACTCTACAGTAATTATACATTTTTATAATTTCAAAAAAGGCCACTTGGTGACTTTTGAAAATTATAATTTTTAGCGCCTAACAAATACTGAGCTCTGATTGGTACATAACCAGATTTTTGTACAAAATGTGCTACTGTGTTAGTGTGCCTAATAAAACTAGATCTTACTCCCCTTTATTATTATTATGTCTTCATGATTTTTATTTGCTCACATATATACAATAAATATTTATATTTGCTTTTTAAACGTTTATGTCCTTTATTTTGCATGCTTTAATCTACAAAACCCTTTTGTCCTCGTCTTAACGAGTGCTACCTACTTGCAATTTTTTTGCTAAAGAGATTGAATTGCAGATGTTCAGCTTGACCGTTATTGATATAGCCGACAAGCGTCATTTACAAAGAACCTAACCTCAAATATAATATTACTATTTTAATTGAATAATTGAAAAATGATTTTCATTCCAAATTTTTATCAATAATCTTAGCCTTTCTAGTCGTTATCGTCTTATCTTTATCGTTGACTGATAAAACCATTGGTGACAAATATTTTTGGTTTTTCTGACTGAGACCTAATAATCCATTTCAATAAATGAATTTCTACTGGTGCCAAAATGTATCATTAGAACACTTAGTATGAAACCAGTTGAAGACAACACTGGAAATCTTGCTGAATGAGAAATGTTATAATGAGCCAAGCGAAACTACAAACTTCGCTATAATTTGCCACCACACTTCTATTTCTTTGAAAGAACGTTTCTATGACAAACCTCAATATTCACCAAACCACTGCATAGTGACAATTTGAAACGACATCATTTTCTATTCCCAACACCAGTAGTCCCATTCATGTGTGCTCGCTCGTGATTATTTGAAACAAGGAAGTTCAATATGCCCTGGTATAATTGATGTGCAGCATTTATATGAACCGTTCAGTTACATAGAAGCTCTCTATAATCTGTAAATTGTAACTCGTAGTCCAAATCAAAACTAGAATCCCCGATTGATCACGGTACCTGATTACATCAATACTCTCCACTCTCCAAGGACGTTCTCAGCCAAGCACGCTTTTGTTAACCAATTCAAAACAGCAGAACGATTCCAGTTTTCTGTTCGACAATTCTGATATGTTATTGTTATTAGCTGCTAGATTTATAATAAGTCAGAACTTCAGCTGAAATTGCAATAATGAATTTATAAAAATTGTCAACAACTTTCTGAACAAAGCACGATTTAAACTTTTTGAACAAAGGATTTAATCGTGCTTTGTTCAGAAAGTTGTTGACAATTTTTATAAATTCATTATTGCAATTTCAGCTGAAGTTCTGACTTATTATAAAGCTTTCTGAATCAATAGTCTTTTTAAAAAAAAATATTTGTTCTTTTTTCATCTCTCATTATCATCATCAGTTTCATTACCCAAGCACAAATCTAGAGCTCATGTAGGTATTATCCTCAGGAAAAATATTAGTCTAATGGGTGCTACATGTTACAAATGGTTCCCGAGATAAAGCTCAGCTGCCATTAGTACGCTGCAATTCCAAGCTTTTTATTGCAGCTTGGAATTTCATTGTACTAATGGCAGCCGTGCTATTTCACGTGATTGAAGCATTTATAGCAACTTGGAATGTACTTAGTTTGCTTGTTTTTTTTTCGTAGAACGAGCCAGAGTGAAGCTCGTGACTCGCTGTTGAGTAGAGGAACGGCAGGTGCTGCAGGCCCAGCAAGGAGCAGCGTTTTTGCTGACCTGGGAACCACAAGTTGGGGGGATGATGACGACGACGACCCCCTTCCCTCTGAGCCACTGCTGCCCATCACTTCCACTGTCAGCATCAATTCGCTACGTGCAAATCAGCAACGAATGCTTGAAGGTACGAGTATTTCATAACAATAACCATGTCCATCGTTCATGTGGGTGTTGTGAAAATGCCTTTCTCGTCTTGGTGTTCAAGTAAATTGTGTGATTTCTACTCAAGTTTATGTTGTTTGTAGTGAAGCTCTTACACAACTGTCTCTTTATAAATAGAGCATCCTCATCAGCCCGTCAAACAAATCGAACAATTATTTCCGAAGACGACATTTTGTTATTTTTTGGCAGTCGATCGATGAAAGATCCAACGCCACGTTAATAGCTCTACCAATGTGCAGATAGATTAATATATATTTTTTTCTTGATCTTTGGGCATATTTATATATGCATAAGATTGTGTCGAAATGCCTACATGGTTTTAGCGGTTGTAGAGCATTGTAGGTCTGTGCTGGATTCTGGGAGCAGGAGAAATTCTTCAACACCATGAAAAGGATTTAAGTATAGCCTTAGGATAAGTATAGCTCAAGGATTTATGTATTTAGTATACAGAGTTGGTGAAAATTATGGAATATATTCCTTTCTCAATTATAATTTGACAGTAGGTTTCATTGGGAATCCTATCTGAATTAAGAAAACTAATTTTTCCTACAGTTACCTTGAAAAGTGGCCATTCCTGCACTGATTACAGAACGCAAAGAATCACTTTTCCGCTCTAGTGCGGGAAAAATTTTTCCTGCACTCCAGATTTGCAACATGGCAACACAAAATAGTTGGTGGGTTATATGGAGGATTAGTGCATGAAAACAAAAATTATGTTGATAACAATGACTGTGGTTAGATTTAGATAAGAATCATTTCAATGGCTACCCTACATTTATGATAAGATCCCAATCTAGAAATCCAAAACAAGAATAATGTTTATCTAAATCATAATTAAATAATAACTTATCATCATTTAATAATAAATAATGTTTATTTTCTATTGACAGTAATAATATTATTCCAACTATAAGCAATGAGAAATGTAGCAAACACACATTATGAAATTCGAATTTTCAGGTTAAATAATTACCGTTCGAAATCCATGTCAATAAAATTAACAAAATAACATTAGAATATACCAAAATAAAATATTTTCTGTTGTCTATGTTATTTTATAAATATTTTTCAGTTTACTTATATTATTTTTAAGTAATTTAGTAAGTTAACCATGTCTAAATATCTGAATACTGTTTTTAGTTGGATGAAACAAAGTGAGGTATGATTCTTCCCACTAGGTCGCGCGCTTGTCGGTTCAGCCATTCTGCAGTCATCCCAACCGGCTGTTGGTGTGTATTTTGAATGCGAATTTTTTGTTTTATCTTTATTTTTTCTGATTCTTGAATGAATAAAGATGAGAACTTTGGCTGAGAATTTTCAACTTCAATTGGATTATTAATTTTTAAATGAATTAAGGTTATTAATAACAGCATCACACACACAAACATTTGATGGATTTCAGCCATCATTTTATCCATAATTACCCACTTTTCATATTCAATGGTAACTGTAGGAAAAATTAAATGTGAAATATGTGCGCAAAGTTCCTCTGCTGCACTCAAGAAACCATACCGTAACGTTTCTTTCGGTGCAGCAAACTGTCACTTTGCGCACTAGTTGCATAAATAACTATTCTGTTGCTTCAAAATTCCGGTCCGCCTTCTTGAATCCATTTGAATCTATTTTGAATCATCTTCATTTTTAGATGGGATGGTGGTCATATGATACTTGATTTTCAATGCAGAATTTCAAGAGAAAATGAATGAAAAAAACGGACATCGATATCTTGAACAGTTTCAAAGATATTCAAATTCAAAGATACTAATAACCCTTACAAAAATGAAATAAATGAATACATTGAAAATCTAAATTTTAAAATATTACTTTTTCAAGTGTTAGTAAACACTTATGGTAACATCTACTCACATATTTAATACTTAGAACAGAACATTTTTATTTAGTTTAGATTTTTAATGCACTCATTTATCTCATTCTTGTAAATATTTTCGAGAGTCTTTAAATGTGAATATCTTAGAAACTTTGACACTTTGAAATATCGAAGTGCCGTTTTCGTCATTTGTTTTCTCTTGAAATTCTGTATCGATATCATGAATCACTACCACCTTCTCATTTAATAAATGAGGTGGAATTAAAAATAGCGGATCCAAGTTGGCATACCAAAACTTTCAAGCAACAGAAAATTAGTTTTCTCAATTCAAATAGGATTCCCAATGAAACCTACTGTCAAATTATCGTTGTAGAAGAAATATTAAGCTGTTTCCATCATTTTCACCAACTCTGTATAGTATTTCTGAACTCTCTGGGACCCATGCTTCCAAACTTGGGGGACAATTTATTAAATAAACATTAACTCATAATCAGATGACTGGACCTCAGCCTTTCCAGACGGACAAAGACACCATGTGTGGTGTTGATTCCATTGTTGTTTGATCTACACTGGACCGATTCCTACATTTATGAGTGGTACTGTTCATTTCTACATACATTTCTACAGTGCTACTGTACAAATTGATATTTATCACTGTAAGAATGCTAAGCTAGGCAAAAAGTGCCTTACAGTGGGCAATTCTTACAGCTCTTCTCATTATTCTAATCGTTCTCTTTTGAATCATCAACACCTCTTCAATCTTGTTGGTAATACCCCAGAACATCAGTCCATACCCTAACCCTAAATCTGACTGGAACAAAGCAAAGTACGAGGATTTCACACTCCATCATTTTTCAAATTAGCTAATAATTCAGCAATTTCGCACTGAATCGCCACTCTGTGAAGCTGATGATGATTGAGCTTCTTTAACAGGAGTTGAATCTGATTTGGCTTTCTGCTGAAGAAAACATACCAACACACTTGACGCAATTCCAACCCTTGCCTTGCAGAACCTTTATTTCGCTGTCTTTGAGGTTAATACAGTTAGCATGAATCATACTATTAGGGTACAACCACACTGAAAGCGAAGCGGAGCGGAGCATGGCGTTCTAGAGCTGAGTGTGGCGTTCATGATACACACAGGAAGCGTCTGTGGGTTAATGAAATTAACTTAGATCGTCGACTATTTGGTGAATATCAGCATCTGCTTAATGTGTTAAGAAAGCATGAGTCCCGGTTTTTTGAGTACATGAGAATGTCAACTTCAACCTTGATTATATTATGACGAGAGTGAAGCCTGATTTGGAAAAAGTCACTAATTGAAAGAATTCAATATCTGCTGAAGAAAGACTTGTAATAACACTAAGGTTATATTTCATAGAAATATAAATGAAATCGATTAGAATAGCCTTACTTTTGATTTCAAGTGCAATAGGTGAATTTTCTCTTTTGATTAATCAAATAATACGCATTACAAAGTAATTTGGGCAAACATTAAGTATACTAGTGTACTAGATGGTGTGAAAATGTAGTAGAACAAGTGCATTATTTACAAGAGTAGACCACTAGTTATGTACTTTAGTAGGGCACTCGCACTTTGACGCTTTGACACTCTGCTCGTAGACGCTGCAAAAAACAAGCCAGCTTGTTCCAAAGTTTGACCCCACGCTCTGCTCCTCTCTGCGAGTAGACGCTTGCAGTGTGTTTTAGCTCATTCCTTAACATGATATTGTTCACGATGCTCCTCAACGCCACACCACAATCCGCTTTCAGTGTGGTTTGTGCCGTGCTATGAATTTAGAAAGTTAATTTGGAATTTAGAATTTAGAAGCACACACAATATAACTCAATAAAAGGGATGCTTGATAAACATACCTAGTGCTAGAGAACGGGGAATCCAGAAATGACAAGAGAGACAACGAAATAGAGAGAAGATATCAAATATATTGTCACCTCTTACAGTTAAATTCAACAGTTAATAAAACAAAATGAAGTTACATCATGAAAACCGAAAATGTGATTACTAAATTTAGAAAGTTATCTCTGACATAGCTGATTCGATAGTATCCTACTCTGTCTGCTTTACATTGAAAATGTTTTAGATTGAATCATGAGAAGCTTAAAGGACTCTAATTTCAGAAAGAAGAATTGGAAGATATCATAGATATTTCTCAGAAGTTAATCATAAATAACAATAAATCTTTTAAAAGAAAGATCAGCATAAAATTCAGAAAACTCTTAGCACATTTAAAACACACTTGGAAACTTTTAAAACACTATCAAAATATTATCAAATATTAATAATCCCTGATAATACTTATTCTGTATCATTATATTATGAAAGCTCAAAAACAAATATTCCTAAAGTATCACATCACGGAATTCTACATAGGAAGACTATTCAAAAATGTGTGTGATATCAAAACAATTTTAGCAAGGCTAGGGTCCTTGAAACTTCATTTGATCCTATACAACTTTAAGACCAAAATGATTTTAAAACATTAATTCATCAATAAGGGACCTTTAAACATTTCATATAATAATTCAACTTTTAGTAGTTTAGTAGATTATAAAATATAAATTTAAAGAAAACTGAAATTCCCAGCTGGATCCTTACAGAGAAAATATGGCTTTACATTTCAATGTAAAGATACAACCGAAAATCTACTACTCAAACCAAATTAATAAAATTTGTAATCTATCCATTCCCAATTACGATTTAACACAGAAGGACTCTAATTCAGCACGTTTTAATTGATTGAATGGTTCACGTTTCACACCCCCCCCCCTTTTTGAAAGTCTATAGTCACTAAAACCCATTCTGCCACATCTGGAGTTCCTGGGACATTTGTTTAATTTGGAAAAAGTTGTTACCTCAAAGCTGTTTTCTTCAATTTGAATCTAGGCTCGGTGATCGAGCTCTACACGTCCAGATGGACAGGAGACAGCATACCCCAAGCTTCTAGGACCTCCATCGATTCAGAGGCATCTCAGCGGCTTAAAGACACACGTTCATGAGACATTCATGAAGCCGTAAATTGATGGACTCGTACATTGATGGACCCATACTTTGACAGCTGTTAGAATAAAAAAATAAACTAGGATATAATACAAATTAACTCAACTTCAGTTATATCATAAAGTCAACCTACTTTAGGTTTTTTTTTATATAAAACTCAAATCAATACTTATTACTTTAAAACACAAATAGACATTACCTACTTCAATATCTTGATTTAATAGAAAAGAATTTATTTGTAATCAGGGTCATGCCCTTTATACAAAGAGATGGGTACATAGTATTCCATAATACATAATTATTCACTAGTTGATTGAATCACTTCATAATATGGTCTTTAGAGTATTGTTGTTAGTTTGTTCTGTTCTCTTACATAAATTACATATAGAGTGTAATTAAAAAAATAAATTACATGATAGGTGTTTCCTAAAAAATCAAGTTTCAAGTTTTATTGTTCACATCAGCAATACAACAAAATAAAAAACATCTCATCAGATACCTATAACTAACAATTTAAAGATACTAAGCACTTCTGAAAGGTTAATTTGGCACTATATCATAATGTATCAATAATACTGTAGAAATTAACTTCAAACTTATAAATACACAACTCATATCAACATTTTGGAATACTGTAACTGATGATGGAAATGAACCTTAACATTTCATGTGAGAACCGATGCAAACAAAAATACTATTCACAAAAGAGCTTCTGCAAAGCCCTTGTCCGTGAATAGGAGTTTGAATAATGGGACATATGGAAACGATAAGACACATACATACACGCATTCACACAGTCATCAATATTCAACAATTGACACATCAGAGCATTCCCCTCATTACATATATCTCATAGTGATATAAACTTCATGTGAACAGTAGGGAGGAAGCCACCACCTATAGATCGACAAATAAGTATTTTAAGTCAGAAAAAAAAAATTAAGACAGAAGAGAGAAAAAGAAGAAAAATGTTTAGGTTTTATGACAATTTATTTACTTAGCTTACCACTCTGAAGAAATTTTCAATTTCCAAAGGTGAATGAAGCCATAGCCAACACTTCATTTTATGGATGAATTGTTTGCAAATTTTCAATTTCCTTATTTCCTCAGGAAGGATATTGTGAAATTTTGGTCCCAGAAAAATGAAACATCTTTGAAAGGTGAAACATCAAGTGATGTTTCTTTGAAGGAAACATCAAGAAAGCTTTTCATTAGAATCAGCAGAACAAATAAAATCTATAACACAAAATATGGTCATTTAAATTTAGGTTAATAGCTTCCTCTTCAAAAATAATTTAAAATCAAGAATATTTCAATTCCTTCTTATAGGTACTCCACATTTCTACATATTACTCCTAAATGTATCTGGTCTGGCCAGAGAATTCGAATTGTAGCACCAGAATGCCAGACTGCAGTTCTGCCAATAGTAGGCTTGTGCTTTGGCCTTGTCATCTTAGTCTAGTCTGTCTTGTTTTGTCAGCCCGTCTTGTTGCAAGACCAAAATTGTGTTTGTCATGTAATTTTGATCAGAAATTTCTTGTAAATAATTGTTTGAGTGTTGTGTGTGTGAATTATGAATATAACAGCGTAAATAGTATTGAATTGAATTAATTTGAATCAGATTTGAATTTATAAAGAATCCAGTCTGAGCTTTGTTCAAAACACAGTGCATAGCCTGCAAGTTGAATGCGAAAAGGCAGCCCAGAAGCCAGAACCTGTCTTTTCCCAGATTTCGTCCCACCCTGAATCTGACCAAAACACCTAATAAAGGCTTCTAAGGGCAAGTAGTCAAGATTGGAATAAATCTGGTGAGTTTTTTGCTCTTTTTTATTGTTAATTAATGCAGAGTTTAACTGTACAAATAACCTGGCTCAAATTGAAGATTAAATTTTGCCCCTTGTTTGTATTTGATTATTTAAATAGTAAATTACAGTCCTCTGGTAGCTCTAGCCTGAGCTTTGTTCAGAACATTTTTTGATCCTGCCGAGCCGGGATGAATTTAAATTTGTAATTTGTTGATTAATTCACACACATTGGATTTAGGCAGTTTTGTATTTGTCCAATGTTGGCATGTTGAGAATGGTCTGATCCATGCTCAACTTAAGTTTGTTGTAGCCTTGTTCTAAGAGCAAGGTTTCTTGTCAATTTGTATTTGTCTGAAATTAAATTTATTTCAGTTAAAATTATAATTTCCTAAAACTGGGCTCATTGTGCTCTTTTTCAGGAATTTGTTTGTTTGTTGGAATTTGTATTGTCCATTTTTTATACATGTTAGTGAAGGTTAATCACCAGCATGATTTTGTTTGTTCAATTCAACAAGTTATTGTTTGTTTGTAAGTTGTTGGAAGAACATTATCTAATCATATAGTTTTGTTCTCAGCAATAACTTATCTTGTGAATTGATAATCAAAGTTTAACTTTGATAACTTACTAACTCGTTATTCTTCCTTTCATCTGGTTTTGAACTCATACTTGTTTTATTGTCTGTTGTTTGTATTGTAGGGGCTGAATTGTTTTGTGTATGAGTTCAAGATGTAGGAAAAATTACAGAAACAAATCAGGGTGCATCGCGCTAAACTGGAACAATTGTATGCCAGATTGCAAAGAATTTATGACCTGTCTAAAAATGTCTCTGATCCAAAAGTTGCTGAGCAATTTTCAATCTTGTATCCTCGGGTGTCTCAGACCATTTCGGATTATGAAAAGACAGAATTAGTGGTTAATGAGTTGGAACTTGAGTTGAATAAAGATCATGTTGTAGCATTCAACGACTCACACCTAGATCTGTTTCAGTATATTGAAGTAGCGGCTAACACTCTCAAACAGAAAGAGGCGACTGTCGCTATTGCTCAATCTTCGGCAGCTACAGCAGCTAGTTCACAGCCGGTCGTGTCCGAGTCGGTACTGCCTAAAATCAACCTTCCGAAATTTGATGGGAACCAGACTCAATGGTCGGTGTTTTATGAACTATTTAAGGCATTGGTACATGACAACAAGAATTTGAATGATCAGCAGAAGGTCCAATATCTTGTAAGTTGACTTACTGGACAAGCAGCAAATATTTGTCGTCATTTGCCACCATTGGCTAACAATTATCAGATAATTTGGCAGGCATTATTGACCCGCTATAACGATCCACGGGCGCAAGTTGATGCCTATTTCAAACAAATTTTTGAATTTTGTCCAATAAAATCAGAATCAAAGGCAGGTTGTATTGCAATTTTGGATGGGTTTTGCAGTTCAATCAATGCATTGAAGAGATTGCAACTCACTGATTTGTCAGACTCGATATTCCTCTATCATGGCTTGAGATTGCTGGATCCAAGTTCTCATAGAAATTTTGAATCGGCCGTCCGTGACAAGGCTATGCCAACTTATACTGATTATGTCAAATTCATTGAAAAGCAAATTAAGACAGAATCGTTTAATATGAAGCACAAGAAGGATAATAAATCAAAGGTGTTTGTGGTTCAATCTAATGATTCATCTAACGATGCATCTAGTAAAAATCCCAATTGTCTGAAGTGCTCAAAACCGGGTCATCGGTTAGTAGATTGTGCAAGTTTCTTGAAAATGACTCCTTGGGATTGTTATTGTTTGATTAAAGGAAAGTTTTGTTGTTTTCATTGTCTTGATGTGGATCATTTGAGTAGAAATTGTCGTAGTAAAACTCAGTGTGCTCAATGTCGAGAATCTCATCATTCTTTATTGCACTTTTCCAGATCAAGTTCCAATGAAGGTGTTGCGTCCTCGTCGAACTCCAAGGCAGGTGGCACATCACCTATTAGTTGTTGTTCTACATCCAACGATGTAGAAAATTCGACCGTTGTGTTGTCGACCGTCACTGCACATGTTCGAGATTGTAATGATCAGCTTTGTGATGTTCGTTTTTTGGTTGACACCGGGAGTCAGTGTCATTTTGTTACAGCCAAATTGTGTCGGCGTTTGAGACTACCATTCCAGCCCATGAAAACCATTGTTCGTGGATTCGGTGGTGGTACTAGTGAAGTTCGAGGTCGTACTTGTGTGTCGATTCAGTCGAAGTTGGATTCTACCATCAAGTTTTTGATGGATGCCACAGTGGTAGATAAAATCATCGACATGTTGCCTTCTTGTGAAATCGACAGATCCAAACTTCATCATCTTGAAAATCTCACACTGGCTGACAACAAATTCTACCTTCCTAGTAGAATAGATGGCATCATTGGTGCGGAGTTAGTTCCTCACTTGCTACGTGGGAGTCCTAGTACAGGTGAATCGCACGAATTGATGACTGTTAATAGTGTCCTTGGTCACATTCTGATGGGGAGAGCGCCGATTCTCACTTCAACAACGAATGTGTCGAATTGTTTTACAGCCATCTGTAGTCCATTCGTTAGTAGTCCATCGTTGGATAGTTTTGTGGAACGTTTTTGGGAGTTGGAATCGTGCCCTGCACCAAGCTGTCAACTGAAACCAGAAGAGTTGGAGTGTGAGGTAATTTTCGGAAGTCTGTACATTGTGTGAATTCTGGTCGTTTTGTTGTTGCCTTGTCATTTGCGGAGCCGCCCAGCAGCTTGGGAGATTCGTATGCTGTTGCTGAACGCAGACTGCTGACTTTGGAGAGACAACTAGAGCTTGACAGCAATACTCGTATTTCATATCATGAAATATTGATCGATTACCTATGTCAGGGTCACATGTCGTTTGTAGCAGATCAGACAGACCGAGGTGGTTACTACATACCGCATCACACCATCGTGAAAGCAAGCAGCACTACCACGCCCATCCGAATTGTATTTGATGCTGGTTCCAGAACATCATTTGGTTTGTCATTGAACCAGGTTCTTCATGCTGGTCCCAAATTGCAGACTGACATTTTTGTTTTGTTAGTTAATTTTCGTTTGTTCACAATCGCACTAACTGCCGACATTAAACAAATGTATTGACAGATATTAGTGGAGGATTCCTGCCGTCATCAGCGTGTATTGTGGAGATTTTCGCCGGAGGATCCAATCGAAATTTATCAGCTCAATTGTGTTGTTTTTGGTGTTTCAAGCTCTCCATATTTGGCGCTTTGCACCGTCCACCAGCTTGTAGAGGAGGATGGAAATCGTTATCCAGCAGCCAAGGCGAGAATACCAAGAGACATGTTCATGGATGACTTAGTTACATCTGTTGCCACAGAGTCAGAGGCCGCAGAGCTGTATCGTCAGTCCAAGCAGCTATGTTGGAGAAATTCTTGGAGGAAGAGAAATCGTTTTCATACAAGGATTTCGAAGCAGACAACTCCTTGGCTATATTGGGATTGAATTGGCAACCTAGTACTGATCTGTTTCAGTTTTCAGTCAAGAGTGGTGAGGTCGTCGCTACTAAGCGTTCTATTCTGTCAGTGATGGCTCGTATCTATGATCCACTTGGTCTCTTGTCACCGTTTACATTTTTTCTAAAGTGTCTTGTCCAGAAACTGTGGAAATTAGGAGTGGATTGGGATGAGAAGCTGCCTGAGTCTATATGCACTCTTTGGGAGAATTGTCAAAAAGAGTTGCCTCTATTGTTGAAATTTGCTGTTCCACGTCACGTTGGTTTGTTTCAGGATTCTCACATCAGTTTGTTTGGTTTTTGTGACGCATCATTGTCTGGTTATGGTGCAGTTATCTATGTGAAGTCGCAGAAGGAGAGCGAGGAGCCAAGAGTTGTATTATTGTGTTCAAAGTCCAAGGTAGCACCATCTAAAGTTGTTTCAATACCTCGTTTGGAGTTGTGTGCGGCACTCTTGTTGGCAGAACTCATGAATTCAGTAGTCACTATTATTAGTGAACGTTGTCATGTGTCTTGTATTGTCGCACTCTCTGATTCTACAGTCACCTTGTGTTGGATTAATGCTCCATCCGCGAAATGGCAAACTTTTGTTGGTAATCGCGTCGCAAAAATACAGGATTCTTGTATACAGGAGTGGATGCATGTTGCCGGATTTGATATCCCGCTGACTGTTTGTCTAGAGGTTTATCACCAGTTGAGCTTGTGAACTTTCCGTTGTGGCTCTCAGGTCCATCATGGATAGCAGAGGATGAATGCGATTGGCCCGTCCGAAATCAAATGGAAGAGATAGTGGATCCACCGGAGGCGAAAAAACCGTCAGTGTTGACAGTCACAAAATCTCCTGATTGTAACAGCAATGCAATATATTCATTGATTGGTCGTTGTTTTGATTATGGTCGTCTTTTGAGAATTGTAATTCTTGTTCTCAAATTCTTACAAATCTTACCCCAATCAGAAGAATCAGATTTCGATGTTGCTGAGAGGTATCTTTGTAAAGTGGTACAGAAGATACATTTTTCATCTGAATTTGTGCAATTAGAGAAGGGAGAAGATTGTTCTATGCGCCTACGTTGTCTGTCTCCATTCATTGATAAAGGTGTGATTCGTGTCGGCGGTCGTTTGTCTCATGCTGGACTTGAATTTGAGACTTGTCATCAGATGATCTTACCAAAATCCGATGCTTTCTTATAGATGTTAATTGATTATCATCACAAGAAGAATTGTCATGCTGGACGTTCGTTATTGTTGTCCTTGATCAGACAGAAATTCTGGATACTGTCTGCTCGCTCTATTATTCGTATTTGTATCTTTAAGTGTAATTGTTGTTTCCGTGTTCGACCAAGTAATAATGCAATTATTCCGAAAATGGGTGACCTGCCTGCTTGTCGAGTGTCAAAATGCAAACCATTTGAAAATTGTGGTGTGGATTACGCTGGTCCTCTGCGTATTACTATGACAAGACGTCATAATCCTTGTGTTTTGAAAGCCTACATTTGTCTGTTTGTGTGTATGGCAACAAAGGCGGTACATATTGAGTTGGTATCGGATCTATCAATGCCCATGTTTTTAGCTGCGTTTCGTCATTTTTTGTCACGTCGTGGACCCTGTCATGTGATGTATTCTGATTGTGGTACTAATTTTGTAGGTGCCAAGGAACAGTTGCAAAAAATATCTCAACTTTTGAACTCGTTCGAGTTTCAAACCACATTGACTAGTCAACTCGCCGAACACAAAATTGATTGGAAATTCATTCCCCCTGGTTTGCCGCATATTGGAGGTCTGTGGGAGGCAAATGTCAAATCTGTAAAGTTGCATCTGTTCCGAGTAATTGGCAATCAACTTCTCACCTATGAGGAACTGAACACTGTATTGGTGCAGATTGAAGGTGTACTGAATTCCCGCCCACTGTGTGTACTGAGTGAGGATCCGCGTGAACCGCTGGCTTTAACACCAGCACACTTTTTGACTCTAACACTGTTGAAATTGTTTCCCATGCGGGACGTGGACAGTGTCCCTGTGAATTGTCTCACCAGGTATGAATTGATCAGTCAACTTATTCAATCGTTCTGGAACTGATGGAGAAGAGAGTACCTGCACGAACTTCAAAGTCGTAAAAAATGGTTGAAATCACCCACTTCTATCAGTGTGGGAACGGTTGTGGTAGTAGACCAACCAAACACACCTCCATTGCAGTGGCCACTGGGTGTCATTGAGCAAGTGTTTCTGGGAAGTGATGGCGAGGTTCGAGTGGCGAGTGTTCACCTAAAAACTGGTATTTATAAAAGACCAGTAACAAAATTATATCCACTCCCAACTCAATAGTTGTTGTGATTGTTGCATTTTTTTGTGTTGTTTTTGGTGTTGGTGTTTTGTTCTTTTTGGCATGTCTGGATTTTTACTTTCCTTGGTTTTTTTTTCAGTTTTGTAACTTGGCTGAAAAAATAGTTTTTCAGAGGCGGGTGTATGGTCTGGCCAGAGAATTCAAATTGTAGTGCCAGAATGCCAGACTGCAGTTCTGCCAATAGTAGGCTTGTGTTTGTGCAAGCGCAGACCGTCCTGCTGCTTTGGCCTTGTCCTAGTCTAGTCTGTCTTGTTTTGTCAGCCCGTCTTGTTGCAAGACCAAAATTGTGTTTGTCATGTAATTTCGATCGGAAATTTCTTGTGAATAATTGTTTGAGTGTCGTGTGTGTGAATTATGAATATAACAGCATAAATAGTATTGAATTGAATTAATTTGAATCGGATTTGAATTTATAAAGAATCCAGTTTGAGCTTTGTTCAAAACACAGTGCATAGCCTGCAAGTTGAACGCGAAAAGGCAGCCCGGAAGCCAGAACCTGTCTTTTCCCAGATTTTGTCCCACCCTGAATCTGACCAAAACACCTAATAAAGGCTTCTAAGGGCAAGTAGTCAAGATTGGAATAAATCTGGTGAGTTTTTTGCTCTTTTTTATTGTTCATTAATGCAGAGTTTAACTGTACAAATAACCTGGCTCAAATTGAAGATTAAATTTTGCCCCTTGTTTGTATTTGATTATTTAAATAGTAAATTACAGTCCTCTGGTAGCTCTAGCCTGAGTTTTGTTCAGAACAGTATCTATCACAATAAATTCAATACTTTGATGGAAGCTTTCATCGATAATAATTCCTTAATTATATTATAAATCTATGATGTACCTTTAGTAGTGGTTATAGGTGGAAAATTCCCATTGTAAGGGGACAATTTGATATCCTCTGTTCTTAATTAAAGCATTTACTGATGCGGAAAAAACTAGAACATGCTATTGGAACAGATGGTTCCACAGCCAAATACTAACAAGCCTGAAGCTGGCATAAAAGTAAAGATTAACACAAAATACTGAGACTACATTATTCAGTTCTGCTAGCGACAATGGACAGACGCTGAATGAATACACTTCGCTTCTCTCGTCTTGCAGTGGACAGCTGTATACGGCCTCACTAGATAGGAACCTAACCAACGTTAACTGTGATTGGCAGTTACTATTTTATTGAAAATATACATCACAATTTCTGCCAATAGAAAGGAACGGTACAACTACAATTTAAGATACATTCTCCCACCAAGTGACAGCTATTATCCAAATTCCTAACCAAATAAGGCATGATTGATAATCAATCGGACACAAATTCCTTGCCTTATAAGGTCATGAACCAGACTGATGCTCCAGGAAAATCGTTGATTTTCTCAGTACTATAACTTCTACGCACACACTAACAAAGTCAACACAACACAATGCAGAAAAGCAAAGCAGCGAAATAAAATTTTATACAGGACTGACTTCTCATGATAATTCGCATAATCCTCATCATTCACAATTGGAACAATGAATATTGTTACAGGTTGTACCCTTACAGTTCAAGCACACAATTTTTGATTTGGCCGCTAGATTCACTTGTTGATTAGAAACACCACATGAACTCATTATGATGGCTGTATAATAAGACTTCCAGTAAGTCAACTGCCACTAGATATTCAATAATCAAACATAGTAAGTCACAAACATATTAAAATCAATACACAGTTGTTCAAAGGGTTATAAAAATTCATTGAACTGTTTGTGTGTATGGCAACAAAGGCGGTACATATTGAGTTGGTATCGGATCTATCAATGCCCATGTTTTTAGCTGCGTTTCGTCATTTTTTGTCACGTCGTGGACCCTGTCATGTGATGTATTCTGATTGTGGTACTAATTTTGTAGGTGCCAAGGAACAGTTGCAAAAAATATCTCAACTTTTGAACTCGTTCGAGTTTCAAACCACATTGACTAGTCAACTCGCCGAACACAAAATTGATTGGAAATTCATTCCCCCTGGTTTGCCGCATATTGGAGGTCTGTGGGAGGCAAATGTCAAATCTGTAAAGTTGCATCTGTTCCGAGTAATTGGCAATCAACTTCTCACCTATGAGGAACTGAACACTGTATTGGTGCAGATTGAAGGTGTACTGAATTCCCGCCCACTGTGTGTACTGAGTGAGGATCCGCGTGAACCGCTGGCTTTAACACCAGCACACTTTTTGACTCTAACACTGTTGAAATTGTTTCCCATGCGGGACGTGGACAGTGTCCCTGTGAATTGTCTCACCAGGTATGAATTGATCAGTCAACTTATTCAATCGTTCTGGAACTGATGGAGAAGAGAGTACCTGCACGAACTTCAAAGTCGTAAAAAATGGTTGAAATCACCCACTTCTATCAGTGTGGGAATGGTTGTGGTAGTAGACCAACCAAACACACCTCCATTGCAGTGGCCACTGGGTGTCATTGAGCAAGTGTTTCTGGGAAGTGATGGCGAGGTTCGAGTGGCGAGTGTTCACCTAAAAACTGGTATTTATAAAAGACCAGTAACAAAATTATATCCACTCCCAACTCAATAGTTGTTGTGATTGTTGCATTTTTTTGTGTTGTTTTTTGGTGTTGGTGTTTTGTTCTTTTTGGCATGTCTGGATTTTTACTTTCCTTGTTTTTTTTTTCAGTTTTGTAACTTGGCTGAAAAAATAGTTTTTCAGAGGCGGGTGTATGGTCTGGCCAGAGAATTCAAATTGTAGTGCCAGAATGCCAGACTGCAGTTCTGCCAATAGTAGGCTTGTGTTTGTGCAAGCGCAGACCGTCCTGCTGCTTTGGCCTTGTCCTAGTCTAGTCTGTCTTGTTTTGTCAGCCCGTCTTGTTGCAAGACCAAAATTGTGTTTGTCATGTAATTTCGATCGGAAATTTCTTGTGAATAATTGTTTGAGTGTCGTGTGTGTGAATTATGAATATAACAGCATAAATAGTATTGAATTGAATTAATTTGAATCGGATTTGAATTTATAAAGAATCCAGTTTGAGCTTTGTTCAAAACACAGTGCATAGCCTGCAAGTTGAACGCGAAAAGGCAGCCCGGAAGCCAGAACCTGTCTTTTCCCAGATTTTGTCCCACCCTGAATCTGACCAAAACACCTAATAAAGGCTTCTAAGGGCAAGTAGTCAAGATTGGAATAAATCTGGTGAGTTTTTTGCTCTTTTTTATTGTTCATTAATGCAGAGTTTAACTGTACAAATAACCTGGCTCAAATTGAAGATTAAATTTTGCCCCTTGTTTGTATTTGATTATTTAAATAGTAAATTACAGTCCTCTGGTAGCTCTAGCCTGAGTTTTGTTCAGAACAGTATCTATCACAATAAATTCAATACTTTGATGGAAGCTTTCATCGATAATAATTTCCTTAATTATATTATAAATCTATGATGTACCTTTAGTAGTGGTTATAGGTGGAAAATTCCCATTGTAAGGGGACAATTTGATATCCTCTGTTCTTAATTAAAGCATTTACTGATGCGGAAAAAACTAGAACATGCTATTGGAACAGATGGTTCCACAGCCAAATACTAACAAGCCTGAAGCTGGCATAAAAGTAAAGATTAACACAAAATACTGAGACTACATTATTCAGTTCTGCTAGCGACAATGGACAGACGCTGAATGAATACACTTCGCTTCTCTCGTCTTGCAGTGGACAGCTGTATACGGCCTCACTAGATAGGAACCTAACCAACGTTAACTGTGATTGGCAGTTACTATTTTATTGAAAATATACATCACAATTTCTGCCAATAGAAAGGAACGGTACAACTACAATTTAAGATACATTCTCCCACCAAGTGACAGCTATTATCCAAATTCCTAACCAAATAAGGCATGATTGATAATCAATCGGACACAAATTCCTTGCCTTATAAGGTCATGAACCAGACTGATGCTCCAGGAAAATCGTTGATTTTCTCAGTACTATAACTTCTACGCACACACTAACAAAGTCAACACAACACAATGCAGAAAAGCAAAGCAGCGAAATAAAATTTTATACAGGACTGACTTCTCATGATAATTCGCATAATCCTCATCATTCACAATTGGAACAATGAATATTGTTACAGGTTGTACCCTTACAGTTCAAGCACACAATTTTTGATTTGGCCGCTAGATTCACTTGTTGATTAGAAACACCACATGAACTCATTATGATGGCTGTATAATAAGACTTCCAGTAAGTCAACTGCCACTAGATATTCAATAATCAAACATAGTAAGTCACAAACATATTAAAATCAATACACAGTTGTTCAAAGGGTTATAAAAATTCATTGAACTGTTTCGTTTCAAGTGAAAACCGAATCGTTCACATATGAGGCAGACCTGTAGAATCAACCGATCTCTGAGAGCTCCAAGCTGATTCTGATTACATTAATTGATGCTCTCCAAATCTCTAATTAGAAACATTCATTTTATTATTCGTCATGGAATAATCCATTGAATTTATGTGTAAAGAGGATTTTAATACAGTATTGTAATTTTGCTGACATTCTCGTTTATCTCATGATTTTGTTGTACTATTTCATTGCTTGATTTGGATGTATTTCATTCATTTTATGGACGGGTTTTGTTTTTCAGATCAGGATAAAGGTCTAGAAGTATTATCTCAAACTATCTCAAGACAGAAAAACATTGCTATCACCATTGGAAATGAAGTAGACTTACATAATGGTAAGTTGGTGTTTATGATTCAAATCACGTACAGTATCAAACCTCAATTCCGTTATGGAAAATGTTTTTAAAATTAATTGTATTTGACTCTTATCGTAAATCAGAAACACAAGTTGGCTATTTATTATCTATATGCTTGAAGAGCCGCCCCCGATTCAAAATAGGATACCTATTGCAATCAGATTGTCTTTTTTTCTTTAGGGCTACTTTTGAATATAAATGAAAATATAAATCTAAGTACCCTTTTTAAAATTAGTTTAATAGCCGAAACATGTCATGAATAAATAGTTTTAAAAAGAGTAGGCTACCTAGATTTTTTATTTATATCCTATTGCAATCAAATCTAGCTCTTCCATTTTCTTTTTCCTTTCTTTTTGCATTTGCCCTGGTCAGAATTTTATTTTAAAATAATGTCTCCTTTCTATTCATGTATTGATAATTTTTATCCGACCTAAATTATTTTTTAATTAATGATTATGTTCTTCATTCTGCTTGAAATGTCTCAAAAAAAATTATCAAGACACATCAGTAGAGAGAAGCCATTCTTCCCGTCATCTTCTTCTTCTATACTTATGAAATTCTTATCTCACTGATCACGATTTCTGGAAAACTACTGACGGATTGCAACAAAACTTGAAATATAGCTTCCTTATAAATCCTAGGCGCTCACTAAGAAATCTTTTGGCGATATTTTAACTCTAAAGGTGGTTTTTAAGTGTTCCAAGTTTGTCTTTTAGCATGTATATTCTTATTCCAATCTTATGTCTTATAGCATGTATATTCTTAATTATAATCGAAATGTCCATACTATATGTTAATATAGAACTATAATCTTGAGATAGTACCTCTTCGAAACAGTTGTTAACTGGTAACCAAATTAATAATTCTGTCAGGTTGGCATTAAGTTGAGTTAACTTTGTTAGGTTGGCACCAAGTTGAAGATTAAAATGCATTTATTGCGGAAAAATTGATTGGGCACTGTTACTTCAATCAGAGTTATTCCTGATAATATTTTATTATTATTTATTTTCCAATCACTTGATAATGGCATTATTTATAGCTGAAACATGTCATGTTGAATAATTGTAAAAAGGGTAATCAGATTTATAAATATTAGAATATAAATAAAAGAATAAATATTTTCATTTCTATTCCTGGGAGTATAGATAATTTTCATGTTTCATAAAACAAACTTTTATGATGGGAGTTCTATCAATTGATCCTATTCTATCAAGACTAATTTTGTTTGTATATCTGAGAGATCGCGTGAACAGCTTAAACAATTTCGATGAAATTTTAATTATTCAGTATGATGAATGGAGGGTATTTTTAAAACTTCAGAAGTGTCCGTTGTGGAATCTGTGTGCAAAGAATGAGGAAATTCGGCCAGAATTTATCTTGACGAAAGAAAGGGGTTATTTATTAAAACGGCCAAATAGCTGTTGTTGCTTTTCCTAATGTAAAAATATCTTCCATTCAAATAATGCTGACACATTGATGTGTATCTTACTATAATTTGTTTACATTTGATCAAATGGAGATAAGATGATAGCTACTGTTTCGATTTCAAAATTAGGTTTGCCATTTTTGCTTTTTATGCCAGCTGTTATTAGTTTCGATTTCAATTATGTTTGACATTTTCGCTTTTTATACCCGTTGTTATTATGTGAAATAAGCTCTCATTAAATGAAATCAAAATCATTGAAATCAATAATTATACTAAGCGAACAATTATTTCTGTTTAAATATGTGTGTTTGCGGATATGTATGTGTAATAGAATTGGACTCAACACGAGCTTTATTCGACATTAAATATGTGTCTTAGTAACAGAGATAACAGATTATAAATATTACAGCTGTTTTATCATCACAATCTTCCCCCCTTAATATCAATCGGCACTCGTGGGGTATGGGGCGAGCTGGCGAAGTGAGACTGTCGATTCTCTGCCGTCGTTGTGGCGAACAAACGCATATTCAGGGTTACTCTCGATTAATTCAACTTTTTCAACTTGCGATTCTTGTTTTGAGTTTTTTGTCATCTTCTTCAACCATACTGGTCCAGGTGTCAATAGCCAGGTTGGTAATGGTTTTCCATTACTTGAGTTTCTTGCATGTAAAAACATCCGCTCATGTGGTGTGCAGTTGGTGCTTGTGCATAATAGGGAACGAATAGAGTTAAGGGCATCGGGGAGAACTTGTTCCCAGTGACTGTTGTTCAAACCTCTCGATTTTAGGGCTAGCATCACACTTTTCCATATAACTCCATTGTACCGTTCGACTTGCCCATTACCGGCTGGATTATAGGGCGATGTTCTGCTGCTGGCAATTCCTTTTGATAGTAGGAAATTTTTCAAAGCTGATGACATAAACGATGTTCCTCTATCGGAATGTATGTAAGACGGTACACCAAAAAGAGAGAATAGTGATGTAAGGTGTTTTATTACTGTATTAGTAGTCATGTCAGGACAGGGGAAGGCAAATGGGAATCTGGAATATTCGTCCATAAGAACTAAAATATACTTGTTCCTTGAACTTGATTGTAGTGGGCCTTTGAAATCCATATTAAGACGTTCAAATGGTCGAGTTGCTTTGATAAGGCGGCCAGTTCCTTTGGCATAGCGTGGTTTCATTTCAGAACATGTAATACATTTGGAACATACTTCTTTTACATCATCTATTGAATATGGTAAGTTCTTTGTTTTGGTCCAATGATGGAGTCGAGTAACTCCTGGATGACACAGGTCCTCATGAATTTTTATCAGTTTCTTTATATCTGTATGGCATAGTTTTCATCTTCGATTGTACTACTAGTTTCTTATCTATAAAACTTGCTGTGCTCCCAGTGTCTAATAGTGCCAATGTATCTATTCCATTAACACGTATAGGAACAAGACATTTTGAGAGGTCAGTGCTGGTATTTGCTGCTGAAATTACTGTGGCAGATACCATTTGGTTTTTTTTATCGTTTCGTGCTCTGCATACTTTTGAAAAATGGCCTATTCGATTACAAGTTAGGCATGGTTGTCCTTTTGCTGGGCATTGGCTATTATTAGTATGATTATTATAGCCACAAAATCTGCATTGAATCTTCTTTTGGTAAGAATTACGGACTAAAGTCGTTTTCTCGGTATTTTTATTCTCGTTTGCTAGGACTGTGTTAACATATTCTGAACTGGTTTCGTATTCTTTAGCAATGTTTTCAGCATTCTCTAACATTCGTGCTTGTGAGATAGCGTCTTGCAAAGTTAGCGATTTCATTTCGAAAAGATGTTGTCTGATTTTCGATGATTCTAATCCGGAGATGAACGCGTCTCGGATATATTCACTTTTGTTATCGTCAGCCGTGACTGCTTGAAAGTTACATGGTAAACTTAGCCGTTTTAGTTTATTATAGAATTGATCAATTGATTCTCCATGGGTTTGTTTTGCTTTAGATAAGCAGTAACGTGCATGTACTACATTTTGAGGTTTTATAAAGCTTTCTTCAAGAGTTGTTATAGCTTCTTCAAATGATATACAATTGCAAATACTTTCACAAATATTCGGTGACACATAATTGATCAAAACATTCAATTCATCCTTTTTCGGGATTGAACTGTTTTTTAAGAAGTTTAAAAATGTTACCTTCCAATGTCTCCACGTTTTCGGTGCTTCATCTGAATCTTGGTCAATCGATAAAACTGTTGGTTTCAGTATTTTTCCAAGCATTTGGTTTTGCGAATCGTTTTCTCCTTCACTGACTAAATCTTGACGTTTACTCGTTTTTCTTTTCGGACCCATTTATTTTATTTTTAATGTCGAATAAATTGTAATAGAATTGGACTCAACACGAGCTTTATTCAACATTAAATATGTGTCTTAGTCACAGAGACAAGTAGTGTTTTTGAACGATATTAGTGTCACAGAGACAAGTTTCATAGGAACAAGTAGTTTTATAAATGGCAGTCTCACAGGAACAAGTTCCCACAGAGACAAGTTGAGTCTCACAGAGACAAGGTGAGTCTCACAGAGACAAGGTGAGTCTCACAGAGACAAGGTCTGTTTCACTGGAACAAGTAGTGTCAGTGGAACAAGAAGAGGGGTAGATTCCCATTCGAACAAGTGTAGTGTCACAGAGACAAGGTCGGTCTCACAGGAACAAGGTTGGTGTGGTGTGTTGCCTACACATGAAGATGAAGGCATTCCATTTGCTCTAATAAATTGGATGTCATCTGTTTTTTAATATATATACATATATATTATGGTGACATGAATAGAATAGAATGACTGCCTTTATTTTTCTTAGAAAGCGTCTGTTTTTTAATACATATACATCTATATTATGGTGACATGAATAGAATAGAATGACTGCCTTTATTTTTCTTAGAAAGCGAAGTTAGGGCGCAGTCGACCCTCTCTTACACTCAACTCTCTATCAAGTATTATAACAATACGAAAAAAATAAATACAAATAATATGATTAAAAACAAACAATAGTTAAGTTATCTACTTATTTAAAATAATAACAAATTTTAAATTATTGAAAAGAAAGAGAAAAAAATGACATTGAAAATAATACATAACAATGCTGAATGATAGTATTTTCTGATACTTCATCACTTTAGTAAAAAATAAGACACTACAGAATACAATACAGTAGGCCTACATAGCAACTGAAGTGTTTGCTATACATTTCATTTCCTACTTATTATCACTATGTAAATCTCGAAGTGGATAAGTAAATTACATTATGATTTATTTGAATAGTAAAATAGAATCTTCCTTCAATCAACAAACAACGTCACAAACAACGCTCCTTCAATCCACGTGACATACATATATAAATATATAATTTACATATGTTAATAATGTGGTGACATCATTTGAAGCCAGCTTTAAACGTTTCTCCTGTGGAGAAAAAATGATGAATTTAGTAGACTGTTTAGTGGATCCTAGACATTCAGATTCAAATCTATACATAACAATTGATTCCCCTTTTCATCCAGGATATTTGTGGTTTCTTAAAATTTCGATTTATTGACCGAGCGAAATGAGTTCTAAGATTCAAGTCGACGGCTTTGCATTTCTCTTTATGTTTATATGTTCCGCAATTACGGCGAAACGCAGCAATAGATTACCATGAAATTTGACAGGTATATTTCTTTTTAAATTGTGCCTCGACGTATATACAAGGTTTTTTGAAAATTTTGCATTTTAAGGTTAATACAATAGGTAAAGTCTCCTTCGAACGCCAATATTACAGTAAAAATCAGAATAGAATCATCCATAATAATTCAGCTGTTGAGTGGATTTTTAATTGCATGCAATAACGCATGTAATTAATATATCAATGTAACTTAGTAAAAATCAGCTGTCGTGTTGACTATTCATTGCATGCAATGACGCATGCAATTAATAACGGAAAGAAAACATAGTATTTTCTCTCGACCTTGATCTGCTTTCAACTCGGTCTGACCTGTTGCCAGTAAGTTGAAGGAGATTAGATTTTGATGTGAGCATATTTTTGATACACTAACCCCAACAGCCATTAGCCGTTTTCACACCGACATCTTGCCGACACAACATACAAACAGGATTTACTCTTATGGACAGTATGAGACGAGGCTGTGTTTTATACCTGCGCGAGGTCTACTGTTCATAGAACTACTAGTCCAGGATTAAAATGTTGTTTTACCAAAATCATCAAATATTTAATAATTCGATACAATGATACATGTACAAATGTGAAGCTGACTTGCACCGAGGTAGAATCAATTTAATCTTAAATAATTTGAAATATATTTCAAGTTGTTAGGCTTCATTAATTCATTGAATACCTGTTATCAGAACCTATTAGAATTATGTAGATTGCCTTTAATGAATAAATTGAGTTCCATGTAAATGTATTATTTCCACCAAACTCCAAAATAACTATTTCAATGTGACTTTTAATTGTTCAGTCAATATAAAATAATTTTGATTCTGCAGTAACTTATACATAAGTGATATCAATGTAAGAAAGAACAGATTATATACTTCTAGATGAATGTAACAATATTGGAAAGATGTTATCCAACGGTATTTGAATACACCCCTGACTGTTACTGTATGGGAGTACCACCAGTAATTTATAAGTTTTCAATTCGTCAAAAGAGTGGTTATAGATAAAATAGTGTACTCAACGGTTATAATCTTCTCCTATCTATATTTTTTCTTCTTATTATTGTTCATCTTCTTCCTGCCGCCAAAGTGCAGTACTTTATACCTGGCAATAGAATTTTTAGAAATAGAAGCATTTGGTTAACTTTGGTTTCACGCTTCAGTGAACATAGTCTATGAGCAGGGTAGTTCTACCTGGACACCACCGATGACAAATTGACCGGGCTTTCCAGAAGTACCTAACGGGAAACATTTGCTTTGTTTCATGGAAGCAAGGCATTGTAATACTGAATGAGTATTTATAGTTCTATAAAGCAAGGCCTTTTGGTTCTAATACCCGAGACGTCAGTCTGCAGATTGTTGTTATGGAATGCAGAAAACTTCTTTCACCAACCTTAGACAATAAATGCTGTTTCAAAAGATTGAAAAGATAGCATGCCGCTTCCAAAATCTATGGATATGGTTTATGTACTATATATATATATATATATATATAATATATATATATATATATATATATATCTGTGAGTGTAGCGTAAGGGACACACTATTATTCCTCACCCACCATATAGCATATAATATATCGAACTCTGTCACTCCCACTCAACCACATCACTCTCTTACACATACCCTTTCCTTCGGGCTCACTCTCTCTCACTCTCTCTCTCTCTCTCTCTCTCACATGATAATGAATTAAAACGCAGATTTCTGTCTTTGACACTAATATCATGCTTTAGTTAGATCAATAATGTTTCAATTGCCATCCAAATCTAGGTGAACTATTTGTAACACATAAACTAATAATTAAAACCACCCTAAATAAACCTTGATTAGTCCCAACCGATATGGTTTACAGTAACTTTAAGGACATGACAATAAGACAATAATTGTGGGTTGGAAACGTAATTTTGAATATTTATTATAATAAAATATAATCCCATTTTTCTGGTGCTCCAAACTCGTTATTTAATAATAAACCTACAGTTTAAGAGCCATCACTGATAAATATGTCACTTAGTATAATACAGAAGAACAAAAATCATAAACCTTATTCCGGGACACTTTCTCATTAATTCTTAATTCTCGTATAGCCTATGTGTGTGATAAACGAAATTTGAATTTGAAATCACAACATTTTTTGAAAAACATACAGTTTTGAATTACGTGCTTATTCTACGAAAATTGAAACCCCTTTCTTAGCTGGCGTCTAGGAATAAGAAATATATTGACCGATAAATACAAACAATTTGGATGTAGATTAGGCGAATAGGCCTTGTCTAAAGGATTCAGCTTATAGTCTGTTATACAATAAATGAGCAATTCAATTCATAACATCTTAGTAGTCATCTTATGAATAATGTAATCATTCATCAAATCAGTCTTATCAAGTCATAATTATCATCACCCAGTACAATTGAATAAATTAAGTCATACATTGAAAAAATACATAAACTATTTATAAACTCACAGCACTGAATATCATATTTTCAACAATTTGAAAATTAATTTACGGAACAATAAGCATTTTCATTCAGAATTACATTTAGTGCGTTTTTTAATTTATTCAGAGGCAAGTTTCTTCTAATATAAGATAAAGGCAGATTATTGAACATGGAGTACACTAGATAGGAATAAATTTCAAGCTCTTACTCAATCTGACATTAGGAGTTACAATACTCTAGTAGTCCAGATAACAGTAGACCTCACTGAACATCCTTTGCAATGTGGTAACGAGAATATTCAGTCATCTACTAGAAATGCTATCTACTAGGAATAAAGTCATTGTAATAATATCAGGGCTTTAATAAAATGTTTGCCAATGGCCCCACTAAGAAATCTGATCAGGCTGGTTGGAGACTTCCAATCAACCATACATTACATTACATTACATTACATTACATTACATTACCAGGGCTACCAGACATTGTTTTGCAGTAGTCGTACTATATCATAATGGAAAAAGTAGAACTTTGATATGAAAGTAATGAACTCACTCCGCTACAAATAAAATCTATTGGTGTGCTAATCTAAATGTTGCACTACTTCAATCCTGTAAAAATGAATACCGGTATAATACTTATTCTGAATTGATGGAATCCCAAGTACCCATTGCGCTTATGATAATTTTAAATGTTACTTTATTAACTCAGTAAGTTCAGAAAGTTATTGCTCAGTTGAATCAGAGCTACGATTAAAAAGATGATTTGGGAATTATCAAGTGGCACTTTTTGTTTTTCACTGGGATTTTCATTTTGTAACATGTAGAGACGCTTGTAGAACAACAATCTGTTAAATTTTTTATTGGAAAGATTTTATGAGGAAAATGAAGTTTTTCATTGACATTATCATCCCTAACTCGGAACGCCATGATAAATCTTGGCATCTAAAGCTGCGTTTACACCAAAGTTATTAACAAAATGTTAATAACTTAATCCTCACAGATTATTATAGATTGAACGGCACATGAAAAACACATATGTTCATCATGTGTATGATAAGTTATGTTCAATCTAATAGAATCTATTGGTGTTGACGCAGCTTTACTCTGTGACTGTCTGGAGTTAATATTATATCAATTTGAATTTACAATTCGAGACCGCAGCTCGGAAAAAGAAGAAATGATTAGCTCATAATATCGGGGACCGAGCTTCGCTCAGGAGTACAAAAGCATAAACAATTTATTACGAAAGAAGGAATTATAATGAAAAACCATTTTGGCCATGTGGTTTTTAAGAAGCGGTGATGAATAGGTCAGTGGTAGGCTATTTGGCTTTTATATATTCCATTTCATATTCATATTGATTATTCTTTCGGGTTGAAGGTTATATGTATACGTATTAGATATATTGGAATAGTTATCTTGGAGTTTGGTAGAAATATATTACATTTGCATAGAACTCAATTTATTTATTTATTTAAGTTATCTTCTATCTAATTCTAATAGGTTACCAACCCATCCCTATCTTATATGATAAACCTTCAATCATAATCATATACCTGCATGATTAAAAAACAGCAGACATTCAATTTACTAGAACAAATAATGGAGTGCCTTCAAGTTCAGATGTAGGCAACACGCCTAACTTCTTCCTACATTCGCTACCTTGTCTCTATGACACTGACCTTGCTTCTGTGAAACACCTTGTTCCAGTGGGAACTTGCTTCTGTGAGACTGCCATTTATAGCGCTACTACTTTGGACGGAGACCTTGTCTCTATGAAACTGCTTGTCTCTGTGGGAACTTGTTCCTGTGAGACTGCCATTTATAGAAATGCGACTAATTTCTTCAGCTTATGTTGTATTGGTTCCTCTGTTGCTCTATGTTTCTAAGCAGCCATGGCCTTGAGAGAGCCAGTTGTCCTGTCTGTTAATTCCTAATCCGTACTAAATACCACGCTAACCAATCAGAGAAGCCTTCTATTAAAAAAACCACTGCACTGATTAGTTGTCATGGAATTTAATCATTATTGAAATTGAACAGGCTTTTGAGCTACTGGACCTGATATTTTCATGTTTCAGCTAAAAACTATATCGAAAAAAACATAATATTCCATCAGCTAGTCCTATTTCCTTTCATCCCATACTATTAAACGAGCAATTTCTGTTTGTATGTTTATATATTTAGATGTTTATATGTTTGTATTTCACCGGATCTCGAAAACGGCTCTAAAGATTCTCACGAAATTCAGAGCATAGTAGTTTTATAATATAAAAATTCGATTGCACTTGGTCTCATCCCTGGGAAAACTCGCTGAAGGACATTGAAAGGATAATCATTATTCATCCTTGGAAAACAGCTGATAATAATTATTTTGTCGTCTGTTAATGATGGAAGTGAGTGAGCGAGTTCATGTGTGTGGGACTGTGTCAAAATTATGACCCAGCTGTTGAACTTTTGTAATCATTCAATCATGTACTTAGTGCCGGTTGCAAAAAAGCCGGATTATTTTCAATCCTGATAAATTCCAGTAGATCCATCTTTTTGAAATGGTCTTCTCTGATTTGGTTTACGTGAAATTAATCAGGATTAAAATCCAACCGGCTTTTGTGCAACCGGGCCTTTGTGAGGGAAGGAATTAAGTTACATGTTAATTTACATTCAAATTTTCATCCCTAAGCTTTTGGTTTCAAGCTAAGATTAAAGAAAGAAATCATATAATGGTAGTCAATAATCGAAGTGATTGAATAAACTCTATTCAGAATTATTCATATTAACATTAAAATGTCCACTTAAAAATTCCCACTTCAATATTTATGGTAGTAAAGTTTAGGACATGAGAAATCAGCCACATTAAATGTTAGACTAACTATTATGAATGGACTCTTATTTATATAAATGGACTTCCATGGAAGAAAGAATCAGTGGATTGGCTTCTTTTACACTTTTGAATAAGTGTAACAAAGAGTAAAGCTGCGTTTACACCAAAGTTATTAACAAAATGTAAACATTTGATGAACATATGTGTTAGTCAAGTTCCGTTCAATCTTATAGAATCCATAAGGATTAAGTTATCAACATTTTGTCAATAACTTCAGTGTAAACCAGCTTAAGCAATAGGCTATGCCAGAAATTCCAGAATAAGCAAGAGATTCATGGATACCAGAGTCGACCAATTCCAAATAAACTTGATTTGGAATTCTATTTTCAATTGCATCAAGCAAAAGCAAAAATAACATGTTCACTGCTAATTTTATTACTGTCAACGAGAAATATTAATTGTCAATGGATAAAGTCGAGGTTGACCCTTAAGCCCCGCCCAATATTCCACAAAATTCGCTGCTATTAGTCTACTATTCTACAGAGAACTTCCAACACATCAATTAATAATTCAAATGATTAGACTCAATAATTTTCATGCAAAGCCTAATTTCTTTATTTATTACCGATAGAGGGCAGATCATAAGATGCTCCTAGCAAATAGTAGGTCCGTGATACAAAAATTTGAGCTGAGTCTCATCTCTGAGATAACTTGAGAGGGAAAATTGATCATCCAAGTGGCAGCTTATTGAACCAGAAATTTCCATCGTTTGTTGAAAACTAAAGAGAGGAAGAGAGAAAATTAACAGCTGTGGTTATAACATTTAGCAATATAATTTGAAAACATTGCATGGTTCAATAAAAATATTCCCTGATGTCAAGATGAGTGCAAAAGTGCAACTGGGTGACACCATAAAGGCATCACTAACTTTTAATTGCTTTTTAATATATGCAGTTGAGTGTATATTTCAACAGAGTTGAATGTGTTGTTCAAACTGAGGTGATAGCAACGCAACTAATCATCACACTTACTGACAACGATTTTTGGGTAACTAAGTATTATAGAAATGTATTTGAATGAAACTTGGAACGGTCCTATATAATTATAATAATATTTTCATCGAGGGAGAGCACCTTTTCGGATACAAAATTCTATGACAGTGAAGAGACTATAATAATTTATTATTCAAGTTATATTCAGCAAGCAATTTTTGTTTGTATGATGGATTTCAAAAACGATTATAACGGCTTTGGTGGAATTCAGGTTATAAATATTTTACAAAAATAATCTGATCATTTAATTCCCGTAGCGAAGCACGTACGGGTACCCTGCTAGTTTTGATATAAAATTCTTACTCATTACAAGATCCCATAATCAATTCTGGGAAGTGATTATGCAAAAGAAAAACATATTTTCGCGATGTTTTTAATTTAACAAAAAAAATAAATTTTCTTTTCATCCCGTAACCCTGAAACTTTTTCAGCACAACTGGGATATCGGGAATGATATTCTACATCCAATTCTGTGGTTAAATTATAAATTTAAAAAAGTTGCAATTTCACACGATTTAGCAACGTTGTAATTTCTTCGGATGGTGGGCCAAGTCTCAACTCATTTTATATAAACTATAAAAGTAGAGAGTAGAAAGTAGAGTAGTCGAGATTTGAGTGGATATTTTTTTCCTTTCCAGTTAGTTTTGAAACATTGAAATTTAAAATTTTTAGTCTAGTCGAGTACTTGAAAGTGAAAAGAGAAAATAACCTCATTATTTTTTTCAAAACTTTATTCATAAAAATTTGGGAGAAAGTCAGTCTTGGGCTATGCCACTACCTCCGTAAACAAAACCGTAGTGTGCATTCATATGACGTCAGCATAGGTAGGGCTCCTATTCCAATAAAATTTCGTTGATTTCAGCTGATCTATATCAGCTAGTGTTTTTATTGGTGTAGGAGCCCTACCTTTGCAGACGTCACACGAATGCACTATGGCTTTCTTTACGGAGGTAGTGGCTATGCCCGTTGTGTTCTCCCAATCATTATTGTATAATATAATGATTTGTAATTGTCAATGAATGTAATAGATGAATACAATACAAGACTTCTCTGAAAGTGATGAAATTGAAGAAAATAATGTTATTACTTATGGATCATTTGATATGAAAGTTGAAGAAGCTTTTAAATTACAAGATGAAGTACGAGATATCATTTGCTTGTACTTGATAAGCCAGAATAATTTGATATTAAATATGCACTAAATTCGACTGATGGAAGAGAAAAGGGAGATGAAGACACTAAAAGAGATAAAAAAGGATTTGTAGTCTTTCCAGCTGCAAATATATTCAATGATCTTAAAGATGATATTAAACCCATAGAAATAGTAACTCCATGTATAATATTTCACTTATGCAGTGCTTTATCAATTGAAACTATTAAAATAGATGTAGACGAAATATTTATTTAATCTTTCAATTTAAACATTTATGGTGTTTTCAAAGCTATAATACTTAAATTATATATTTTGATTTTCTTTTAGAAATTCTGGATGATGTCTCTGAAAGAATGGATCGAGTAAATACTACTATACAGAGGGAAACAAGTCATATCAAAGTTATAACTCTGAAAGACAACACTTGCGGTAAGTACTATTTCGAGGATATAATGTAACAAATCAATTTTTCATTAATCTTAATTTTTTTAATAAGCTCTCAATCCATTAAAAAATTAAGATTTCTATACAAGAATGGATGTTTGCGCACAAAATCTATCCAAATGACTGACCATTCAATAATCAATGTAAACCATGTACCCAATCTAATCTCCCAAAAAGTCGAACATAATATTACTTTTGAGTCTGAGATGTTGGCTTGCAGACCTCTTATATCTTATGATAATAATTGCAGCTCAGTAACCAATTTCTAAAATCTTCTCCACCATGACCCATGAGGCTTCAAATTAATGTATTGCCTGAAATGTTTAGTACAATGCAATGATAAAATACATATTTTCACATATCCCTTCATCTCACCTTAGAATATATCTTCACATCACATTATAGATAATCTTAAAATACCGAATATTATATGCTGTAGGCCTACTTTCATGATCTACTTTACGTGCAAATATAAATCAGGTTTAGTCCAGGCGCTGGCTTACATTGAGCATACATGAGAGAGGCAGAGAATTTGACTTCGGATTATTGTTAGGGGGTCTTTAGTGTATATGGACGTCTATGTCGTCACGTCCCAGGGTGGTCGACAGATTGGTGGTGAGTTAGTTGTAAAAAAGAGGCGCTTATAAAATCGCCTGTTCTGCAGTTACTATTCATAGTACAGTTTTGAATTTTTTCTCAATATTATGTAAACATAACTAATTTTCAATGTGGTTCTCTACATCTTTGCGATAAATCGCATAGTTTTTCCATAAAAAATATCTCGAAAAATGTATTTTTTTATTATGGACTCAAATCAAATCAAACAAATTTATTCCTCTTTATAAATACACATTACAAAAAATTATAGAAAGCATTATAGGAAATTCTCTTCACATGGGCTATGATGCCTGTGTGCGAAGAAGAGTCCGAATCATTTACCGGTAATATATTCATTTTAATTCAGAGGAGGAAACAAGAGGAAAACTAACTAAAGAGAGAGAGAGAGAGAGAGAGAGAGAGAGAGAGAGAAAATGGAAGAAGGGAAGAGAAGGGGGAAGAAAGAGAGAGTAAAAGGGAGACAGATAGATAGAAAGAGAGAGATAGTAAGAAGAAAGTACAAAATAGAAAAGTTTTAATTTGGGTCGAGGATCATCCATCAGGGCCGCCAGGCAAGCACATGCCAGAGACGGACATAGCAAATTAAAAACAGGTTTTTATTTTCAAAAAACCTTCTAGAAATGGTAAACAGACCGCAATAACATCTCCGATGTTTCTCTACTCTGTTGGAACAGCCAAGAGAGCAACATTTTCTTGTACGCGGCATTACTGTATGTGTTAAAGATTGACAACTGAACAGGCATGTTGCAACACAAGCGATGAGCAATATAATAGGGGCATCGGGATGAGGCCAGACTCGTCAATCTAGGCATCCTTATGTTGCTAATGCTAGAGGCACGTGTGAAATGGTCATGACTTGATAAATTATATTTAAACTTTCCCTTCTTTTTTGCATATGCACAAGTAGTGCCTTGATAAAAAGCTGTCAAATATCCAAAACTTGAAACTCCATGAAAAGCTGATCAGTAGGATAACGTCTTGGATGGCCTGTCGCAGCCTTGATAACTGCCTTCTGCACAATCAGCAGCGGCTTCAAGACGTTCATAAAGGCACCTCCCCCCCATACAACAATACCACTGTGGAGCAGTGCCTGAACATAAGCAAAGTATGCCAATCTTATAATAGAAGGATCTAGCAGGGAGTTTAACTTTTTAAATAAATATATATTCTTTCTGAGCTTTTGCTTTAGGTGCGTTGTGTGCTTATCCCATCTTAGATTCTTATCAAAGTATACACCAAGGTATCTATACTCAGAGACCTGCTCCAGCTCCTGACAATTGCATGTAGTAAGATCCGGACATGTATGAATAATAATAGACAATCCATCCCTTATATTAACATTATGATTACTGAGTTGCAGAGGCATTACTTTTGTTTTGTTTGTATTTAAGGTCAAGGAGTTTTGATCAAACCATTTTTTCAGGGTGTTAAGGCCCTCATTAGCTCTCCTATAAGCACCATTCCATGTTTTGCCTTCAAACAGTACAGCTGCATCGTCTGCAAAAAGGAACATTTTTCCCCTGGATTCTACCTTCACTATAATATTATTTATATAAATAAGAAACAGAAGGGGACCGAGTGTGCTGCCCTGTACTACCCCGTAGTCTACAGTAGCCATGGAGCTTTCAATGTTCAACACTCGAACCACCCGTTTGCGGTTAGTGAGGTAATCTGTGAACCAATCCAGGGGAATGCCACGTACCCCGACATGCTCCAGCTTCTTGAACAGTGCTCTTCTAACAATGGAGTCAAACGCTTTCGCCAGATCAAGGAAAGCAGCGACCAGGCAGTTGCCCCGAGACAAACTATTGAAGGCAGATGTTGCGAAGTCAACACCGTTAACTTATTAACACCGACCCCCTCCCTGAATCCATACTGCTCTGAAGCTATAATTTCGTGAGCTTCAAGAAAGTTACTCAGCTATACCCTCACCACCCTTTCCAAGATTTTAGAGAAAACAGAAAGGAGTGATATAGGCCTGAAATTTGGGTATGCATTCTTATCTCCACCCTTGTGTATGGGAATGACAGTTGCTACTTTCAAGGCCCTTGGAAAAACGCCTTGTCTCATGCTATTATTGATTATGTGAGCTAAAGGTTTAGCAAAGTATTCAACATTATTCTTAACTAGGGACGCTGCAACACCATCAAATCCAGGGGCAGAGTCACCCTTCATGGAAAGGATTATTGAAGTAATTTCCGCCTCTGATACAGCTTGGAAAAAGAAAGTATTTGGAATGGAAAAATCTTCATCTGCTACAATCCTTTCACCACCCGAATTCAGAGCTGCAGCTCGATTATACCCTACCTTGGAGTAATAGTTATTGAAATTGTCTGTCACTTGCTTAATGCTATCCATATTATTGTAATTCTGGGTAAAAACTGAAATTGGAAAATCATTAGTTTTTTTTATCTTCCTGCCAGTTCATTTACTACTCTCCATAATGTTTTGGGGCTATTTGTATTCTCAGCTATAAGGTTACTATAGTATTGTTTTTTGATTGCATGGATTAAATTAGAAAGTCTGTTCCGGTAATTTTTATAATGTATTTTCAAGTCTGTGTTAAAGGGTTCATTCTTCAATCGTTTCCCCAATCTGTCTCTCTCACGTATTGAACGCACAAGAGCAGGAGTTATCCACGGTTTTATGACTCTTGTTCTACCAGTAGGATTAATTGGTGTGTATTTTGCTTAATTTAGATTTTTTTCAACTGTTTCCATAAAGTTATCAGAACTTATATTGGTATCATATTCATTGATTACAGTTTGCCATGTTTCATTTCTTATTTTGTTAGCAAAAATTCTAAAATTGATCTTGCGGAATGGAGAGATATTAAGCAGAGGAGCCGGGTCCCTGTTTCCCGGAGGGTACTGTAGGCCAATAACAGTTGCGTAATGATCAGTAATATGAGACGTGAGTATGGCTGCTCTAATGACAGGAGCTTCCATCGGTCTTACAAACGCATGATCGAGACAAGAACTAGTTGTAGGAGAGACCCTTGTGGGAGAATTGATACAGTTAACAAAACCGCTCTCAACCAAAAAATTAAGATACTCGTCGCGTTCATAAATTGTATTATTATCAATGAGGTCCAGGTTAATATCACCTGTCATTATATATATATATATATATATATATATATATATAGTGTTCTCCTCGAAAACCTCGTAGTAGTTTCTTAGACTGTGAAGGAAATCACCGAAGTTAGACCTAGGGCTCCGATAAACGGTTAGAAGTTTCACATTCTTTCTATTGAATTTTAACTTTACCTCCAGACAATTGGCACCGCCAATTTCAAGATCCCTACAATGAGTCATTATATCCTTCCTAATGTAAACTACAATTCAATCACTTCTATTAGAATAAACTGTTGTGCAGACAGCCTCATACCCATCTATTGGAATTAGGTTATTGTCATCCCTCAACCAAGCCTCCGTTAGCACTATCACATCTGGCTCATAATGGAATTCGCTTAGCATTAAAAGTGTCTCATCGAAGTTTCTATTGTACGATCGAATATTCATATGGAATATTTTCAGAAAGGGGGCAGGACAGTCATCGCGAAAAACGTTCTCCACCTCCAGCAGGCACCCACAGACTACCGACAGAAGATCCTCAACTCTAAATCATCTAAATCAAAGTTCATATGAGCAAAGAAGAAGAAGAAGAAAGAAGAAAGAAAGAGATATAATAAAGAGAGAAGGTAAAAAAACTTGCTTGGTTTTTGGAATGAAAAAAAACTCGCCGCCCGGGTCCACCGACCAGACGTGCCGTTAATAGTAATAATTATTGTGTATAATGAGTGAAGTGCATTAAATAAGGAATACCAAGACAGCATTTTAATCATGGGGGAGGACCGCGCCGCAGCGTAACAGTGCTACTTATCCCCCTCCCACTGCCGCATCTATGATCATAACCACCAAACTATATATATCATTGGATTCAGGAAGAAACGGCCTACAACGTTTATTGGGAACCTTTTCCTCTAAGTTGGCTAACGACTTGAATATTTGAGAAATAACAAATAGTCCATAATAAAAAAATATTTTTTTACGGAAAAACTATGCTGTTTATCGCAAAAATGTAGAGGACCACATTGAAAGCTAGTTATGTTTACATAATATTGAGAAAAAATTCAAAACTGTATTATGAATAGTAACTGCAGAACAGGCGATTTTATAAGCGCCTCTTTTTTACAACTTACCCCCCTCCCTCTCAATCTGTCGATCACCCTGGGACGTGACGTCATCGAGTTTCATATACACTAAAGACCCCCTAACGATAATCCGAAGTCGAATTCTCTGCCTCTCTCATGTATGCTCAATGTAAGCTAGCGCCTGGACTAGTTAGAAATTCATGGTCAGAAGTTATGGAATAAATTAATAATCTCATCTTATCTAATAGTATCTTATATTGATTAATCCATTTATATGGTTATCCAATTATATGAATGTATGCAGTTTGCAGACTATTATATGTATGATTATTTGAAATCATTGTTTATGTCTGTCTCAATCTGTGTTCGTTGAATAATTTTGATTTTGAATCAATTATCATTTTGTTTATGATTATGATTGAAAATGAATGTCTATTTTACTTGAATTCATAAAAATATTGTCTTCTCAATTTTCAGGCTACTGGATGGTTATAATAATACTCTTTATCGCCATTATTGTCGTTGGCCTAGTCTTATAATACTGTAAATTGGTAAATTAAATCTTCTATCCAGGGATGAATTCAAGACAATTAAGTATATGGTTAGATCGAATAATTTAGAGATAATTAAATATTACACTTGATATACAATTTAAATGAATCATTCCTATTCGGTGTTGATTGGCCCTTTCATAATCACCGACCATTCCAAGGTCAATAATCACCTTCCAAACCAAATAAGCTTTCTGACTTTTCAGTTGCTAAGTATCCCTGCTATATTTTACATTAATTGCTTTATAGGAAAATATTTACATTTTATTGCTTCTTTTTTAGTTAAAATGCCAAGTTTGTGTGCTAGAGATGTTTCATCTTGAAAATATTGATATATAAACTGTGATTCTATTGTAATGAGCTTGTGTTTTGGTATGGAAAAAGTATTTACCTATATTTGTAATATTCCATGTAATAAAATAATGATTTGTAACATATTTTAATTGGTGTAATTCATTCTTTCAAAAAAGGAGCGATCCTTTCCACCTTCAGTGAATTTTTGAATGACAACCAGGCAGCTCTTATTGATTCCAAAACAGTTTACTGGATTATGAATGCACTGAAGAACCAAAACTTACACCGCTTGTATTCAATTCAATTTATTTTTTATTCACGTATCATACAATTTTAACAACACAATTACAATTATAAAATGAATATTAGAACCCACATAGACTATTACGTCCGTGTGTGGGAGCAGTTCTTAAGATTAGTTGTGTTACAATAAAAAATATTGGGCTATAAGTATAAGATACATACGGGAAATGAAATAAAAATAGATTATATTTAATATATTTTTAGGATTATCTATATAAAAAAAATCAATTTGAATTTGAGAAGAAAGAAAAGATAGATCCATTGGAAGAAAATTAGACAATCGGCTTGTAATAATACCTATTTTTATAATTTATTAATAATTATTATTTTTATCACACCAGAACAGCCGGAATCGCTTTTTGCAAAATGTATTTGGTAAGAAAAACAGATTAAAATTTGAATTTCAAACATAAGGTGATTTGATTGAATTCTCTGCATCCTGCCATCCAACATACATTAACCATTCAGAAATTCTGTGCTTTAACACTATAGTGACGCGGCCCGCCCCAGCCTCAACTATTTCTGGAGGAAGGTTTCTATACAGCCATTGCGAAATGTATAATTAATTGTGCCTTTGCAAACTGATACTAATAGTAGGATTAAATAAACGTGACATTGTTTGGTTTCTGGTTAGATGACTGTCTTGAATCTCTCTGAAAAAAGTGTCCTTATTATTGAAAATGTAAATTACTAAAGTTTTTATGAAAATCTGCCTAACATTCATTACTGGAAATATATTGAATAGTAGATTGGTGGGAAAACGCTGGTTTTTTTGTAATATGATTTTAATTATCAACCTCTGGGCGACCGACAGAGGCTCCAAGACCGCCAATGACGCACCTCCCCACACCAGAATGCCATACTGCAGCAAAGACTGCACATACGCAAAGTACACTGTCCTGCAGCGATCCACAGTAAGCACTTGGCCCAGCCGTGAGAAGGCATAGATTAATTTTCTCAAACGGTTCTTCAGCCCTTGTACATGAGGAACCCAGATTAATTTACTATCCAGGATGACTCCTAAATATTTATAATGAGCAACCCGTTCAATTATGCCACAGCCGCAGGCCTCCGACTGAGGATCGTCACAGGTGTGCATCCTTAACACATAGCGATCACAGTCAATATCTTGTCGACCAATAAATGGAAGATGTTTGGTTTTTTCAATATTAACTGTAAGAGAGTTATGGTCAAACCAATTTCTAATTTTGGCAAGGTCATGGGATGCGTGCTTGTATGCCTCACCCCACGTGCAGCCCTCAGATACCAGAGCCGTATCATCCGCAAACAAGAACAGTTTCTCTTTAATTTTCAATTTGCTTATATTATTAATATAAATCAAGAACAATAGAGGGCACAATGTACTGCCCTGGACTACTCCGTACTCTAATGGTAATAGTTTGCTAAGCGATCCATTGATTGAGACAATTTGTGAGCGATTCCCTAGATAACTAGTGAACCACTCCAATTCTCTATTTCTCACTCCTATTGTTTCTAGTTTTTTGTAAAGCTTTGTCCTATCAATCGCATCAAAAGCTTTTGCTATATCTAAAAATGTAATCAAAACCTTCTTCTTATTTCCTAATTTTGTAGCTATCTCTTTGGTTACGTCAAACAAAGCATCTGAGGTGCTTTTGTTGGTAATGAATCCATATTGTTCATCTGCAATAATATTTTCCCTAACAAGGTATCTTGTGAGCTGAACTTTAACACATTTTTCTATTATTTTACTAACAACTGTAAGAAGAGAGATTGGCCTATAATTGCTTATTGTTGACTTTGGTCCTGCTTTGTAGATAGGGATAATTTTTGCTGTTTTTAATGATGTTGGAAATTTTCCTGTATTGATACTCAGGTTTATGATGTGCATTAAGGGTTGTTGTAATTCATTAAAATTATTTTTAATCATTTTATTAGGTATACTATCTAACCCGGGCGATGAGTTTCCCCTAATACTGTTTATAACACCATAAAGTTCTTCTGGACTGATCGGCTGTAGGTTGAATACAGACTGAGTAGCATGATCAGCATCATCCACCTCGGCAGGTCCTACTGGGTTCAGAACCTCCGTCAGTTGTTTTCCCACAGAGGAGAAATATTCGTTAAAAGAATCGCTTAAAGTTTCGAGCGCTGTGGCAGCCGAATCACAAGTTTTGTGCCCAAAAGCCCCGACTGGAAATACCTCCTTGCCAACTGGACGCCCTGAAATCTCATTGACAAGATCCAGAATTTTCTTGGATCGCCAGCTGCGGAATCTTTTTTCTTTTTATAAAAGTTAATTTTAGCATTTTTTATTAAAGAGTGAAGCGAGTTCCTATACCTAATATATCTTTGTTTTAGATCGAGATTAAAGGGTTGGGCCCGCACTTTTTTGCTAAGTTTATCGCGCATTCTAATAGATATTACTAATCCTGACGTAATCCATGGTTTTATCTTTTTATTCTTTGAAGTTATCGGGATACTGCTTGAATTAGACTCTAAAGTTGTTTTCAAGATACTGAGAAATGAATCTGTAGCTTTGTCAACATCATTTGTATTTAAAACTTCATCCCAGCACTGAAATTGCAAACAATGTTTAACTCTGCTCCAACATACTTTTGAATGAAATTGATTACTATTGTTATTGTTATTATTATTACAATTACTACTACCGGTATTATGAATTATGTTTAAGCAGATAGGATAGTGATCGGTAATTTCGGATTTTAAGATAAAAGATGATAATTTTGATTACATTTTACAAATTTATGAGGTCTATCAAGAGATGCGCTATTGAAGTATCAAGTTTCAAGACAAGACTTTACTAAGTTAGAAGCAAAACAATATACACTGAAAAAATAAATAAATGTGGGTATTTCCCAATTTGAAGTTTTTTTTTATAGATCTAAGCAATAAGATATCATACTTTCAGATAGTGATAGCCAATTCAAGTTGTTTTCATAGATTAAATTATTCCCTCACAACTAAAGTTAGTATGGTCGCCTACTTGAGTAGAACAATTTAAAAGACTGAAACATTTTTGCAATATGTTTTACTTTGATCTCTCCTTCAAAATTGTGAATGAACAAGATAAAATAAAATATACATGTTAATAATCATTTCAACAACCAAATCTGAATATCATTTAAAACTGTTCGTTAAAACTGATTAATGAAAATTAAAAACGAATATGCAATGAATCTTTCTTGGATTTCCACTTCATTAACTAATTGAGGGTTTCGGAAAAACATTTCATGATATAATATATGACATAAATAAAATAAGAATTAAGTTACCTCTGTTAGTATGCTTCTAAATTAAAACAAAAAAGTCTTCAACTTGAAGTTATTTAACGTTCTTAAACTCAAATAATAATTCAACTTGTCCTTAATCAACTATATTCATGAATCAAAATAGGCCTACTCGTATTTTATTATTATTATCAGTCTCCTATGCACAGTGGGTGAAGATAATTATTAAAAACTCACAGTTTGATCGATTTCGATACTTAAGAGCCTGATCCTGAAGCCATCGCCTTCGTGTTTGGTGTAGCCGCTACATCATCACTTGTCGCATCGGGAGCAGCGGGGTGTGACTCGGTATCGGCAGCTATCAATTGTTGCTGATTTTTGTCCAATAATTGTTGAAAGAACTCCACATGCTTTACTCGTTGTGGGTTCGTGGTCGGCGTCCGCTTGACCAGCACTCGTCCGTCGGCGACCCATGCAGCCGCCAGTTTGCCGCTCTTCACTTGACGCCTCGCCTCAAAGTAAATAACGTTGTTATTCGAGTTCTTTTATGTGTTCTTCAATTGTCTCAGAATAAATATATAAATCATCAATATATAACAGCATACAATTCATCATTGAACAAATTCGTGATTTCACGCTGAAAAGTGTTAGGACTTATTGCCAGGCCTTGTGGTAATTTCTTGAATTTGTATAATCCTAAAGGTGTGGTGAAAGCTGTTGAATGCTGTGACGCTTCAGCAATAGGCATAGAATAAAATGCAGAAGTTAAATCCAATGTAGTAAGGTATTTAGCTCCACTTGAAGATTCAAGTATGATTCCTGGGGTTGGTAACGGATATTTATCTTTCAAAATCTTGGAATTTAACTTTTTATAATTAATTCCATCCTTGGCGGTTTGTTTTTAATCCAAACTAAAAACGCCGGGGAAGCATACCCTGATCTACAACTTTCTATCACCTTAGATTTCAATAAACCATCAATATTATGTCTTGTAATTCGTTCCGTTCACTATTTGCGAATTTATAAGGAGAACTAAATATTGGACTATTATCTACTAACTGAATTGTAACTGCTGGCAACTTGGAAATTGGTATGTCATATTTATCTTTAGCAAAAATATCGTCAAAATCATCAACCATATTCCTAAATTCCTCTTGGACTGACTGAGCTAATTTATCATTTATAGCTAGCTACCTTACCAGTAATTTCATCAACCATTTTAATCATCCCATTGTCCTTGTCTTCCATGAACAATATTCCAATGCATACATTTCGTTTGAGAAAAATCGGTTTACAGCCATTATTTCAAATAATAAAAGAAAATCTTCCATCCATTTTTTTTGACCCCATCTCAATTAGCATGTGCATTGAATTAACTAAATTCTCATCTGGCACAAACTGTACTACATTTTTGTCAAACAAGCTATTCAGGTCTGTGAAGAAAACATCAATATTTTTTTGCGAATTGCCCATTAAAATAATATCGCCATGCAAAATAACAGCTTGCTGTAGCCGTGTGACCTAAATCCGCTCGCCTAAGTAGATTGCGTAACATCTCCTACAATAACATCGCCGATTGATTGTTGATCTAATAATTGAATCACTGAATATGACGAGTTTGTAATTTCTAGCACGCAACCATCCTTGCATAATTTTCTTGTACTAATAATATCTAGCTCCGAATTTCGCAATGAACAATTAAAATCACCTCCACTGTTCCATTTTTCATCAAATTGCACAGCAATAATATTTAGCTGTTTGCTTTATGGTTTAACAATCAATTGCGTATCATTTTTTAACTCAATAAAATTAAGATTTGCCATTACATTATCTCGAGAAAATGGCACAGTATAATCTTTATTTCTGTCAGACCAATCAATTTGTTGATTAAAAAAAATCTAAACACACTCCATAGTTTTTCATAAAGTCTGTTCCTAATAACAATTCAACCGACGCTGAATTGATAACAAAACATTCCCATGTAATATCAACATTTGAAATTCTAAATTCAACAGTAATTTTACCAATTATATCAATAGGTAACCCATTCGCAGCTATGAGATTCACTTTTTTACTATCTCTGGTCAATGTCCGACCTTGACAATGATCTAACAATGATCTGTTCAAGAGTGGAACTGAAGACCCACTATCGAAAAGAATATTAATTTTTTTATCACACAAAACTCCAGTGATTAATACTGGAGATTTACATATTCGTTCATTGGACGAATAAGAATGAATCGAGATTTCTTGATCCAAACTATCACTTCCTTTACATATTTTATCTTGTTGCAAAATAATATCTTTATGACTTTTCTCCAATACACTTTTTGAAACTTCCTTAAAAGTATCTTTTTCGTTACAATTTTTCAATGCTTCATCTTTTATAATAATATCTTTATGGGTTTCTTCCTTAATAGCTCTTCTTGATCTTTTTTGAAATTTTCCTCTCTTTCACATAGGCTATCATGCTTGAAAATAATATCCTCTTTGCTTTTCTCCTTAATACTTCTTGAGGTTTCATGCTCAGCACTAACACTTTTCCTCTTATCACCTATTTCATGCTTTTCCAAATTATCTTCATGAATTATTTCTACCTCAACACGATCACTCGAATTAATAAAAACTTTTTTGTCATTTGAAAATTTCGTGTTACAAATGTTATCCTTACGTTTCAAGGAAATTTCCTCTTTTTCAAAACTAGCTCGAGACACATTCCGATTGGTTGTGGGGTTGTGAGCATCCACAATAACAGAACCAAGAACCCCGTCTACTCGTTTTTTGACTCAATTACTTTCCCATTGAACTTACAGCTTTTGATAGAATGCCCTTTTACTTTGCAAATTTGACAATAACTGTCTTCTTTCTTTTGATTTTTCAAGTTGAATTGTCAATTGTCAATGGAATGGTTATTCATTTCACAAATTCCACACCACATTCTATTTTGTTGTCTTTGACCATTGTTTCCTCTACCTTTGGTCCCATATCTGTCTGCCATTCCATCAAACCTATTATTATTATTATTAATATTATTATTATTATTATCCCTTTTATAAGCACGCTCTTGCGGAAATATTTTCAAAGAAGGGGCACTTTAATGCAACCTTCCTTTCATCTTTATAACACTGTTTGACTATTTTATGAACTTGCGCACAATACGTGCAGTGTCAAGGAGGACAGATTTTTGCATTCTCTTCAGCACCTCGTCTACCAAGTCAATACTTCGACATATTTCCACAACCGACTTGAGTATCAGGCCATTGACTGTTATTACAATTGGAAGTACTCTCACTGTATTCAGCCCATACATTTCCTTCACCTCAAATGATAGCTCTTGGTATTTTCTGATTTTCTCGCCTCTGGTCTTCTGAGCATTCTCATCTGAAGGTACAGCAATATCAATTATATAAGCCCTCTTCTCCAGCTGATCCAATACCAGGATGTCAGGCTTGTTGTGTACTACCCGCCTGTCTGTAATCATTTGGACATCCAGTAGATCTTGACGTGATTGAACTCAACCAGAGGAGGAGGCTGATATTTATAGTAAGGGGGGACCTCTGCAATATTCCCAAACTTGATCTGCATCTCCAAGTGCACAATTTTTGCCACATTGTTATGACGCAACATATACTCTCTTGGGGCTCTTACATATACTCTCTTTATTATTATTATTATTATTATTATTATTATTATTATTATTATTATTATTATTATTATTATTGAATTACTTCTATCAAACCGCGGGTTTTCGCCAAACCTGGGATTTCTGTCAAATCGTTGAGTGTTGCCATTGTTATTTTGCCCATAAGTAGACCTATTCGAGAAGTTGTGTTGATTATTATTAATCAATTTGTCGATATTTTCACTGATTCGCATAATATGATGATCAGTTACATGATTAGTATGTTGACTGTCTGTTGTTACTCTATCGCCTATCATTCACTTGGAAAGCTCAAACCGATCTAGATTATTTGATAATTCCGCTATTGATGTATTCGGAAGCATTACTATCCTGTCAAAAATGTGTGGCAATATATTCCTTTCATAACATTCTTAATTTTCGACTTTCTGACATATTGACATCTACTTTTGAACATGAAAACATGACTTGAGTCATATAATCGCGGATAGAGTCATAAGGTTTCATCCTATAATTCGCCAATTCTAACTCATACCTGTCCACATGAATAGGACGAAAATAGTTCTCCAATTCCTGCTTGATTTTATTGATGCACATTTTGGAAAACAGTCCGTTAAGGCACTCAGTATGATTTTCAGTTAAGTGTGACTCCAATGTGATGACGTTAAGTGTTGGGCTGATCTGGATGCACGTAGTGTTGGGCTGATACTTGTAGTCGACTGATGCATATCAAACTCGATACAGGTGACATCTCAGTTAGCATTGCCTCATGCTTGTAGTAGACGGCTGCATACCAAACTCGATACAGGTGACATCTCAGTTAGCATTGCTTCATGTTTGTAGTAGACAGCTGCATTCCAAATTCAATACAGAGTCACATAAATTTTGTATCATATTTGTAATTATACAATGTACATTTCAGGCTTGAAATGACAATGTAATTCGTTTTTTGGAAAAGAGATAGACGCTGCATACAGGATTAATTTAGGTGAGGATTAATTTAGGTAAGGTTTGGTTTTTTGATATTTTCAGCTTTCAAGGTTTAGAGTTCTGCATACAGGAATAATTTAGGAGAGGATTTTTTGAATCAATTCTTTCATGATACTGTGACTGATCTTCTGAATTCAAAGTTGTGAATGTGAACATGGATGGCAATTACCTCCAGGTAATGCAGTAGTGTTGAAGTTTGAGATACAGAGTCAGCAATAAGCATTGGCATTGCTATTGGCGTATGCTTTGGTGTCGGCTTTGGCATCGGCGTTGATATTGGCATTGGCATTGGCGCAGATTTTGGCATTGGCGTAGCTATTGGCATTGGTGCAGCATTGACATCAGCACAGGCATCGGCGTTGATTTTGGTGTTGGCATCAGCATTGGCGCAGGCATTGGCGTAGCTATTGGCATTGATTTTTGTTGTTGGCATTGGCATTGGCGCAGATTTTGGCATTGGCGTAGCTATTGGCATTGGCGCAGGCATCGGCATTGATTTTTGTTGTTGGCATCAGCATTGGCGCAGGCATTGGCGTAGCTATTGGCATTGATTTTTGTTGTTGGCATTGGCATTGGCGCAGATTTTGGCATTGGCGTAGCTATTGGCATTGGCATCAGCACAGGCATCGGCGTAGATTTTGGCGTAGTTATTGGTGTTGATATTGGTGTTGACATTGGCGTAGTTATTGGTGTAGGCCGCAGCGTAGATTTAGGCGTAGATATTGGCGTAGTTATGTCACACTAGTTTGAAAATCACCCAAATGTTCTTAACACTCTTCATGGCGTTCACTTGTTACTGATTTCGAGATTCACATGATAACTATTTCAATGTTAATGTCTGTGCTGTACCTGTTATCTTAAAATGCTTATAAACTAAAAAGAACAACTTTGATTAGGCTATCAATACAATCTAATACACATAAAAATTATTTTAAGTATCTATGAAATTGAAATTTGTTAACATCTTATTATACAGTCAGCAATACATAAATTGTGAAATATGGACATATCAATGATAAATTTAAAAAAAAATCATTCATTTATTCACTGTTCAAATATCAACATTTTAATCCATTCTTCAAAATAGAAATATAATTTCATAACACCCTGTATCATTATCAAAATTGTAAAAAACAAACATCATAACAACACAACAAAATTTAATTTCAATACATATTTCAATAATTTCAGACATTTGGTCTTCTATTCAATCATTTCATAATATATTTGCATTTCATTATTATTTAATATAACATTCATTTATAGCATGTTCATTTCACATTTATGATTTATCATTCAGGGTTTCAAAATTATTTAGTTTTAATTTTGTTCAAAAATTGTATAAAAAGCAAATTATTTAATATTATTAATCATCGTTTGTTGGATACTATAGTTTATTTCGACTCTTCAATGTTCTAAACACAAACTACATTTCATGACAAAACTTTACTATCAATCATTAAACAAGAAACCATTCAAAACATCAATAATATTTTGCTTCAAAGGCAAACAATATTCATAAGTAATCATCATTTTGCATCTATGGCAATCAACATAAGTAATCACACAAAAAAATATTATCTCATTACTGCTCTCTAAGTCATAACCTCTGTTATTCCTTCTTTAGGCAATAATGGGTTTCCATCTCAAAAAACAATCACATACCAGCAAAATTCTAATCAACAAACCCCACTAAAAATTCTACATACACTCCAGCATCCATTTCAAACGATAATCAATCATATCAAAATTTATAGAACAAACAAATTTAAAAATTTAAAAAAAAATCAATCACAAAAACTTATTTCAATTAATAATATAACAAAACGTTTTAAATTAAACCAATTATTTTTAAAATAATTTAAAATTTAAAGACTGTATAATAAGTATAAACATTTCAAGATTATAATACAAAGATGATCAAGATGAAATATGGGTGAATAAGTTCCCTAAAAAATACAAACAAGAGAAAAAGAAAACTGGGTAAATAAATTCCCTAAAACAATACAAAGAAGAGAAAGATTAATTAGAGCCTATCCTACATGTCAGTACTGAACTTTCATGAGGAAGTATATTTAATAAAATATACTACTATGGAATTTTGTAAATTCCAAGTATGACTCTAATTTGTTATAATTGTGAGCTATCACTCCCACAAAAACAACTGGTGAAGGAAAAAAAATATGTTGACTATTGTGACTGGGTGGAGAGTTCCTAGATGTCTGTAAGGCAATGTGATAGCAGACTCTAGTATCGGACCACAAAAACAAAAGTATGCAAAAGTTTTTTACAAACATTTGATGTTGCAGTCTTAAGGTTTTTATATCGCAAACAAGTAGGTCAGATAATCGAGTCCAGCCATATGTGGTTCACGCCCACACCTCTAAAAGAATCACACCTACTTGTCTACCAAAAATCCAAAGTATTGGACAGCAAAGAAAAAATAAAATGCAAAATGGGTTAAAAGCCCAGAAGAAAACTATAACCTAATTACATATGGCTTATGGCACAATATGCAATGAAAGATGAGAACATGGGACATAATTGCTCTGAAAAACCTAATTACCTAATATAATACCTAAAAAAAAAAAAATAGACATGATTAAAATATGTAATACATGATGAAAAAATATACCGCAAGCAAACAATTATTTACACAACAATGGATAGATTTTGGAAAAGTTAAGTTTTATCAACAATTTAAAGATTAGGAAAATAAGCTACTATTTCAACTTCTAAAATTATTTCAGAAAAAAATACAAATTTAAATGACTATGGACAAGATTGGTTAAGATATGTATCATAGAAGAAATTTACTGAATATTACACAAAGACAGGAAAGAATTGAAATTTGAAAAGATCAAGGGCCAAGAAAAATAGGCTATAGGAAAGAAAAAAGACACAATTATGGACTCTTACCATACACTGCGTAGCGATTATGCTATTCTGAATCCCGGCATAACACAGGATTCCTAATCATTGTGTGTTGGGGAATACCCTTTCATCATGTGATTTATTGTCATCATCTTGTAAGTAAGCAACTTGAAACAACCTTTGAATACTAATATATCGATGGAGACTTTGCGTTTTGTTTTCTTCAAGAACATAATTTTATTCATGGGTTCATTTGTTTTAACAAAGCAATTTTGCTCACAAAAGTCAATCATGCTCACTTGAGAATGCATTGCATACACCTTTTCAATTCTCAGTTGAAAGTTGAACTCATCAACTTGACTCAAAGCAACATTCATTTTGTTCACATTGTTCCTAACCTCCACAGAAACCTGTCTCATGTAATCATTCACTTTGTTAATAGTTTTCCTAACCTTCAATGTAGCAATATCACTTTCATGATAGTTAACTTTCAGTGAAGACAACTCCCTACCTACTGCAATATTCCCAAACTTGATCTGCATCTCCAAGTGCACAATTTTTGCCACATTGTTATGACGCAACATATACTCTCTTGGGGCTCTTACATATACTCTCTTTATTATTATTATTATATTATTATTATTATATTATTATTATTATTATTATTATATTATTATTATTATTATCCCTTTTATAAGCACGCTCTTGCGGAAATATTTTCAAAGAAGGGGCACTTTAATGCAACCTTCCTTTCATCTTTATAACACTGTTTGACTATTTTATGAACTTGCGCACAATACGTGCAGTGTCAAGGAGGACAGATTTTTGCATTCTCTTCAGCACCTCGTCTACCAAGTCAATACTTCGACATATTTCCACAACCGACTTGAGTATCAGGCCATTGACTGTTATTACAATTGGAAGTACTCTCACTGTATTCAGCCCATACATTTCCTTCACCTCAAATGATAGCTCTTGGTATTTTCTGATTTTCTCGCCTCTGGTCTTCTGAGCATTCTCATCTGAAGGTACAGCAATATCAATTATATAAGCCCTCTTCTCCAGCTGATCCAATACCAGGATGTCAGGCTTGTTGTGTACTACCCGCCTGTCTGTAATCATTTGGACATCCCAGTAGATCTTGACGTGATTGAACTCAACCAGAGGAGGAGGCTGATATTTATAGTAAGGGGGGACCTCTGCAATATTCCCAAACTTGATCTGCATCTCCAAGTGCACAATTTTTGCCACATTGTTATGACGCAACATATACTCTCTTGGGGCTCTTACATATACTCTCTTTATTATTATTATTATTATTATTATTATTATTATTATTATTATTATTGAATTACTTCTATCAAACCGCGGGTTTTCGCCAAACCTGGGATTTCTGTCAAATCGTTGAGTGTTGCCATTGTTATTTTGCCCATAAGTAGACCTATTCGAGAAGTTGTGTTGATTATTATTAATCAATTTGTCGATATTTTCACTGATTCGCATAATATGATGATCAGTTACATGATTAGTATGTTGACTGTCTGTTGTTACTCTATCGCCTATCATTCACTTGGAAAGCTCAAACCGATCTAGATTATTTGATAATTCCGCTATTGATGTATTCGGAAGCATTACTATCCTGTCAAAAATGTGTGGCAATATATTCCTTTCATAACATTCTTAATTTTTCGACTTTCTGACATATTGACATCTACTTTTGAACATGAAAACATGACTTGAGTCATATAATCGCGGATAGAGTCATAAGGTTTCATCCTATAATTCGCCAATTCTAACTCATACCTGTCCACATGAATAGGACGAAAATAGTTCTCCAATTCCTGCTTGATGTTATTGTATTCTATTTTAATATTTGAAGCAGCTTTTTCAGCTTTGATCATTCCTAAATATTTGTGCGGACTGCCATCCAAATAAAAAGAGAGGTATATCAACTTATCTTTGTCATCCCAATAATTGGCCATAGCTACTTGTTAAAAATATTCGAAAAATTCAATGATATCTTCTCCATCCTTTCCACTGAAAGGTTTTGGAGCTAATTAAGGACGTTTCTTGCTTTCAGACATTTCAGATATTTCCTTTTAAATGACTTTATCTGTTTGAATTTCCACTGTGTCACCAAGAATAAAAGTTGTTTGATTTGCTTTACTTTCGTGTTGATTATGTTTAAGTTTAGTCTCAGAATTATCTATTGAAAACTGACGTCGCAATTTTTGTTCCAAAAAAGCAAGATTCGGATATGTAGTCGTTAACTCTTCGGACAATTTTATATTATCAATAATGTGCTGAATTGTCCTTTCCTGCTCTCGCCAATAATCTTCTGGAGCTGTCAAATTTAACTTCAAAATTTTTAAATGGGACCTAACAAAATCTAAATCAGCGTTAATTGGGATAAACAACCGATATCTTTCTGCTAGATTGAGAGCTTGCTGAAGATTTAATTCTTATATGCGCAAATTCCTAATATCAAAAGACATGAACGACCACACTGTGAGGATTACTGGAAAAGTCCAAATATAAAGCTGGATTAAAATAACCCTTGAGCCTCCACCAAATATGTAAGCAACGATGGGAAAATGAAAAACAAGAAAAGATTGTACAGGTTTTTGATATTTAAAACAAAATCAATAAATTATTTATTACAAAATTAGAATTATAATTAGAAATTACGAAATAATAATAATCAGATGAATATTTCAGGGGCTACTCGCTTTGCTGATCTGTGGTCGTTTAGTTTATGATAATAATAACAATAAAAAACTAAAATTACTATTTAGAATTATAGATCTTACAATACCTCAACAAAATCCTTTGGCCTGTTCTTCAAAGGTCCAGTTAAAACACTCCCGAATTCAAAATAAAAAAATATAAAAAAAACTCTGCCAGTTGATGAATCAGAAACACCAGCTTTCCCTACAAGATTCAAAATCCTGAAAATACAATTATGTAGGTTTAAACTGCCCAGACTGTGACAGCCTATAATTGAATTCTCAAGACCGAATCCTTCAGGTAACCAATGCCTTAACTCAACAACTCACTTCTCAAACGGTTCAAGTATACGGGCCACGAAAGAAAAATTCCAAATCTATATGTGAAAAACACATGCAGCCTTGATTCACAGACTAAAAGTCAACTCACTCTTGTTTGTATAGCATGGAGCTAAAACCCATAATATTGCCTTCACAAAACGTGATATAACTTTGTACATTGGAGATCTTCTCGCTTTATCAATTAGATTTAATAATTAGATTCGCGACCAGATTTCCAATTCAAAGAATAATATTTCAAAAATTGAATAGGTTTTGATGTCATGTATAACATAGCTAATTAAAACACGACAAAAATTGGTGATTTTTTGGTAAAAGAATTGAAATTTCTATTATTATTATTTGTATTTTTTATAATTCTTGGTGACTTCAAATTTGCCAAATCATATTTTTCATTGAGGACAATTCCAATTAAACCAGACTTAAGTCATTTACAATTATAGTAATTAAGATGGTTGAATAGAATAATTGAACATTGAGATATGATTCAAGATTTGATATTGAAGAGGTTTTTCAAAAGGTGAAGATAAGAAGTCTTGGAGTATAGAAAAAAAATTTAAGCTCTTTAGAGTTGAAAAAATGGTACAAACCTTTACTTTTGATAACATTTTCTGATGACAAAAATAAATTTTAATTGAATGAACTCTTGAATCAAGTCGAATAATATTGCTAACCCAACCAAGTCCAATCAAAGCTTACTGAGCCTGAGCTAAGACCACATCTCTCCTAACCAAAGCTTCCTCTAATCTGAGCTTCTCTCAACCTATACTTTTCCCAACGTAAGCTTTCCCTAACCAAAGCTTTTCCAAACCAAAGATTTTCTCAGCCTTAACTTTTTCTAACCTCACCTTCTCCTAACCCAAGCTTTTCCTATCCTAAACTTTTCCCAACCTAAGCTTTCCCTAACCTAAGCTTTTTCTAAACTCAACCTCTCCTAACCTTAGCTTTTCCCAACCCTAGCTTCTCCTAATCTAAGCTTTTTATAACCTACACTTTTCCTAACCTAAGCTTTCCCTAACCAAAGCTTTCCCTAACCTGAGCTTTACAAAACTTCAGTTTCTGTTCCTCCTAACCTTAGCTCCACCTAACCTGAGCTTCTCTCAACCTGAGCTTTGTCTTACCTAAACCTTCCCTAACCAGAGCTTTTCCTAACCCAAGCTTCTCCTAACCTTAGCTTCTCCTTACCTTAGCTTTTCCCAACCAAAGCTTCTCCTAACCCAAGCTTTTCCTAACCTTAGCTTTTCCCAACCTACACTCTTCCTAAACTAAGCTTTCACTAACCATAGCTTTCCCTAACCAAAGCTTTTCCTGACCTAAGCTTTTCCCAGCCTCAGCTTTTCCTAACCCTAGCTTCTCCAAACCTAAGCTTTTCCCAACCTAAACTTTTCCTAACCTAAGCTTTTCCCAACCTAACCTCTCCTAACCTCAGTTTTATAATCCTCAATCTAACAGTGTCTGATGCAAAGTAACAATGCAGCCTATCCCAACCCACCGAAACCCTACCTAACTTTTCTCTTACAAAGCATAGCCCAACCTAATCTAACAAAGCCTAACCAAGCCTTACCAGATAAAGACTGAACAAGCCTCAGGCTTGCTCAGTCTTCATCAGTTACGGTTTGGTTGAGTCACATCAAACTTTGATAGGAAAGGTTTCATCAATAGCATTAGATACAGAAAAAAATGTGATCAGCAGTAATGGTTAGCTCCATATAAAAATATTCTCAACATTCTTCAGACAAAAACCGGCAATTTTTCTATATTTTTCAGATTTCCTATAAACTTCAATTATCAATAACTAAATGAGACTTCACTGGAGTTAATTTTCACAAAAAAAATTCCATCATAGGGAAAAAATGTAGATTGAATTAGAATTCAAGTTTGTGAAAAAAGACAATAGAATGAATATTGAATACTGAATAAAAGTGGAAAACAGAACTTTCCCATCGAGCAGTTAAAAAATCAATTAGAACTGTACGAATTGAAACCTGACATGTATGGAAGCCTCATTCGTTATCGGTAACGAGCCGAACCGAACCGAAAACGTACCGAACCGAATGAAACCGAAAGCGTGTGAAGCTAGCCTTACGGTAACCAACTCCATTCGCGTTCCAGTAAACATTTGCGCATGTGCGGCTACCGCTATTTACATGTGCACTGTGGTGTTGATGGTTTTTTGTCACATGGTTATGACAAAGGCAAGAAATATAGCTTATGCTTATCTATGGTTATGATAACCTATCGTTTCAATCATGAAGTTCACATGCTTCCAGGATTTGAAAAAATATAGTGATGAAAAAGAAAAAAAAAGGATGAGCTTGTATATTATGAATTGAAGTATAAATGCACTCATGGTGGTGTAATGAAAAGTAAGTCCAAGTGACATCGACCACAAAAAAGTAAGTCTAAGGGAAAAGAAATGCGAAAAGCCTTTAAACGAATCAATATAGACCTAAGCTATTTATTACCTAAACTCCCGATTTTTTTGTTGTGTTGGAGAGGGGTGTAGGGGGTTCTGTACCCGAAGTCCCGGAAGATAGACTAGGAAACAACTTCAGAAGTGATACTTTCAGTTTCAGTTGGTGTTCAATTTTTAGCTGCTCTAATATGATTATGCTCTCTTCAGATATGCTACACCATACATCCGCTTATTTATTTATTATAATTTTATGGCCTTCATTGGACCACTGTAGTCAGTATCTTCCACCTTTACTCCGTCCTCTCTCAGCCCAATATTTCTTCATTCGTTCAGAAATTAATTTCCTTTCCTCGTCCGAAATCACTCTTCCCATTCTGTGTCTGACTTTGATCCGCAGTCTGGTCTGTTTGTCCTTCAGGATTCTGATGTTGTCCGACTTGTTCTTCAAATCTTCGAATGTTATATTTAACTCTCTCATATCCTCCTTGAGTTCGTCAATCCATTTTATATTTGTTTTACTTTTCCACAACTTTTCAATAATTCTTCTGCTTAGTCTGTCCTCCGAAGCTCTAATCAGGTGACCGAAGAAAGATATTCACTTTTTTTTTATTGTACTTGTGACAGGTTCAATTTCTTTGTAAACAGTTTCGTTGGAAGCTAATCTCCAGTGTCCATCTACTTGATAGTTCTTGTTAATACAGGTTCTGATGATTCTTCTTTCGATTTTTAGTAATTTGTCATCCGCTTATATATGCACTAAGCTCACATTTTCTAAATACAGCATTGTAATGCATATATAGATATATAATACATGAGCTTAAAATGCACATGTGCAAACGAAGTCATAACTTTTCCTGAACGCGAACTGGAGCTATGGTTACCCATAACTGTAGCCACTGCAAAACAGAAAACTAGACTAGAGCTGCCGATCTAACTCATGTACTCTATAATGATTGTCAGCCTAACCTATAAGTCTTACTTCAGAGATTAAAACTGGCATTTCTAAGAAAAAAATATGTATTCTTGAGGTGAATTTAGACTAACAGAATTTATTATTCCTTTTTTTTCAATTGAATAACAAAAATTGAGTTGATATCTTCAATTATAACTTGAATGCAGCTATCTACCCTATAGTTAATCATATTTTATTTTCAATAAAATATATATTCTTTCAAGATGAAAAAATAAATTTTCATGATTGAGATTGAATATTTCGTCAATAAGTTGACAATTAATTGATGTGGCAACATCGCAAAGCGTGGAAGAGATAGTACCATCTGCTTTGTTGAATGATAGACAAGGATAGCAACACCATTGCAAATCATACACTGCCATTATAACGTGGACCTCACTATACAACCAATTGATCAACTGTGTAAACGTCTACTCTCAATTCGTAAAATTTCAAACTTAAACAGAACTCTAGACTAGAACAGCTGATCTAACTCTTGTACTCTTTAATGATTGTCAGCCTAACCTATAAGGCCCACTTCAGAGATTTAAAACTGACATTTCCAGTATTAAAATATGTATTTTCGAGGTGAATTCAGACTAACACACTTTATTATCCCTTGTTCTTCAATCAAATAACAAAAATTGAGTTGATATCTTCAATAATAACTTCCATTCAAACCTAAGACCAGTTATAGAATAGACACGGCCCATTGTATATTCATACTGAAAATCGATGAAGCCAACATCTACTGCCAAATCCACCCATCTTGACGTCACAGCAGTGACGTCACGCATCTTATAGAAATTATAGAAAACTTTTTTGAGTTTGTTGTGTAAGTTTTTGTAGTGTTTAACTTACATTGTTGTTAAACAATGCATTGTTGTTGTACATGGATTGTTCTCCATATCAGATTGTTATTTATTTATGTAATTATTATTTATGAAAGTGGTAATCTCCTGCGCAGCATATAATAGCACTGGAATTTTTAGTTTTCAGAAAATGAGTGGAATATGTTTTCATGAGTAAGTTGAAATTTATACACATAAATATTGTAAGTTGTAACTGTAATATTATCCTTGGTTATGATGTCAGTGAACTCATTGCAACATGACAATAAATAAGTTTTGGGCTGCACTTTAGTTTATGGGCCGCGGAATCTAGCATTGAGACCTACATAGATCGATAGAGGAGGTCCAGACAAGATCAACCATGTATAACATTGTTGTCGATTTCCAAGGATTAGCTGAACAAACATGGCAGAAAGTTGAAATTTTTATATTGATTTTTATTTTTTTACGGTTACAATAGGTTCTAAAATGGTGCAATCTTATGTAAAATTGATTCTACAATAAATTGTGCAATTTTTTTGCTTCAAAAGAGGTTAACTTCAGTAGTTTTTGAGATATTGCCGAAAATGTGCAGGAAAGTGCAAATTTTTTGATTCAAAAGAGGTTAACTTGTTTTCATTGTGATTGATAGGTATTTCAAACAATAGGATTTAGTAGAATAATAAATTCTGAAGAAAAAATGTTCTGTCACTTGATAGCCTCAACTCAAAATTAATTGAGATATTTGGTCTAATAAAAATATTGCAACTCCATTTTTTGCTACCAAGGGAAAGCTAATGTTAGGAGAAGCTTAGATTAAGGAAAGCTTAGGTTAGGAAAAACTTAGATCACGAAAAAGCTTAGGTTATGAAAATCTTAGGTTAGGAAAAGCTTAGATTAGAGAAAGCTCAGGTTAGGATAAGCTTGGGTCTGGAAATACTTAGGTTAGGGAAAGCTTTGTTTAGGAAAAGCTTAGGCTAGGAAAGCTTAGGTTAGGTAAAGCATAGGTTAGGGAAAGCTTGAAACAGGAAAAGCTTGGGTTGGGGGAGGTTTAGGTTAGGTAAAGATTAGGTTGGGGAAAGCTCAGGTTAGGAGACTTTGGGTTGGAAAAAGGTTAGGTTATGGAAAAAAGTTTTTGTTTGAGGAAAGCTTAGGTTTAGAAAACTTGGGTTAGGAAAAGCTTAGGTAGGGTAAACTTAGGGTAAACTTAGGTAGGTTAGGTTTGGATAAACTTTGGTTAGGAAAAGTTCAGGTTAGAGGAAGCTAAGGCTAGGAAACCTTAGGTTATTAGAGTTAAGGTTAGAAAGAGCTTAGATCAGGAAAAGCTTAGGTTAGAAAAGCTTAGATTAGGAAAAGCTCAGGTTGGGAGAGATTAGGTTAGGAAAAGCTTAGGCTAGAAATAACTTAGGTTAGGGAAAGCTTATGTAGGGTAAAGCTTAGGTTTGGAGAAACTTTGGTTAGGAAAGCTTATGTTAGGAAAAACTTAGGTTGGGGAAAGCTTAGGATGGGTAGAGCTTGTGTTAGGAAAAAATTAGGTTGAGTAAAGCTAAAATACTACATTTGCTTGTATTTTTTTCAAATATCTTGATAATTCATGAAGGCTTTAACCTTAAATCTATTTCAATGGATTCCCTGCAAAAATCTAAATGAGATTCAGCTAATTTAGTAGACACTGGAATAGTAAAAAAATTGAAAAGTATGGAGTGTGCATTTTTTCCCAAATATCTTCAACAATTTTAAGTTGAGGCTATCAAGTGACTGAACATTTTTTCTTTAGAATTTATCATTCTACTGAATCCAATAGTTTAAAATACCTATTAATCACAATGAAAACAAGTTAACCTCTTTTGAATCAAAAAAATTGCACTTTCCTGCACATTTTTCGCAATATCTCAAAAACTACTGAAGTTACAAACCTGAAATCAGTTTTATTGGATTCCGCGTTAAATTTTACATAAGTTTGCACAATTTTAAAACCTATTGTAACCATAAAAAAAATAGAAATCGATAAAAAAATTTCAACTTTCCGCCATGTTTGTTCAGCTAATCCTTGGAAATTGACAACAATGTTATACATGGTTGATCTCGTCTTGACCTCTTCTATCAATCTATGCAGGTCTCAATGCTAGATTCCGCGGCCAATAAACTAAAGTGCCCCCTTGTTTTGTAGGCTACCGTACCTTATTATTTTTAAAACACATTATAACTTTGAAGACGATAAGACATAACACATTATAAGTTTACTGATATCATTTTTGCCCGTAGCTAGAAATAACCCAAAAAAACCATTAATCTGAAATACACACAATCTGAAAGTTTTCCATACAATGCGTGCCGTCACTGTTGTGACGTCAAGATGGGTGGATTTGGCAGTAGATGTTGGCTTCAGAGGCTAGACTTCCTAACGTGTCTATTCTATAACTGGTCTAAGGATACAAAAATCGCCTTGAGCCTTGTACACACGTCCGTACAGATTTGCGGAACAATCGTATGTACACATGCCTCGGCATTCACTGTACGTCCTTGTGGACGCGTTCCACGTATGCCTCGGCATTCAAAAAGCTATCTGATTTGCAGACGACACGAAGACATGGTAGATGTAAATTTTCCACATCATGACAACAATGGCGTCATTCCATCATTGAAGATAATTATTACAAAATGCAGCTGTATCATTTATTTCAATGACTTGTATAATAAAATCGAAAATAAAACTTGACAAACGATGTTGGTGGGTTGAACGATTGTAGGTTGAACTAAGAAAATAAATTGCTACATGACATAAGATATGAGATTGTCAATTCAAACTTTATTAGTATGTGAAAACATTATTTTGTTAATATACTGAATCTGATTCAACTAGTTATCAAAACAAATAATACCATCATGAGGGAAGCAATAACTTTACAAGAACGATTGGCCCTAACTTTGAGATTCTTGGCATTAGAGATTCATTTGTTGGTTTCCAATATCTATTCTGAATCTCAAAAAGGAAAATTTCTACAATAATTCCAGAAGTTTTGATGACCTAATCAAAGCACTTAACACTGTTCTACAAAATTGACAGTCTTCTTTAACGAAATTAGCCATAAATAGAATCAAATACTGAATTGCTGCCCATTTTAAACCAACTCTGCTCATACACATGACAAAACAAGATTCTCGAAAAGATTAGCTTCAAGATTTACTTCAAGGAATACTAGTTCAAAGTTTGAACAAATCTCTCTATGGATAGCCTAGCTATCTAAAACATATAGCCTAATATCATATTGAAGATTACAATTTTAATTACCAACTCTGATTGATAACATAAAACAATCACAAGATGATTTGATAGCCACAGTAAGATAATATGTGAGCTATACTTTTTTGTAGGAACCCTGTAGAGAAGCTATTTTCACTTGAATTATGAAGTTCTAAATTTGTTAATCATGATACAAATTATATACTCCATGCATGTTTCTATTTAAATATTTGACAATCCGCATACTAAAAGATTACAAAAATCCTACAATTTACAATAATTAGTTATTGGATCACAATTTGATTTGACATTCATTAACCTAATTCATTGGAATTAGGTTATGACGCCTTCAATGTTTACGTTTTGCCTCACCCGTATGGCAAAAACGCGTCCACACGTACATTCAATGCTCGCCCGAGGCGCCTTTGAGCACGCCAAAATACCGACAGGGTTCTGGTTCGCCTACATGCCTCAGCGAACAGTGTCCAGACGTGCGAATGCAAGCCCATACACGTACGCTCACCCGAGGCAAACGTACCTGCAAAGACCTTAAAGATGCATCTCTTTAAGGTCTTTGCGTACCTGTGTACACCGTTCTGATGGAACACAGACTGGGTGTGAGCTTAGACCAGTTATAGAATAGACACGCTGGGAAGTCTAGCCTCTGAAGCCAACATCTACTGCCAAATCCACCCACAACAGTGACGTCATGCATCCTATGGAAAACTTTCAGATTCTATGCATCTTTAAGGTCTTTGATTGTGTCTATTTCAGATTCATGGTGTTTTTAGGTTATTTCTAGCTACAGGCAAAAATGATATCAGTTAAGTTATAATGTGTTATGTGATATCAGCTTCAAAGTTATAATGTGTTTTGAAAATAATAAGGTACGGTGGCCTACAAAACTAATTTATTGTCATGCTGCAATGAGTTCACTTACATCATAACCAAGGATAATATTACAGTTACAACTTACAATATTTATGTGTATAAATTTCAACTTATGCATGAAAAGATATTCTTCCACTTTTTTTCCTAAAAATTTCAGTGCAATTATATGCTGCACAGGAGATTAACATAAATAGATTACATAAATAAATAACAATCTGCTATGGAAAACAAGCTATTTTTAACAACAATGCATTGTTTAACAACAATGTAAGTGACCACAAACACTTACACAACAAACTCAAAAAAGTTTTCTATCATTAATTTATTATGATGCGTGACATCAAGATGGGAGGATTTGGCAGTAGATGGTAGATTCATCGACTTCCAGTATGAATATACAATGGGCCGTGTCTATTTTATAACTGGTCTAAGGGTGTAAGTGTATGTCCAGTGCCAACAACCTAACATACAAGTCATAAAATTTTTAGTTGGGATTGATTTAGTATGTTATTTTGAGCACAAAATCACAAAAATTAAATGGCGGTCACTATTGATTTTAAAATAAACTAGGTTCGAAGTAGCACAATTTTACTTGTATTTAACCTATAAGTGGCAGCCATTTTGACTATCGAAATCATCAAATTATGATTTTCCAAATCTACCTTTCCCTAACCTAAACTTCCCTAGCCTAAAGCTTTTCCTAACCTAAAGCTTTCCCTAACCTAAGTTTTCCCTAACCTTAGCTTTCCTAAACTAATACATTAGAGGTGTTTGAAATGTTGTGAACAAAATGATGTTGGTAAAACTAAATTATTATTTTTTTAATTCATGATTGGTGACCGCCGTTTATCTCTTGTGATTTTGTGTTCAAAATGACATACTAAATCGATCCCAAACAGAAATTTGATGACATGTATGTTGGCACTGGGCGTACACTTAAGCACACAGACTGCATCTTTGGTTTCTCAAACAATCATAATTAATATTTTAATCTACATTTTTTAATTAAATTTAAGCTTCCCTGTTTCAATTTTTTGTCCTCTTTCAAGTAAAAGAAAATGAGTTGATCTTCAAAAATAGCTGAATACAGAGTTCGCTCGCATGGTGAAATTTAGCCAATATATCTACTTCTAGCATATAATTAATAATATCGGGACACCGAGCTTCGCTCGTTATTTATTGACTTTTGATAAACCGAACACAATTCTTCAAAATGATAGGGGAAATACTAACAGGCACAGCCCAAAACTGTTTCTTTCCCGAATTTTTATTTATACACTATGGGCCGGTTTCCGAGCTTGAGATTTAGCTAAGTCCTAGACTTTAAACAGCTGGAGTCAGAAAATTGGTTTTCCAAAACGGGGTGTAGTCGCTGTCATTGTCATAGTCACGTTTGAATTAAATTTCGAAAAACTAGAAAATTGAACACAAAATAAAATAAAGAGAAAATGATGTAAAGTTTTGGCTATTTTGAATTATTTAGGAATGCCTAATTTCGTCAAGGAAAAACGTTTCCAATATTATAGAAATGAGAAACTAAAAACCATGACTACTGTTATAAAAGCTGGGACTACACCCCGTTTTGGAAAGCCAATTCTCTGACTCCAGCTGTTTAAAGTCTAGGACTTGGCTAAATCCCGAGCTCGGAAACCGGCCCTAAAAATAGTACAGAAAGTAGGTTATGTTCCATACACTTGAATTCAGGTACAATTTTCTGTTCAAACATTTGAAAACAAAAAATTCATAATTTAGATTATATACAAACCAAATTGAATAACACTCACTAATCACTTGAAATTATTGTCAAATAATGATCAACTTTGAAAATTATGATATACTCTAGTTTAGGAGAATTATCATGTCATGTCAACAAATCAGATTATGTTGATCAAATCGATTAAATTGTCTAGCTAGATAAAATTTCTAGCTGATTGATTATGATTACACAGCTGGAAATAATTCTATCTCTCTCCCACACAGGCACGCGCATCTTCTGTTATCGAGAGATAACGAAATTATCATCTGTTTTCCAAGGATAAATTATCCTTTCAATGTCATTCAGTGAGTTCTCCAAAGAATGGAACCTAGTGCAATCGAATCTTTCTATTATAAACCTACTATGTTCCAAATTTTGTGAAAATAGTTAGAGCCATTTTCGAGATCCGTAAAACATAAATAGCCAGATATGAAAATAACCAGATATATAATGTGATGTACCCAATGATTGTACAGCCCCTGAATTATGAATTAGAATATTTATAGACCATTAAGCAAACAAAACAAATTCCATCACTGGGAAAGAATCACAATCTTATCTAAGGCAGATAAACAACAATTATCTGACCTATAAAGGCTGCAACTTGTAAATCAGTAATAGTATATCTTCCAGAAATTTATTAACAAAAGCCACATGTATTCATAATGTTCATTGTTTTGATCGGTAATTCAAATATTTGGTGGTTAGAATTGAACCGATACATAACCCTAAACAAACCAAAGCTAACAACTTCTTTTGAATTGGTAAACTTATCTCATTATTTAACAAATGTATATTGTAGTAGATGAAATTATATTATTCATTTTATGTTTTTATGGAACCTGATGATAATTTTGAACAACTCACAATAAGGAATTTTACTCATTTAAAAGCTTTAAAGTTGAATCTATTTCCACCACCCGTTTGGCGCATTTGTTACGTCACAGAATCTAACCAATCCTGAATTGGTATGTAAATTTGGAGAGCATTAATTTTGTAAGAAGAAACCATTGATATAGAGAATAAGATTAAGAAGAGCGAAGTCCGCTATGATGCCACTGCGCTAGTGTAGCTACCAGAAATTTCGGGCAAGAAGTTGGGTATTTGTATTCGCTGTGTAGAAAAAGAGCCTTTTTCAAATGATAAAATTTTTTTATTGGAGCAATAAAAAATATTCAAAGTATGGTAGTTTCATGAAGTGCTTATGGATGTATGAATCTGCATGCGCCAGATAAAAATATTTCTTTTCATACATAAGTATTTTTATATTTTCATCGGTCATGTTTCATGCAGGCTAAGCCTATTGCCAAATGATCGTTTCAAGGAATATTGTGCTTAGGTTGATTCATTATCATTATTTGCCAAATAATAAAATATAAGTTTCGGTAATATTATAATAAATATTTTATTTCCATAGATCCAATATAGGTATCCATATTCCATTCCATTAATTTGTCTTATATTGTAATATCTTGTGAACTATGAAAATATTGTATGCTAAATTTGTATTATAAAAAATATTATTTGCTAAATTTGTATTATAAAAAATATTATTTGCTAAAATTGTCTATAAATTCTTCATCATTGTTATTGTTTTATTTTTCCCGTTCTTATAATATGTAACTATTTATTATCTTATATTAAATATAGGAGTATAGAGTATAGTTAGGTACCTATACTTAAGTTGCAAAACGAATGAGAAACAGTTTCACGAAATATTGTGATAACAGTTAATTTATTATTATTTGCCATCTAATAAAATATATGGTAATATTAGCGATCTATAATAAATGTTTTATTTTCCATATCCTAAATACATGGTAATAGGAAAATATTGTAAAAATGAGATTCACTTGCTAATAGAATGGATCAAAATCTGTAGTGAGGTAGGTTCACTAAATTAGATGTTTGGTCGAGTTAAATAATGTTTAATGAACAAATCATTGTATCATATGGTAATGGAAATGACGAAAAGTTGAAAAAAAATTATATTGAAGTCCATCAAGTATGTCGAAAGATATAACGCAATGAAGGTCGATGTTTTCCCATATAAGTCTGTCTGGGCGCCTGACTTCTTGCCCGATATTCAATGGCGACGAGAAATGAAGGAGGCATCATGCTTCCAAACGCTTGAAGGTATAGCTTAGTCATCTAACTATATATATCAATGGAAGAAACTCAGGTGGAAATTAGAAGAGGAGGACTGGAGGCCATTTTCGGAAATTACCAGTGGGATTCAGACATGGTCCACATACTTAATTTTTAAAAGCTTCAATTCCTGTTTTAATGTAATTTAATCTTTGTTCTTTCTGTTTTTAAAAGTTTATCTAAAGTTCCTATAGTAATCTGTGATATCAATTCTCGCAAATTCATTTAAACAAACCCTAAAATTATAATAGTGAGGTCTGTTCGACAATTTCGCCACGTGTGAAGGATCTAGCTGGCAGGATATATTCTACGGCCAAATATATTTTGAATACCAAAACGGAAACAAAAGTCTACATAAGTTGTTTGAACATATAGAAGGGGATCCCCGCTATTCTACGAAAATTATACAGCATATAAATTATTCGTCAATTTGGGAAAAAGTCATGACTATAGATTTAAGGGTACCAAATTATTCTAAATGGTTTTTATTTCAATAAGTCAAATTGAATATTCATGCTGTACTTAGCCGAAAGGTCTATTTCCTTAGGCTAACCCTCACCCTGAGATATTTTTCATCTATTCGTTCACTCTATTTTCAAATTATAATTTTGTATTAGCCTACTTGGCCTATTTAATTTTGTATGTCTTTTGACCCTTTCCAAGGGCTATCACCTACCTCAAATTAATCAATTAAAAATTATCATATTTTCATACAGTATCTATCATTTGAATTCAACTTTATTATCATTCAATATTCACTCATTATCAGTTGGAAACTATATTTTGTATAATCTGTTCATCTATCAATTCAATTTTTTTTGGGGGGGGGGGGAATTTCTTCAACAATATATTCATATTATCTATTCACCTCTCTGGATTTATTCCATTACACCTCTAAGTTCACTCTCTCTCAACTGACACAACATATCAATCGTGCAAGACATGACCTGCTTTGCAGTAATCAGATATTATTGAGTATCATACATATTATTAGAACATTATTTCTTCTGGTGGTAGATGGTAGTTGACATTCATATCAAATAATAAAACATTTTATTGGAGATATCATCCCGTACCAAGTAAGGTCAACTACATTCAACATACCACATCGAGGTGTATTGGATCCAGCATTAACAACCAGTTAAAACCACAAGAAGAGGTAATTGATCGCATAGACAGCATCAAAATTAAATTCAGTACTTGAAGCATCTACTATTTTGGTCTGGCACTTCGCAATCTTACAGCCTATAGTATTTGTCAGAGACCTGGTTCGCATGGATTTGCCATTTTGTTTGTTGTCCTGTGCGGTCTAATATCTCTTTCAACTGTAACACAGGTATTAGAGTCTAAGTATACTGGTTATTATTTGGAGAGTGAACTTACTCAGAAGTTCAAATCTCTGCTTGGTCCTAGCGACAGCATTGATTATAATAGGCAGATTCAAACTGAACTGCATTTTATTACCAAATTGAATTCAATTTTAATTTACCACATCTCCACCTACAGCATTAGTTTGGAAGTTTACAGTCTCTACTTCAGCTACCTTTGTAGACCGCCAACCTTAACAAATCACTTCATCAGTTTAACAAATCACTTCATCAAATCAATCTCGTCTATATAACATTCACTCTGCCTAGATCCTCTGAAATCCATGCCGTCAATGCATTTGCAAGACGGATAAAAATCAAACTAACCTATAATTACAAAGTACAGTTTAGTGTCAGGAGATTTTTTGAAACTTTGGATCAATTGCAACTTGTCTAATTTAGTCTGAAAATTCATCATGGCAATCGTAGTCAAGCTAGAGTGACACAGAATCTCAATTATTAATAAGGCATGCCCTGCATGATTGATGTGGGTAAGAGACTCGTCAGCTAGTGATGAATTTTTAAGGGAGAGAAAGAATGGACTTGAAATTGAACAGATATATTTTGTATGTGGACCAAATCACATGAAACAAGAGACTACAGGGTTTCGTATCCTAGCTCATAGGATCTAAGAAAAGCAGAATTGGAGAGTGAACTCACTCAGAAGTTCAAATCTCTGCTTGGTCCTAGCGACAGCATTGATTATAATAGGCAGATTCAAACTGAACTGCATTTTATTACCAAATTGGATTCAATTTTAATTTACCACATCCCCACCTACAGCATTAGTTTGGAAGTTTACAGTAGCCTACCTACTTCGACTACCTTTGTAGACCACCAACCTATCAGTTTAACAAATCACTTTATCAAATCAATCTCGTCTGTATACCGTTCACTCTGCCTAGATCCTCTGAATTCCATGCCATCAATGTGTTCGCAAGATGGATAAAAATCAACCTAACCTATAATTACAAAGTACAGTTTTATAACCTCAAATTTTCCAACTGTTTATTTGGTTTTTTAGTTCAATTACTCCAGTTTAGCAAAATTCATTCAGTGCATGTTCATGCCCCTCCACGGAGCAGTACATGACAATAAATACAGAAATTGCTCGCTTAATATAATACGATGATGATAAATGTATCTACAGTAACTATCAGCTACTTATAGATTCTCTGTAGTTGGTATCTTCTGTTTCAATTTTATCATAAACAAATGATAAAACTTCACTGAATTGGTCCTTATACTACCTAAGTCTGAAGTATCCCCTAAATTTGTCTTCATCATCTGTGAACAGAGTGAAAAGCTCTGTCGGCCCACAGATTTGGTGTAAACAGAAACTCTGCGGAAGCTCAGATATCTGTGCTCTGTTGCTCTGCCACTCTGTAGATCAAAATCAAGATTAGTCCATTGGAAGGAATAGGATATAATAATATATCAAACGTAATTTTCTTCTATTTCCCTATAAATCTTCTTGTATCTCCGTATTTTTGTATTTAACTCAGTATTGAACCATTTTCTTACAACAAGAAGATTTAGGCTAACGTACATAAAAATTGAGAGAGCACACAACCACACACATACTTTCGAAACACATTAATCAATTAGAACTCATTCAGCGTCCATCTCATTTAAATGTCTGACAGCAAGTCAAGCGGCGTCTCTTTACGTGCCAAGCCATCAATATGAGTATAATTATGGCAACGGTAGCCGATTTTGTGAATTTACGACGATGTTGTCGACAGCAGTGGCAGTGGGTCTGGTGGGGCTGGTTGGTTCTAGTTCAGTGTAAGACAAGGAGCTTGTTAAAAGAAAGGGCCCGGCTATAAATAGGTAACAAGATTTAAGAACACGTAGGGAATCTGTTAGCGCACGTTTAGCAGCCCAGCCACCAGCTATGATGAGAGGAGTGACTGAGTGAGTGACCCCGCGCGCTCTTTTGTTTTTACCTCGAACCTGGATGGGGGTGGCTGTCCCTCCCCCCTTTGCGCCACTACAGAGACAGTGTTGGATGGCGCCAGCGCCCGACTCACTTTCTCAGTTGCCAACGCAACAAGTAGTCGAGACTAGAGACTGCGACTGCGACGTCGAGTGGCGACTCAAGATTAGTCTCTCTCATTATAGTTGGATACCTGTTTGGGTCGTCGTCGTTTTATGGCTTATGGCCCGACCACTTGCATTCTACACATTTATCCCACATTGCACTCATAAGCCACGCATATAGGGCTTAGAACCACCAAAAACCTTTGACTTCATCAAATTAAATTATAATGAAACTGGTGATGACATGGTCTACTACCATGAATTACTTACACTAATGTAGCTGTGATGAGTAATAGACTTATCATATCAAGCTTCCACAGAAAAAGCTTGGAAACTATCAATAAAAATTGTATTACACTACGATATTCGTGTTCTATACCATGAGTTCACGTGACTGCAGAAGAAATTCCTAAACTATCTTATCATGGCTAGTTGAATAGAAAACTCTTGGAATATAATTATTTACAAACATGAATTACAAATACATTAAAATTTAGATTAACCAAATTGCTCCCACACTGGATTGATTAGTGTTTATTCTACTATAGTGAGGTCCATGTTATAATGGCATTGGAGAAAGATAGGAGAAAAACGTTGCCGATCCCCTGTCTTGCCAATGCCTTCTAAAGACGGTAGCTGATACATTGATGTAATATTAACTGTTTATTCTCGTTTAAAATAAACATTTATATTTTATTAAGCAAGAAATAATATTTTCCAATAATTATTTATTGAATCTTCGTAATAATTGAGATGAAATATTTTGTTAATTAATTATTGATTATAGCCTACATTGTAAAAAGACGATCTGACAAGAGAGCAAAGCAGAAAAAAATAGTGCTATCCGCTTTGTTGAATGATAGACAATGATAGCAATACAATTATAACTGCCATTATAACGTGGACCTGACTCACCTGACTATAGTGAATGAGAACTCGGGTAGAAATTTGTAGAACTTATTATGTACATCCTTTCTTCTGTTTAGAAACATACTCTGTATTATTTTCACTAGTGGAATAACCAATATTAGTAGAAGAAAGTCCAATGTTTTTTTTATAATAATATCATTATTTCCGCCTTTTCCAACTCTTTCATTACACAATTCAGTCATAAATAAGATTCAAGAGTCAATAAGATCATATTTTTATAAAATTTTAATCGAATTATATATTCAATACATTCCATCCCTTTTACGTTCGTTCTTTTAATCAATCAAGATTGTAATTGTTAAGAAACATAAAATTGAGAGACTACTGCGCACGAGCAGGATGAATGAACATGCTTCCATGTATCTCAGTATTTGAACGTTAAATTTGAGTTTTATTGGTGAATTTATAAGTTTTACTTACGAAATTACAAATCATTAAGTGCTAGTTTACTGTACTGTGAAGTGAATTCCCTGTTCTCAGTCTGTAGTTGCTGGTGGTGGGCAATTTCATTTTTGACTATCTTCCTAACCTAAGTTTTTAGCTGGCTCAAGTGAGTAGACAGTCGTTTGTCGGGGCACGTTCTTCTTCAAAGTATATTCAGAGTACACTTCAGAGTGCTTATCTTTGTGAGTCCATCTTAACATTGGTGAGCAGACAATTCTATTGTCTTTTAGTCATTATCAAGTGTTAAGATAAGACTGTTTGTTTCTGAAATTGGATCGTATTTCTACTGTTAGTAAGTGTAATCAGCTGTGCGTACTTTCGAACATTTTGCCGGGAAAGCTAGTATCCTAGCAACTGGTAGAATTGTGTGTAGTTCTGATTAGCGACTGCGGGAGTTTTGAAATGCTATAATCGGCTCCGCATTCACAATAATAAATAATGTTGTTATTCTGCTTTATTCTGTGATTGCCTCTCTATGCTTCATTTCTAATACTACTGGCCACTTTTAGCGTTCAATTACCGGCAGTTTTTCCATTTGAGTCGATCCTGTTTTTCCAAGGATGAATAATTATTTTCCTTTTCATGTCCTTCAGCGAGTTTTCCCAGGGATGAGACCATGTGCAATCTCATTTTTATATAAAGAACCTCCTATATTGCAAATTTCATCAAAATAGTTAGAGCCATTTTCGAGATCCGTTGGACATAGATGAATACCCATACACCCATATAACTATAAACTCATATATTCAAATAGATATTTACAGAAATTGCTTGCTTTATTGCTGAATTGTGTGCAATCGTATTTTCATATCATAAACCTAGTATGTTCCAAATTTCGTGAAAATCGTTAGAGCCGGTTTCGAGATCCGTTGGACATAAATAGCCATATAATCATATAACTATATAAATATGTATATAAATCAATACAGAAATTGCTCGCTTTATATAATAGGATTATTGCATTTCAGTCAAATAGTTATTACAAATTTGAACAGAAATGATGTGGATAACTTAACAAATATCCATATTTAACCCTCTTAAGTATGAATTTGCTTGAGAAATGTATTGAAAATATAGATAAATAAATAATAATATTTATTTCCATCAATATTCAATTATTTTTCCTATTATCGCGTGCCAATTTTATTCATAGCAGGCTCATTACAATCTGTCTGCTAGTGAGGGTTTCCCGGTTTATAATTATTCTAAACCAGTAAAAGAGGCCAGTAAAGAATTATGAGGGTAGATGAGAGAGCCTCAATCCCCTCAATCTAAAAGGAAATACATCCTATTCAAGTCGGAACAGTTGAGAGAAATCCATAATAAAATTCAATTTTTCAATAAAAACATTCTAATTTCGACTTAATTGTTGTCTAGAGTAGAGTACGATCAGAGGGGATATCAATATGTCCTAACATAAGACTCACTCCCTGATCCCTAGACTGTCTTCTTTTTTCACAACAATTATTTTTTCAAACATTCTTCCTCCATATTCTCAGTATAATCTTTTGCTAAAACCATTCAATAGAAATATTATATTAAACATGGTGCAAACTCAGACCCTGTTAAAACTCGAACGTTGCTTTGGAACAAGTTTCTTCCGAACAATTCTGGATGCTCTCTCTCATTACTGCACTTCTTTCTGCTATCAAAGTTCGAAATTGACTCAAAAGTAACATATTCATTTCACGCTGGTAAGTCACGACATAGTGTTTACGAACGTAGTTAAAAGTTTATGAGGACGTTAGGAAGAAGTAATAAGACGTTGTGGTGTGTTAGAACAGCATTCGGCAGAAAATTAAGGAGTCGTTCTGAGTTGCAATAAAGGCGTGCGATCGTGAGCCGTGTGGCGAATCAGCGGTTGATCAGCACTCAGTATTGGAAGCGACCACCTTAACACCACTCAGCAGCACCAATGCTGATATAAAACTTATCCGTCAACTTTTTTGCCAATTTCAGCATTCCAATCTATAACGCCACCACATTAAATTAATAGCACATGTTCAGGTACATTAGCGGTCTGTACATGGACATACCATTAGAAATAGAGCACAGAATGTAGACTATATTATGATAGGACAGTTAAAAATATTTGACATAGTACATGATAAAAGTCTGTGTTTTTGTTTTATGAGTCTCGCAATAGTGGATAGAGCGAAGTGGAACTACGTTCGCTTCACAAGAAAAGGAATACATTCATTGAAAAGTATGATTGCTTCTTGTGAACATCCAAGTTCTATTCATTACTGAGAATCTGCGAAGAGCCAAGGCTACACTTATCATGCAGCTTTACGATCTCCTTCCGATCCGATCAAAAATATGATCAGTGATGAAAACGACCTCGAATTACTGTATGTATGCCACACATGTCCGTCATGTGATCCTTTCTCTCAGAGTAGCCTATTATAATTGATCTTCTATTTTCTGGCCCATGAGTTTCTTGAGTTGTTTAGGTAGAACATTACATAATCCCATTCCTGATACTCTAACACCCCACTCATATGGGGTTGTATGATAGACGTCGACCCTCAGGTTTTGACGGTACCTGGTTACGTAACAAACTTCTGACCCCATTAATTTTTACGATAAGCTACTCATCTGAAAAAGTCCTACCACCCTTGGCAAAAAGTAGGAATGGAATTGTTATCTTACCGATGATATCTGAGGTCAAAATGTTTCAACTTTAACAAAACTATGAGTTACACCTATAATTGCGTTGAAAATCGGCATCGTCATCATACAAGCGGTTTGGTTTTTGTAAGGGGCGTAGCCGGGGTTGGTAGTCTACTTAAGAGGATTGTTCAACTAAGAGTTCTGTGTTTCTATGCTTGTTTAGGGTGGGAGAAGATAAACTGATATTTTCTTTCGCTTTACAAGGTATAATTCAGTAATGTGTTTCTTTAGGATTCTCGTCACATCTACGTCCATCAGGGTTCAGCATTGGGCCTAGGCATAGCCATAAGCATCGGACTCACAGCAGACTGGGTTCTTACTACAGAAATAGTAAGACTCTCTTTCACTAATGAGCTCAACTTCTTGGATTGTATATTTTTAAAGAATTGGTTCCACATATCTCTGGTTCTAGATTATTTATGAGTATTTTTCCAGCATCTGAACTAGATTTAATTGAATACGGAAAGCTTGAATGGCGATGAGTACAACTCGAAGTTTGTTCTGCTTCATTTTTCAAAAACACAATATTACTAAGCTTTAAACTTTAATTATCATTTGTCAAATTTTACACATGCTACGAAGTTTTTCAAAATTACTCTCAATAAGTAGGTTCGGCCCTAAATAAAATATTATACCCTATTATTTTATTCATTCACTCCAATTCTGAATCCCAATAGCCAAGCAAACGCCCTATTTGATTTTTCAAAGTCTATTACCAGCTTTTCGCTGATACAGTACTGTTGAGTGCCAAGTCCACACCAAATGTTACATTTAACTCTGGTGGCTTATAAACTATGTTATATTATGAAATTGTAGCCTTTACCCTATCGTAATGGCTAATAAAAAATGGGTAATAAACGTCGATATAAACAGAAGAGCTTCACCTCATTTTTTGTAGTTGTTGTAAGTTAATATGATACCTCTGGATGAAGTTGAGTTAATTCTCCATTACAAGTGGATTGGTATTGTTTTAAACGTTATTATTTCCATTGTAGTTTTTCAACTTTTTTGGTGACAAAATTAAGTAGAATTGAGTTTTTCAAACCAAGACTCATGGCACATAAGATAAAATGATCACAAATAAGAAATAGCTCGTTTTTGGTCTGTCGCATTGACAGGAAATCATGCTTTATTTAATTCGAGTGGCTGCTTTATGGGGCACGGCCTCTCCCTTCTGAACAGTTCGTGGTGAAGGTCTCACAGTCCTAACCCATAACTCTCCACCGTTTCATATCGTAGGAAATGAAACGCCAGGATTATTCTAAGCAAGTTCAAAGGGTTAAGAAACGTTGTGGTTGAACGGAATTTCAGACTCACTGCACAGCGGGGGATATTGTAAACGTGCGTTCTGAAAAAGCCAAGTATACTTTCTTATCACGGCGAATAACGAATAATGGTCGCTCACAGTTAAGGCTAGGGTGGACAGGCCAAAAGGTGTCTGGTCCTGCCTGACGTTATTCCGATCATCAATTGTTGGCCTATACCTCTCGTTTTGCTGAGCTATCCTGAATGCTGTTTTGAATAGCTTAACAGGAAATAAGCTATTTCAATGCCAATACAGAGAAGCATCTTCCCACAAAATCCTTTTCTTTGTTGTTTGTTGAATCAGTAGTTATAACCGTATAACCACTTAACAATAGTTTGCTTCCAACAATGTTTCTGAATTCTCAAAACTCTACCAACTACATTCTAAGTGAACAGTAAAGTTCAAATGGACTTTTCATGACTTTTATTGAAAATCGAATTCATATAGAGCATAATGCATAGGAATGTATAAGACGTTGATGATAGATTTTAATCACTGTTTGTCATAACTTTGTGTAAAATTATGTTTTTGATGAAATATATAATTTTTGTTAAGAGCTTCAATAATTAAAATATCATTTAACAATTTATGGGCTTGCTCATAGTAGGCTTCCATTTTAAATAATATGTTTGTGAGACGTTTAATACAATATAGTAAATGTGAGTTGTGGAGTACAAATAGCCCCACGTTACGAGCCAAATTGTGTGAAGCTTTTCTTGGGGAATTACTATCGCCTCCAAGGTTAGGTCGACACACGTATAACGAATCTTGTACTGAGTCACCAGTATTGAGGTTAGAAATTTGAAAATGCGTGCGTGGACGCTGAGTGAACACCAGACTGATTGAGTCACTACAAGATTCGGTACAATCGTCTGAATCGCGGGAGGCATAAACACTCGCTCACCCTTGATTCTTCTTATGACTGATTGTATAATGATTAAACTTTCAGAGGTAGTGTAGCGGTCGCTAAACACTGGATACAGATATCTTAAAACTATTACCTGTGATGAAACAGCATATAAAATCATACAGGTCGAGCAAAAATCCTGATGTAGATAATACGGGACTGCGTCTCTAATAAGTTCCGTAGGATTAAGGTACTAAGGACCAGATATCGTTCAGAATATACTTCGAGAACAGAGTCTTGTCGGGCTTTATGCTCTATTGTAGGAAATTATAATATCTCCAGCTGCATCTGCCATACAGTCGAAAAAATTCGCTCCCAAGCCGAAGTTGGTAACAGATAAAAGCTGATATATGAGCAGGTAAGGACAGAGAATAGGTAATCTTGATCTGACCCCACACACTACATCCCTACATCCACTTAGATCTGTTCAAATATCCAGGTTGAATCAATTATTTCAATGATTGTACTTGATCGGCTCTTGATAATATAGAACGTGTCAGACACAATAATTGACAGGCTTAAGAAATAATTGAACTCAGAAGACGAATTGACAAAGTGGAAATATAATATAATAAAATATATGATTCGATAGTGCAGATTTAAAGCTTGGATTACAGATTGAAAATAGTTTGACATCAACAAAATAACTAGAAATTTGCTTGTGCTTGCATGATACCATGCATGATCCAACAGAATTTTATAATTGGTAAATTTAACAGTTTTTTAAAAATAATGAAAACAAATTATAAAAGATTTTTAAAATCACTCAAGGTCGTGATTCTGGCAGCGGAGGATAGTTAATCAACTACAAGTTCTTATAAATTCTATATCAGATAAAATCTAGGATCTTAATGGTTATAAGCGCTTGTCGGCGTGGCCATTACTTTAAGGAAGAAAATTTTATATTTTTCTCACTGTATTTTCTTTTGAAGCGAAGATTGGGGCCCCAAAATATAAAACTCACGTGAATCCTCTTGGCGGTCGTGGTTCCTTTAGATCAAATTTTGTATGATCGGTGGCTGGTCCAGGCTTTGGTCTTAGCATGAGTGGAATTTTAATTAAATATTTCCTTCACCAATTAAATTAGGGAATCATTAAATTGGAATTTCTAGAACAATCAATTGATTTTATGAATTTATTGGCTTACAGATAAAAAGTACAAAAATCGAACGAAATTTCACTAATAGGTCTTTGGTAACTTTTTAACAAGGTCTTAACGGTGAGGATTTCAAAAGGGAAGTGTCTTGCCTTCTTCTAAGCCTTTGGCTAGAACCCTTTTCTGAGAATCTCTGTGTAATTATTTGCATGAAAATTTGCCATTGGTAGAATAATTATGATGTACGCATGACGTCAGTGGCAAGCAGTAAAATATAATTCCTCCAATTTGCCATTGGAGATTCATTCACCATGTGACTCAGTTGAATCAATAATAATTATAATTTAATATTTCTATACAATTCTTATTATATTCGGAACTGTTATAATTAATTTTTGCTGCTCTTATCAGTGATACAATATTCATGCTATGACCTAGTTTGTTATAACAACATTCGACATTATAATGTAATTTCGTGAGTAATAAATAATTTTAACAATAATACATACATTTTATTTTTCTATTTGAAATTCTTTATCCTTTTTCAATAGTTCTTAATTTTAGAAATAATATTATAGCTTGCATGAAAATCTGGCATGACATTTATAATATATTGAGTCAGTCAGCTGTGTCTGAGCTGCTACAAAACATCTGATCAATTGTAAACAAAAGTGTAAATTCTTCACAGAGTATATACGAACATTTCAATTTCCTTCGTCAACACTATCTAACTTCTCATGAAAGATGTTTAAAGCTCCTTGAATGCTATTGAGAAAGTTTCCTAAGTTGGTTAATCCAGTTGAAAGGAAATCAATCAGTCAGTTTTAGTCTCACGCTCGGCCCGTCATTACCCATCTAGATTTACAATATATCATAATCATTGAAACTACTATATTTTCGACACTTTATGTAAGATATTATTTGGATGAGTTGAACATTAAAAGTCTCCCTTGAAGTGGAGCTTTGGAAATTTAAATTGAAATATTCACATTCTCGTCACAAAACTACTAGATGAGTCGGATTATTCTATTCTTAGCCTTGAACTGTTGCTTGAGGTGTGCTGAGCTGTAAAAACACTTCCATAATATTTTACTGCGTTTTTAATCCCTGACAAGCCTATAAAACACGACGATCGCACAATTTCTTGATCTGAGTTTAAATCACGAGGTGTGAGCTCAATGATCTTTAACTCAAATTCTAGTCGGCTTGATGAATGCTGCCTGGATCACACAACAGTGTAGGGGTGGTCTGACCCTCACAAAAGTACTACTTATTCTTTCCAAAAAGATTGTGAAACGCGATACTTTTTGATTCGACCACCCATATTTTTTCAACTAGACATAAATTTCGACAAACAAGTTCTGCCAGACTAATCCCGGTTGGCGCCATTTACAAGTATATGCAACAAGAAGTAACTTATATAGACGATCAACTGATCCTGAATTACTACCCAACGTTAACTTAACACTCTCAAACGGTTCACAAAAAATGACTCTATGCAGTAAGTCACATGACTGCTCTCAAGCATGCTCAGCCATGCATCAATTTTCAGGAAAACTGATCGTTAAATTTTTTAAAATCTTAGAATATACAAGAATCAGATCACCCTATACAAAATCGTTATCGCAATCGACCTTTATATAACACAAACAACACAAGCATGGGTAGAAACAGTACGGTTTCGACTCCATTCCCGTTCACTACGATGTCATTCAAATGTTTTTATCATTGACAAATTGGTGGTGAAATAGTTCCTATTGAACGACACTGAAATTTTCATGACTCACTCGTTCTGTTTGCACCTCAAGATCACTATTCTACATACTACCTTGTTTCCGAATGCGTGTAGATCTAGTACTTCTTACACGTTTGCATTACAATATTGTCTCCTCTAATTTTTATAATTTCAAACGTGATAATCAACCATTTATTATAAGCAATAAAAACAACAATATTGGAATAATCTCCTTACATCACTATAAAATTGCATTTCGATCAAAAGTATTTTCCTGATAGTTCCCATCGATTTTAATCGAGCTGAAGAGTTCCTGTATAACTGTTATACCTCTCTCCTCAGGCTTTTTTGTAAGCCATTAAGCCCAACATTTTAGCTATGTATATAAAAGCCTTATTGACAAAGTTGTCAATGATAACATAAATTATAATATGTTTCTTGTCTGACGCCTTTCTAGGCCAACCAGACGTAATATCATCTATATCTATCTTTTATAGTGAGTATTGTACGTGTTTTTTTTAAATAATTGCGTGACATTTATTTCCATTAGGATTCTAAACCGGAATTGGGTGTTTTCCAGTCTTGAAAATTCACCAATTCACCTTTACCTGAATTCGAAATACCTTGATCATATTGTTCACGTGCTGTTTCAATTAGGCATCATTGAGAGTCATCATTAGGCATCATCACTCAATTAGGCACAATTAGGCATAAGTGTCATTCAAGCACAAGAATAAGGGGAACAATTGTTTTTTCCAGAGAATATGTAATTAAGTAATTGAGTAATTTTACTCAATACTTAGTATTGTATTGTATTGTAGTGTATTGAGTAATTAATACTTTTTGCACCGGTTTCCAAAGCTGGCCTATATGGCCTTTCCTCTTGCCACCATACTGCACTTGATTTTCCACTTTCGAGTGCGTGGAAATACTAATAATTTGTACAATAAAATTCTAGAAGCTCTCAGTAGCTTGGAAAATAAATTGGTCGTGTAATTAGTGAACAAGACCCTTGCTTTTGCTGTATTTCTGCTATAAATTTTGCCAGAGTTTTTTTGTGAAACAAATGTTTGAGTTGAAGCTATTGTGTCATCGAATTCTGCATAGAAAATGAAACATAGTTTAATTATTAATATGTGTCATTCTCATACAAAAGCAGACAATTTTCAATGGCGATGGCGGTGTTTCGTGATTCAGTCGAGTTGTTCAAGTTGAAGAATTTTCTGGAGCATCGTTAAAACCCACGAAGCAGTATTCCAGAATTCGATTAGATATTATTCTGAATGAAGAGAGATTTTCTATTTTTAACCAGTTTGCAATACAAGAGCTCCATACAGATCGATAATGTGATTTGCTGAATTCATTCATTGGCAATCGAGAGCTCATTGTTTCTCAGAGCTCTCAACTTTCCAATGTAGGGTTTACCGCTTGCACTACTAATTTAAATCCCACGTAAGTAGCAAAATACAGTATATGGTATACCCCTGGTGGGCTGGTACATCCTATTGCTGACTCCCGGTGCAGAGCAGAGAGCAGAGGACTGGACGTGGGCGTTATCTTACAACCGTGCTGTGGGTCGTCTTGCATTTACGCACATAACCACACTTCAATACTTCACTATTCCTAGTATCTACTCATGGGTAGTTGATCGGTGGCTGGTCCAGGCTTTGGTCTTAGCATGAGTGGAATTTTAATTAAATATTTCCTTCACCAATTAAATTAGGGAATCATTAAATTGGTATTTCTAGAACAATCAATTGATTTAATACATTTATTGGCTTACAGATAAAAAGTACAAAAATCGAACGAAATTTCACTAATAGGTCTTTGGTAACTTTTTAACAAGGTCTTAACGGTAAGGATTTTAAAAGGGAAGTGTCTTGCCTTCTTCTAAGCCTTTGGCTAGAACCCTTTTCTGAGAATCTCTGTGTAATTAATTTGCATGAAAATTTGCCATTGGTAGAATAATTATGATGTAGGCATGATGTCAGTGGCAAGCAGTAAAATATAATTCCTTTGATTACAATAATAACTTAATTTGTATAATTTTTTAAATTGCTTAATTCTCTAGATACAGTTCCCCTATACAGTGTACATGCACTAGCATATATGATAAGGCAAGTTTGCTGGCTGATAACAGATTAATATATGATGCTTTCAAACGATCATCCCTTTTGGTGCCATTTCTATGACATATGATTGGCTTAGACTTGCCAAAGAGATTCATTCACCATGTGACTCAGTTGAATCAATAATATTTATAATTTAATATTTCTATACAATTCTTATTATATTTGGAACTGTTATAATCAATTTTTGCTGCTCTTATCAGTGATACAATATTCATGCTATGACCTAGTTTGTTATAACAACATTCGACATTATAATGTAATTTCGTGAGTAATAAATAATTTTAACAATAATACATACATTTTATTTTTCTATTTGAAATTCTTTATCCTTTTTCAATAGTTCTCAATTTTAGAAATAATATTATAGCTTGCATGAAAAACGGGAATGATTTGGATCTCCATATTTTGCACATAGATTCTAAAAATATCAATGCAGGTGCACGAGACCTGGAAGCCCAAATTTCAATTTTCCTTCTAGGCTAGATTTTTCAGAATTAATGTTCAAATTTTATTAATGGTACATATGATTTCACGTAAAAATCACCAAATCATATGATCATAATAAGAAAAGGAACATCTGTTCTACCTGATACCTAAGACCAGTTATAGAATAGACACGCTGGGGAGTCTAGCCTCTGAAGCCAACATCTACTGCCAAATCCACCCATCTTGACGTCACAACCAAGCTAACAACAATGCATTGTTTGACAACAATGTAAGTTGAACACTCACACAACAAATTCAAAAAAGTTTTCCATAATTTCTTTACGATGCGTGACATCACTGTTGTGACGTCAAGATGGGTGGATTTGGCTGTAGATGTTGGCCTCATCGACTTTCAGTATGAATATACAATGAGCCGTGTCTATTCTATAACTGGTCTAAGCCTGATACCACTTGACCTCAATAATATTGTTTTGATAATTGATAAATATTTTCAAAATAATGATAATATTTTTATTATAAATATAATAATAGTATTGTTTTGATAATTAATATTTTTTTATATCTATTTGTTGAATATTCAACTCTGTATAATGATGTGGTGAATGTGAAACAGCTGCATCAAAGAAATTATCTCGAAAACATATGTTTAGAAAAAACTTTCCCTCAGTTGCACATATGTAGGTTAACGTTTAATCGCGTTAAAATGCTATACTTTAATTGAGATTAGCGCTAACTGATGCATTTTTGTTGCACAAAAAAAAAAAAATTCAAGCAATAACGCTGATTAAACTAATTGACAGAAAGATTTAAATAACTTTGAATTCGGTTTTTAAAAAATGTTTTTTATTGAATAACATGATGTTAACACAACGAGAGCTGAGCACCAACTGATGGTCCGGGTGCTCCAAGCGGCTCATGACAATAAAGACAATGCAAATCTAAAATTGATTACTAATGACTAATCACACTATCGATCTACATAACTCCTCCCTCCTAAAATTCAAGTTCGCCCACGAACTTCCAAAAATGACTAAAAGCTATGAATTACCAAATTTCTCAATTAATCAAGATAGAGCTGAAGGAGTGTATACTACAGTTGAAGGCATATGAATAATCTTTGGATTATCAACATCACTACTGAAACGAATTTTGATAATTAATCAAAATTCATTTCCCTTTTCTTTAACTTGACAAATAAGTTTTGATGTATAGAAAGAAAGAAGAAGAAGAACGAAGAGAGCATTTATTCATTTTTGCTTGTTCATGTGCTGATATGACTCAGAAGTCTGGGTGACAGGGGAGAGAGTATTGGTGGAGGGGAGAAACTATTCTCTCCTTGTTTCAGTTGCAGTGAAACCGCCCTGGGGCTAGCATCAACTCCTCGATATGTAAATTCTGCCCTACTTATTTTTCATTTGCTAGTATTGTCAGTTTATTTTTGTGTGAAACTGTAATTTGTGTAATCGTGAATATGTTACGTAACTTTGTCAAACCCACTATTGAAGCGGTCCATGTTTAAGGCTACTCAATACACATAATCATTATTTGAAGACAAAGGACGCAAGGTGCATCATATGAGGAACAGATTAATTAAGATACAACAGATATGGAGGATTTAAGACAATCGCCAAGCTGTGTTTTTTTTATCGTCATAAATCTTCACTAAATAATCTTCACTAATCATCATTGCTAATCTTCGCAACATAACTCGGTACGGAGGTAAATGTGATCGATCAATTAATATTTTCCTGTCATTGAAAATCATGAAAGACTTTATCAAATGAATATGGGCCCACCGTCAATTTAGAATAATTTCATAGTCATGTATATAATATTTTGTGAAACGGTAATTTTTCTTAAATAATGAACTATTTCAGAACATTTATTGTATTTATTTGAATCTTCCCTGGTTTCATTTCAACATTTTGTAAATTATTTATATATATATATATTATATATATATATATATATATTATATATATATATATATATATAATTTTTTTCCTTAATCGTTGTCTTAATAAATTTTTTTTTATTCCAAAATTTCTTTTCTAAAACAAATGACAACGATTTCACTGTGCCACTCTGCTGGTAAACCCTTACTGGTTTACTTCTAAATTCTTTTTATCTTCATCTAACTTGGAATGGATTCAGGAAAATTGGTACTATTACTTCGAGTTGAATCATCTATCGTTATATTAGCATATATGTTTAGAACAAGTTAATCATATAAATGTCACACATGATGATGGGATCGCCAAAGAGACAAATGTCCTCAACTTCATCTGAATCGAAGATGGTGAATTACTGGGATGTTAAACAAGAGGTAGATGGGAGATTCAATTTTGATTTAGTCCCTAATGTCAAATTTAATCCTAATTACTTAAGTAAGGACAACTTGATATTTGAACTTGAGACCTTAGGTATTCCACCAAATACTATTTCTGAATGCGACTTATACCTTACGGGGGAAGTATAGACTAGTGATAAGTAATCCAGACCCTAAAATATCGAGGATCAATTATACTGAAGAAAATTGTAAGCAAGCTTTGACTAGAATTGATGAATTATTGAAGAGAGAAACGGAATAGTTAGTAAAAATTCCTAGTTTGATTAACGTGGACAGAAAGGCCAGTGTTGGCAAGGGAGTTAGTATCTTCTTACACATTCTAAATAGAGTAGCCCAGTTATTAACATACGCTAAAGAAGCAAACAATCAGGAGTTGATAGCTGAAATTGAAGGAACGATTGTGTCCGCTCAAGCTGTTTTACCTATGTTAATTTATCTAAAACATCATCTAATCAGTAGAGCAGCCTCACCGGTAGTTGATAGTAAAGATACCGACAATGTTGAAGCAAATATAACTCAAAAATTTAAACAGGTTTCTATTCCTAGCATTCATGTATCTGAATTCGATACTACCCATACGCCAAGTGAAACTAAAGCTACCGTATCGCAAAGACCTACATTGAAACTGAACATTAGTCATGTACCAAGTTCAATGAGCACAGATAATGAAAGAGAGGGCAAAATGTGTAATCCAATTGATGTGATTAATCAGCATGAAATGAATAGAGATAGCATACGGCCTGTATTTCAAAATACGCAAGAATCTGTTGAACACGCAAGTTTGCCACAACTTACTCGAGATAGTAATAGTATACATCCTGTAATGCAAAATATTCACGAACCTGTTGCGTATACTGGATTACTATTAGTTCAAGGAAGTATGTCAGGTGCCTCGAATATGACACATTCTATTTTCAGCAATCTGTATAATAAATTGCCGAATCCGATCGAACACTTGATGAAATATTTACCAGTTACAGATGGATTGTCAGTTGACAAGTTGCTTAAATTTATTGAAATTTCAATAAAAATTAAAGAGCGCGGAAATCTCATGGATCAACAAGTGTTAGTAGAGTGAGATTGTGGGGATAAGGAAGCTTTTTTGCTCGAAATCCCCTCCCCCCTCTCCCCCCTCGTCTATCCCTCCTCCCCTTCCCCCCGCCTGTAGGCTGGGGGGTGTTCTAAAAATAGATTTCCCTTCCCCTTCCCCAGTGGCGGTGAGGGGGGATGAAAAGAGAGAGATATATCTTTCTCTCTCTCTTTCTCTCTCCCCTTCCCCTTCCCCAGTGGTGGTGAGGGGGGATGAAAAGAGAGAGATATATCTTTCTCTCTCTCTCTTTCTCTCTCCCCTTCCCCTTGCCCAGTGGAGGTGAGGGGGTTGAAAAGAGAGAGATATATCTTTCTCTCTCATATCTTTCTCTCTCTCTCTCTTTCTCTCTCCCCTTCCCCTTGCCCAGTGGAGGTGAGGGGGTTGAAAAGAGAGAGATATATCTCTCTCTAACCCCTTCCCCTTCACTCTCTCTCACACAACTCAAGATTTTATGTTTTCGGGCCCAATATAAAGTCTTTATATTTGACCAAATCCATTTTTTCTGTAATAATTTGCACTACCTGATGTTTGGAAAGGTTATGATCTTTTCCTCAATCCAATTCATGTGGAAAGACACCTTGGCATATTTGGATACAATGTCAAATGTGATTCTGTGGATGAATAAACTTAGGTACTCAATGAATGGAGCCGAACATTGCAGTCTCATGACAGTACCCTCTTCCGAATTTTTAATTGCCTCAGCTATTTCATCACGAACGCTTTTCACAGCGACTCCCATCTCGTTTTTCTTAATAAAATCTCCAATATCATTTTTAGTTGCATACTTTTCTGCAATTTGATTAATTAGAATAGCAATAGCATCTTTTGTAATAAACTGTTCAATTCCCTCCATAATATTAGCTTTTATTGCACTCGCCATTTCAGATAATCGTTTTTCAAACTCTTCCTTTGTTAATGAAGAACTAATCAATTTCTGCAAAGTAGATTCTAAATATTGCTTATCAATTGCCGATGGCTGTGTTTCATTTACTTTAGTAAAAATTTCAGTACTAAGTTGTTTCAATTTAGTATTGAGATAGTTTCTGTCCAGCACCTCCAAATTCTTAATTTTATCTGATATGGCTTTTAATTTTTCATCTAAATAAGCTTTATCAACTTTATCGTTGTTAATACTGAGCAACTGAGATGAAAAGCTGTCTGTTAAAGTTTTCACTTCTCCTAGAGCAGATTCTAAATTTAGTGTTCTCTCTCCAATAGCTTTATCGATATTAGCACTGAAATTTTGTAATGTACTTAGAATATGTTCTCTTTCAATTATGCTCACTCCAATATTCTTTGTATTTTCCGAAACGAGTTTGGTTATTTGCGAATCTAAATAAAATTTCACAGCTTCGCTGATTCCTTGTTGATTTATTGATTCGATTATCTTCTGTGTTATCGAGTCAATATCACACGCAAGATTAGCAAGAGCTCCGCTAGCACTAGCCGTATCAATTCGTCCGAATCGATGTAGAGTCATCGTGACACTAAACAATTAATTTTGCTTCTTTTAGCTCTTCAATTATAGACGCGATCTCCACATCATGCCCGGTGTTCCCACTAGCTTTTGAGGAATAGAGTAAATTTAATCTTTCCACTAATTCGTCAAAATTATCAAAGTATTGATAAATTCTATCATGAGAATTATTTTTTGCAAATTTCAATAAACCCCACCCCTTCTTTTTACTAATTTTTTTACTGGGAAATAACTTTTGAATCATTTGCGATTTAATTCCCTGATTTCATTTAACATAGCCTCTTTGATCTAAATGTATACCTGTAAGTGTTAAGATTTATTTATACTTATCCAGATCTCTCTCATTATAAAGATTTGAGTTTGGTCTTGCACTGAATAATAAATCAAGTAGTCCGTGTGTTAAACGAAATCTTTCATTATTAATATCTATATAACCGTTATCGAATATTACTTGCTGATTTCCAATATAATACACATCATCTTTAGAATTATATGAAATTCCATAACTGATTGAATTATTCAATTTTTCCGCATGAAACGTTTTTAGATATTGTGACAGCACATCATCGTTTCTGCTAGAACCAAGTAAACTGTTTTCAAATTTAGTCGAGCTTAAAAAATTGTCTGATGAACTCTCATAACTCTGTTCATCCCCCTCTCCATTATCATCAATTTGCATACTCTCCTCTTTTACTTCTTCCTTTTTCGGTTTTACACCAGAGTGTGAGAATTTGTTTTTTCCCAGTTCAATTATGGGCTCTATCAACGGGGAGAGCGTTTTCCTATTATATTCCTCCGATCGCCTTCCAAAATTGACTAAGCTTTTATGCTTCTCTCTAATTACTTTTCTCAATTTCTTAATCTTTTCGATTAAACCAACGTTCTTTCTATTCAGTTTTCTGCTGTTGTATGACAACATGTCTGCACAAAGAATTAATCTCTACTGAACGGTAAGAAACGTATCAAGCGAATCTCGGTACTTGCCACTATTAATTCCACACTCGGTCATAATAGTTAGAAAATTATGAGGTTTACGATTCCAAACTGTATGACAAAGTTTAACGAAATCTTTATAAGAAATATCTGCTCCAACATGATCTCTGTGAATTAATTTCAGACTCAATAAATCTACCTTGAAGATTATAATCATATTCGCGTTGTCCCTAGTGAAATGTTTCTGTGTAGCTCCATAACTCTGAATTAAATATGCAGTGTCAATATTACGATGTCGTCCCATGGTAAAATATTCTCTTATTTGAGGTACGTGATTAAGTTGGAAGTCGTCGAATATGACAAGAGAAAATTGTTGAATTTTGTTGGGGTGAGGTATAGATTCCGAATTGCTGTTTATATGAAATTCAATACCCTTCATTTTTGAAAAGACTTTTCTCAAAAACAAGTACTTATCTTGATACTCGCTCTTCGTGTGCAAGTATATAGTTTTAAATCTCAACCCATTCTTTGAAAAAATTAAATTAAATAGTAAATTGGTCTTGCCACAACCTGAAGAGCCTATTATAAGGATCCTTGCATTATGTGGTAATAACTTACCATTTTTACACCATGTTGGCATTTCTTTCTCTCTTATAACATTGTCAAAATTTACTATCGGAATCATGTTAGTCACGTGTACAGCATGTGATCTGATAAGGAACTGATAAGTTATCAGAGAGGATCACAGCACATGGGACTCTCTTTCCCGCACCCTCTTCACGAGAATGCATCTGTTGGTTGATTACGAAACTTGAAATGAAAAGCAATGTTTGATGAGGAGCTATTATATTTTCAACGAATGTACATCATGATATTTACACTGAATGGAATGCATTTGCAATAGATTATTTACAATAAATGTACATGATATTTACAATAGATTATTTACAATAAATTTACATGATATTTACAATAGATTATTTACAATAAATTACATGATATTTACAATAGATTATTTACAATAAATTTACATGATATTTACAATAGATTACAAAAGATTATTTTTCATCTAATAGTTGATCCTTACTGATATAACTAGGCATTGAAAACCCAATCCATTTCACTAACAATCCTTTTTTATCACGTTTTAATATTTTTTCAATCAAATACACTTGTCTCTCCGATTCGTTTAATTATGTTTTTTTAATTTCTTCTGCATAAAACCTACCACTAATTACTTCTCCGTTTAGATCTTGTAAGCTATACGTTACAGGTTGAGAAGGAAATATAGAATGAATTACAAAATACTCTGCGCTCCAGTTTATGTTATAAGATTTATCGAAAAGAACCCTTTTCTTTGAGATTCGTACAACATCTCCTAGCTTAAATTTCGGTTTTGAATTTTTCAATTTATATTGTCTATTGAATGCAGAATTCAAAGACATTAAAACATGATTACGATCTTTTTTCCCCACATCTTTAGGTTTCATTCTTATGGATGAATGCATTGTTGCATTATAATCACGAACTAAACTGTCTAGTTGCGATATCCAGTTTTTGGTTCCATGTTCAGTTAAATATCTATAAATTTTTGCTTTAAGTGTTCTATTAAACCTTTCAACTATGGAGGCTTTCTTATCGGTAAAAACATGATAATGTTTAATACTATATCTATCTAATAACGCTTTAACTTTTGAATTAAAGAATTCTGTTCCCTGATCTGTTTGGAACAGCTTAACTCCCTTATTTTTAGAAATAATTGGTTCGAGAGCGTTAAATACAGATTGGCTTCCCTTGTCTTTTAATGGTACACAATATGCAAATTTTGAAAAACAATTAATAACAGCTAAGATATATTTGCAACCCTTATTAAAACGCGATAAACTCGTCATCTCAATGAGATCGGCTTGAAGCAAGTCTTTTTCACTTTTCAACTCATATTTGCGAGTGGGATAGTTCACACGCGGCACGCTATGAATCTCTAAAGCTAACTTAGATCTAATAATATTCATGATATAGTCAAATCAGTGGTGTCGGATGATTGTCATGGGACATACTGAGCAATCAGTTTACAGTTGGCACTCTATAATGTCCAAATGGGAGAGTATCAACACCATTCTCAGCAATATACCTCTTATCATCATAAGGGCAGATTTTTGCACATTCAACCTGATACATGGTGTGATTATAGGATCTTAACATATTAAATTTTTCTACATGTTCACTACGTTCAAACAATGATTTCTTATATAAATTAAAATTAAGCTTTCTACATTTCACTCCACTCTGTACACCCTTTGCTATACATTTATTTACAGGTTCTTCATTCTCGTTACATACTAAAAATGAGTAAAGTTTGGATCTAAGTCCAAGAAATTTATGGACAGCTTTTGACCCGGTCTCATCCTTGAACTTTCCTACAACTTTATTTCTCTCCATGGAAAAGCAAGGGTGGGAAGGTGGATAGTTAGAAGTATCGAAAAGGGTCAAATTTTCTCTAATCAACTGATACACATCTTCGACTTTTAGGTTTAGAAGAAAACTGTCGGTGTCAGTCATACACAGTTCTATACGATCCCACGGTATAATTTTTTGTAATTTGCAATAGAAAAAATCGTACATATGGAATTTACTCAACTCCAGTACAGAAAAGCCGGAATAGACAGGCTTGTTCATTTTAAGTTCCAACTTGCGAGAGAAAACCGCGATCACGTTCGGACTAATTATTTGCCAGCGTTTACATAGTGGATTTGAAATGTACTTATCTAACCGTTTTTCATCCGTGATAATTTTAACATTCATTTGCTTACGACTACTTTGAATAGTTTTTCCAAAGATAAGATTGCAACAGGCCTTAAAGAAGGATATTTCAAATTTATTTTTCGCGTTCTGTCTATTCCGGATATTGAAGTCGATGTAGCTTTTCAGCCAGGGAGATTGGGAAAAGCTAATGACGCGATGCACTTTCAATAATTTCAAACCGAGCTGAAGGTAGAGCTTTAAATTGACATAGTGAACAATGTACTTTTCACGATCGAAAAGTGTGTTCATGAGCTTTTTGGTTCCAGTTTGACCATTCTCATTTGTTTGGTAGTTCGACAGCAATTCGCGCGGCGGCGTTTGGTGGAGAGGTGCGAGGGGGAAGCTGGCATGCTTATCATGTAACTCTTGAGGGTACTTGAGATCACATTCTATTATATATCCGGTTTCTGAATTGCTGTCCAAATTCACGAAATCAAGGCTGGAAATTTCTTCCTCTGAGAGGAATTTGAAATTTCCAACAGGTAAGCTTCGGCTCATAGCTTCCGAGTATAAACTGTTTGCATCGATATAAAGCAGATAATTAGACGGTTTTGAAGGATCGTATGTTTCGGGTAGATGTTTGTTATTTGCTTCGCAATAACGTTTACCGATAAATGACACCCCACCCCTCATCCCTGCCTCAAACATGAGATGCATGTCAGGATGAGTAATCAATTCTAGTTCGACTTTAGTGTGTTTCAGCATGCAATTCCAGGTGAAGTGCGCGAGAGAAACAAAATGGGTCACATCGAGGCCGTATGAGCTAAAAAGCGTAGACCTCATGGATTCAAAAACTACCGCTAATAGCATTACGTCCAAACATAAATAAAAATCGTGATATTCACCCAGATTTTTCAGCTTGAATGTTGAGAACACTCTTTGCGCATGCTCATATTCTTCGCGAGACAGAGGTGTATCAGTTAAATCGTTATGAAAACATTCGATGGGGGGAAGCGATGTTTCCGCGAATTTTTCGGGACAGCTCATGTACGAGTAGGGATATACTCCTTTTTTCAACAAGAGCTGTCTGTGTTCGCGAGGTGGATCATGAAACACCGAAAATAATCGTTCGAACTTCTTTTCCATGTCTGTACTTTCTACCAAATTACGCACCAATACTTCCAAGGATTCAGACATAAACTTGTAGGAATCTAAAAATTTAATTTTGCCTACTGAAAGTGTCAAAAATCTCTCTGACGTATTTGCGATGCAGGAAATTTCTTTTTTACATTTACCGAGTGATTTCAGAATAAAATGTGAATCAAAACCGGAGAAATTATGAAAATAACATGATATGTACTCCGGAGTACAAGCTGTTAAATTACAAGAAACATGTGCCGCACACAAGTAATTACCGGTTTCATGCGCGTGGTGACGACATTTAATATCGCTGTCTAAAAACGGTTCAGCACAAAGCCCGCAGTTTACTGAATTTTGAAATTCGCGCTCTTGACTTTCGGATAAAGCTTGCATCGGAATTTCTCGTTTCATATCCTCATACAAAATGTCGCCGAGATCTGTAATTTCCTGAAGAAATTTCTCCATGATTTTTTCGTCTAAACTACTCGATCTATGGAGTACAGGTCCGTAGGCGATTTCCCCGTTAACATCTATAACAACGAAACAATACCCGCAGGGAATATGACACACCGTTTTCTTTGTGTAACTACGAGTAACTTCATCAGAATCGGAATCATCATCATCATCATTAATATTAACAACGTATGTTTCTAAATCCGTGTAAATGGTGTACTTTTTCTTCAACGTCGCGCCTAGTTTCTTGAATTTAATTGTCTCTCCGCGTTTAGGATATGAAACGCGCTGAGATTCAAACTTGGAACAAAGTTCCACATGTTTCAACAAATTTGCTTTACCGTCTACATTTCGAGTTTTGTCTGATGTGAACCGGTGAAAACAGAAATTACAAACATGTACTTGACCCTTGTGTTTTGAAAGGTGACAGAGAAGACGTGATAGCCCGTTTTTCCCATTCGCGGTATTTACTAAACAGAAATGAGTTTTTCCTGCATCGCCTTTTAGCATTAAAAGATTAATTTGGTGCTTACGCGTACGGAAAATGCTTGTACGGAAGGGGAAAAACTTTTTGTTGTCATACGCGATGACGTGAATTGCAATGTCCGGATTGAGTATTTCAAATTTCTTAATATCGCGTGTCGTCACCGGGAAATTTACACCTCGCGTATTAAGTGTGTGAGCAAACTTGCTCAAATACTTTACAGTCAGGTGTGAGTCCTTTGGCTTCTGATGGAAATCTAAATTGTTCAATTTATTTGGGAAAATGGGAAGAAAGTGACATACCAGCAATAGAACATGCAAGGTACAGCCCAAACTGTAGAAGGAAAGGAAATATAACAATTGAAGAGGAGAATTTCGATAATAATATTCTACGAGAATATGAAGAAAGATATTCAACTTTTAATTGTGTAGAAGATTCATCCGTTCAAGGAGAGTATTTTGAAAAGCAACATCATTGTGACTTTTGTAAATCATTATGCAATAAAGCAGAGTATTTTGCGAGAAATGGTTATTTCTTACATAAAAATCCATTCTATCTGCAATGTGTCTATTGCAAATATATTATGGAAAATCCATTTGAAAAAGTAATACATTTACCGTTTTGTTTATATGAAGAGTGTGAGAAAGAAGAGCGGGGCTTGGATGTTCCGGATATACCATATTCTAAAGATAAATCGCATGCATGCAGTATATTGTAGAAGGTTTTTTCTCCTCCGAGGAGAAAAACTGTCCTTGGAGGAGAAAAACTGTCCTCGGAGGAGAAAAACTGTCCTCGGAGGACTATTTTCCTCCTCAGAGGATAAAATCAAAGTAAAAATGTACTTACATGTAGTGGTTGATGCTGCGTGAATCTCCTCGAGTGTAGATAGCGGGCTACAGGTGTAGATAGTGGGTTACAGGTGTAGATAGCGGTCTATGCTAGAGCTGTAGATAGCGCCCTATGATTGATTCCTCTCAGCTGTCTTGTCTCAACGAGAGCTCAACTGGTTATGAGGTTCGGAACTCGAGTTGAGAGGTGAGAAAATGCTGTGAAAACAATGAAATATTTAATAACTGATTCGAGAAATGCTATTCCTCTATGACGTGAAATATTTAATAACTGAATCGAAAATGCTATTCCTCTATCTTGAAATGTTGTGAAATATTTAATAACTGAATCGAGAATGCTATTCCTCTATGGTCTGAAATATTTATTAGAAATAGAGTGGTATAAAGTACAATAAATTATCGCTAGAGTGTGCTTTTCATAATAATAATAATAATAATAATAATAAGCTAGAGCAAGGTAATCTGTTAGTAGTGATCTTGTCTTTGCTGATACAACATCAAGCTACTGTACTGAGATGGATAATGTGTTTGGTGCGGAGTCTGAGTTAAAGTCTTCAGATTTGTGCGTTCAATTCATTATAGATAGACATTTTAATCAATTAAGTGAATACCATTCTGTTCCTTTAGAAAAAATGAGATATCAATATAAATTAAGTGAACTCTTGGACACGCACCTAGATATATTGCAGCGATTAGCAGAAAAAGGATGGACAAATCTACAATATTTAACTTTTGTGAGAGATTATGAAAAATTAGGTTCTTGCTTCAGTGATGGATACAATCATATTCTTGTTTGTGATTTATATGGTACATCATATGATAAATTCTGGGGGAATGGGGACCGCCCAGATTCATATAAATGTGAGTGAGCAATCCTTAAACAGTCTATCAATAGAATTAAGAAGGTTATAATAGAAAACAATGTTCATTTAACAGAAGAACAATTAAATCAACTTATCTGGAATTTTTTACGAGATTCTGCAGATGAGACAGGGTTAGAACAGGATTGACAAAGAAAGATCAAAATCAAGTATGTGTGCAATATTGTAAATAAATGAAATGCAACAACTTTGCTAGTGTAATACATTAGATTGGTTAAATATTAAAATGTCATATTGATGATAGAAAACACTGACAAGATAAGATTCATGTTTGAAAAATGAGGTCCTCTTACTTCCATGTTGAAGGATCTAACATTGATTTGAATTATAAAATTAGAATCAAGCTAGATGTTTTATTCCCGTAGACATGGGGATTTCAGCTTCTAGCAGGTGAAGTCTCATGCTGAGTTCTAGACGAGATTTTTTTTTTTTCGTCTTCTAACACATGGATGCTATTTGAGAAATGATCGTGTGTGGGATACTTACAATCTGATAACGATCTGGGAGCACGTGTTGTTGGGGAGAAATTCGAATTTTTTTCGCCTTGTAGCACGCTCTCGCTCGCACGTGCCTGGAACAGAGAGAGAAACGTATGCTATATAAACACAAGCGATGAGAGGAAAATTATCATTCACATCAGAGACAGTATACTTCACACATCGTACGAGATGAGTTCTCCATCGTTCATCCTGCCGGATAGCCCACCCCCGCAGCGTGTGCTCAACTATTGGCAGCGCAAAGCTGCCGAGTCCTGTGCCGGCTCTTCTGCTGCTGCTGCCGCTGCCGCCTCCGCTGCCGCCTCCGCTGCCTCCCCCGCCTCCTCCTCCGCCTCACCCCTGAAGAGACGGGGAATCTTCGTACAACGAGAGAGGGGTGAGGAGATCATCATCGGGGACAGTCCTCTCCCTCAATCAACACCGACTACCTGGGCACCACGCCGTGTGGTGCTGACAACCCTATCAAACAACATCAGGCAGAGGCAGGCCAAGAGGAAATTAACGTTCGAGGAGCCTGAAGTTAGCGGGGAAGAGGAGGAGGAGGTGCTCACTCAATCAAAGGTTAGTTTCAACAAATATTATTATTATTATTGTATTAACATGTAATGTGCACAAAATCTTTATAAAATGTGAATTTTTAAAACTAATTTCTAATGGATAAAATCTCTTGCGTGCATTACAAGTCATTACTGATTCTTATACTGTGAGCGAAGACTGAGCTATCAAATTGTGCTATCAAAACAATTCGAACACAGATAAATTCTCATGATGGTTGCATTGAAATTTGGATAAAAATTCAAAACATGTTAATACGATAATAAATTCGAATATGTTGCATGAAACAATTCAATTATCTAACAATTTGAATTGAGTTCAAGTAATCGGAGAATTTCCGAGTTATTACTTATATATATATATATATATTACTTACTATATCAAATTACTGATTCAAATAATGCATAAACTGTTTATAATATTTCGTGTGAAACAAAATTATTGTTGATAAAAATGAACATGTAATGAACTGAAATATTGATTCGAATAATACATTGTTATTTGAATTATGAAAAATGCATTCACATGCATAAACTGTTTATAATATTTCGTGTGAAACAAAATTATTGTTGATAAAAATGAACATGTAATGAACTGAAATATTGATTCGAATAATACATTGTTATTTGAATTATGAAAAATGCATTCACATGCATAAACTGTTTATAATATTTCGTGTGAAACAAAATTATTGTTGATAAAAATGAGCATGTAATGAACTGAAATATTGATTCGAATAATACATTGTTATTTGAATTATGAAAAATGCATTCACATGCATAAACTGTTTATAATATTTCGTGTGAAACAAAATTATTGTTGATAAAAATGAACATGTAATGAACTGAAATATTGATTCGAATAATACATTGTTATTTGAATTATGAAAAATGCGTTCACATGCATAAACTGTTTATAATATTTCGTGTGAAACAAAATTATTGTTGATAAAAATGAACATGTAATGAACTGAAATATTTTTTGAGTCAATTATCTAGCAATTTGAATTGAGTTCAAGTAATCGGAGAATTTCCGAGTTATTACTTACTTTCAGTTTTGAATAGTGAATCTGTTGAGCAAGTTCTCCCTCTCTCGTATGATTTTATAACCTGAAACAAATAAGAGTCTAATGAAATATTTTTTCAACAGAAACGTGTGCCGGAAGAGGACAGCTCCATAACGCCTCTTTTGCGGGAGGAGGAGGAAGCGGAGAACGAGATGGACATGGAGACGGAGGAGTTGCTCGCCATTATAAATCATACTGAGAAACCATGGACGCCTCTCCAGCAGTTGGTGGAGGACACGCCGTACCCCATCGTGGGGGTACGTCAGATTACCAACCAACATGGTCGCCGGGTAATTTTAAAAGTGCATTTGACATCTGTACGACTGACGGACATATACATGCCGGAGAGGTATAGCCGCGGTTTGACCTCTAAAGACATTGAACATTTTAACAAAAATTGTAAATCCCTATGTCTCTTTGTGAAGCATGTTAATGCTTTTTTAACAGACATGAATAATTTCAAGTGCAAAATTAGCAAATTTGGCATTTGACAATATTTATGTCGGTGAGCATTAACATGCTTTACATGTTAATATGTATGTGTAATAGTTGTGATCAATAAAATGTGTCCATATTTGATAAAAAATTGTTTTCAATTCTTACCTGTTGTTGCCGTTGTTGATAAGTTCGTAATGAATAGTAGAAACACGCAGAAGAAGAAATGCTTCAGCTGCTCTGTTGTGAATGATATTCAAATAAGGTGAGTGCGTCTTTTATAGTTTGTTGTGAGCATGCTCACTAGTCTTTTCCGCTACACACACACACACACACACACACACCACACACACACACACACACACAGCCGTGCAGGCAAGCGCTAGCGGCTTCTCGCTCCCTCCTACATTAGCACGTGTTCGCACGTGCTCCTACAGATGTGGGTGGCCCAGCATCATTTCTCCCCTTTTCAAATCGCATTCACCTTTCAGATTTGAAATAATATTCTTATCATTCAAGCAATGTATCATAGCAATCATGGTATGAATTCATTTCCAACTCGATTGAAAATTAAACCAATTCAAGTTGGTGTATTGATTAATTAACCTCAGTTAATGTTCAACCATTGAGTTGAAAGGTAATGAAAAATGGTATGTAGGAGAAAAAAGCAGAGTTCGAGGAAACGGGGTAAAGGAATCTTGAGTTCAGCAGCAAGAGTTTTTAAAGGTGTGTCAGGTTTGGCAGGTAATGTGACATCAACTATTTTAAATAAGGTAATTGATAACCTGGGGGAAGAATATCATATTCCGGGATACGAGTATTGCGGACCGGGGACCAAGGTTAATGAAAGGTTAAAGAGAGGTGATCAAGGTATAAATTCGTTAGATAGAGCTTGCAAGATACATGATATAGCCTATACTCAAAATAGCGATAATAAAACTCGGGCGGTAGCTGACAGAGCTCTAGCAAACGCTGCATGGGACATTTTCAAAAATCCACAAACACCCCTTGCCGAGAAAGCACTTAGCTATCTTGTTACAAACGTTATGAAAGCTAAAGCGGCGTTTGGTGGGTCTTTGAGAAAGAAGAAGAAGAAGAATGAGAGGAGAAGTTATAGTAACGAAATTAGACGCAAAGCTATAGCTTAGTTGAAAAAGCATATTGCAGGAAAAGGATATTTTTTGAAGCCTTTTCCTAGTATTAGTGGGGGGAGAGTTCCACCCCTACCCCCATCATCATATGGAGTGAGTTTATTCCCTCAAGTTAAGAAACGTAGAACAACAAAGAAGAGTAGGAAGAAGAAGAAGAAGAAGGCATGAATATTGAAGGAGAATTGAGTAATTATGATTTGATTGATTGGTCGAAATTATTACAGATTCAGCTAAGAGGCATATATATGCTAGATGCATTACCCAAAAAAATTCTAAAAAACGAGAATGCCATTGTGAATTTAGCAAGGGAAAGCGAGGATGGCACACATTGGGTAGCATATAAGAAAGTTGGTTCTAATGTTTGGTATTTTGATCCAATTGGAAATTTACAACCTCCATACGAATTGGACAAATATTGGAAAAAAGAAAATGGAGTAAATATATTTTATAATGTAGAGCATATGCAACCATTAAATAGCGATTTTTGTGGTCATCTTACATTATTGTTTCTTGCAAATCAGTTGTAATTAAGTGTTTGTAGTGAACACACAAGATGGTGGTTATTACATTACGATCTAACATGAGTAACCTCTATGAACATTTACAAGAAATTATAGAATTGGATAAAAATCGTGAATGGGAAATTGGATTGATTAATTTTTCCAGTTACAATAGTATTGCAAACATTAACAAAGGAACAAATTCCAGCTTCAAATATGGTGATAGATTAATCGAGTTGGATACTGGTGCATATGAAGTTGAGGATATTATAAAATCTTTAAAGAATAAATTGAATATTGATGGCAAGAAGAATAAACTTATTATACGTGCAAACGTAAATACTATGAAGATTGAAATTCATTCTGATAAACCCATTGATTTAACACGTTCTGATTCGATTGCTAAGATACTTGGTTTTGATAATGTTGTTTTGCAGCCAAATAAATGGCATTATTCCAAACATTTGGTTAACATAACAAGCGTTGACAGTATTGTAGTTGAGTGTAATTTAGCTTGCGGCAGTTACTCTGAGGGAAAACAAAAACATATAATCTACGAATTTTTACCAAAGGTTCCTAGCGGTTATTTAATAAACGAAGTACCATCACCGATTATTTATGTACCTTTGAATACGCATCGAATTCAAACTATTAATGTAAAGGTAACGGACCAGAACGGATCGTTTATTGATTTCCGCGGAGATACAATTACAATTAGGTTGCACATACGTGAAAAGTAATGGGTTATCTTATTTTCAACCCACGTTCGAATAAGACCAATCAAGTCATTAGAGAAAGGAACGCGATAGCGACAACACCTAAAAACAAACGTGCTTTGTCGGCTAAAAGCGCAAGAATATTAGAAAAGTTGGGTTTTATAGTTGATTGGCGAAATGTCAGGAGGTCCTGCAGCAATTAGTGAAATTCTGGATGTGGAGACAGACCTTCAGTTTTATAATGATATTACTAAATTCCAATTTCACACTCATACAGTTTATTCAGGACAGGAAATAAAAAACTCTGACGAGGCACGTATTGGCATAAATTCTTTAGATGTCTATTCTTTACCTTGTAAATCATTCATATTGATTGAGGGAACAGTTAACTGTACAAAACCGGGAACAGAGCCGACCGATGCACCAGTTGCAGCAGACTATAAATTAAGCAGTAACGTAATCGGCAACCTTTTTGACGAAATACGATATGAATTAGCAGGTCAGCAAATTTCTAAATCAAGATTGATTGGATTAACATCCACAATTAAAGCTATATTGGTGAAAAATACTCTCGATAAAAACACATATCACTTGGCTGGTTTTGACAGAGCAGGATATGAGCTAACGGATAATACATTCATTTTCTGTGTACCGCTGAAATTAATCCTCCCGTTTTTTGAAGATTTTCAAAGAATAATTTTAAATTTGAAACAGGAACTCGTCTTATTGAGGTCACCGACAGATCTAAATTGTGTTGAGTCTCAAAGTGGAACAAGCGTTAGTGTGAAAATTACAAAACTGAAATGGAGAATGCCCTACATAACTTTAGAAGATCATGTAAGACTGAAATTTTTGAGACTGCTTGATGCTGACACTCCACTGAAATTAGGTTTCCGCCATTGGGAAATTTGTGAATTACCAAATTTGCAAAATTCACTTAACCATTCTTGGGCAGTTCGTACCACATCGAGTTTTGATAGTCCAAAATACGTTATAATTGCATTTCAAACTGATCGTAAGAATAAAATTAAAAAATCAATATCTAATTTCGATAGCTGCAGTATTTACAATGTTAAAGTATATTTGAACAGTGAGTATTATCCATATGAAAATCTGCTAGGTAAGAAGGAAGTTTTATACCGGATGTTCCTGGATTTTGCGCCCTCGTATTATAATCATTCAATCAATAGCGAACTCGGAACAGAAATCGATTTTAAAACGTTTTGTGAATCAACACCGCTGATTGTTGTAGATTGTTCACACCAACCAAGTCATTTGAAATCATCGACAGATGTTCGTATTGAAATGGAATTTAAAAGTGCAGTACCTGCAAATACTTCCGCCTATTGCGTTTTAATTAGCGATCGTGTGATGGAATACACACCTCTCACGAGCATGGTGAAAGAAGTTCAGTAATTTTATTGATAGAGCGCGCCGGCTATATAAGGTGTGCATTCTGCTCAATTTAGTTCATTATCAGTTTCACCTTTGAACAGGCAACATGTCCTATTCTTTGTGTTCTGATATTTTGGACAAACCACAAACTCGCTCTATTGGTATTCAGTGCGATCTTGATAGTTTCTATTATGAAGCAAGTACACCGAAGCCGCTGGAGGAGGAGGAGAAACGAGAAGGATTCGAGGAGTCCGCCGCCGCTGCTGAGGGGAGGGAGAAAGACAAAGCCCGCGAGGTCGCCGAAGAGAAAGAAGTGGACAAGGAAGCGAGTGCGAAAATTGCTACGGTTGATCTTCACTGGTTTAAACAAGATTGTAATCAAATTATTGTGAAAGAACTTGCCATAATTGATCAGTTTAATAATTATATTGTGTTCCATTTCAAATCACCATTTGCAAAGACAGAATTGAGTGCAAAATTGTATAACGATGTAACATGGTTAGAATGTCACTATCATAAAATAAAATGGGAAGATGGAGATTTAGAATACAGTGAGTCATTAATACGTGATTACCTTGCAGCTTATGAGAAAATTTTCACAAAAGGAACTGAGAAAGCAAAGTTTTTAAGAAGATTGCATAGCAACGTTCAATGTATACCAGAGGATTTTCCAAAACCTGATTTCAGCTTTTTCACTAGTTCATGGTGTTATGCTGCGTGCAACATTCATAAAAATAGACCACATTCTCGCTGTGCTTTATTCTCTGCCCAACATTATAATTCTTTGTTGTTTAAAAATATGTATCAAACAAATAATTTCTTGTGCGAAAACAATCGAATGCAAAGTATGAAAATGGCTCCGATGTACACGAATTCACAGAAAAGAAACTTTGCTCGTTATGGATTCTTCTACAACGGAAAGGATCTACAATGTGTTTATTGCCTGCATGCATTGAGACTGCATAAAGCGCGTACATGTTGTCTATCGTCAATTAATGAAGAAAGACCACTTAATTACTCTATAATAGTTCCTGCCTATACTTAGTTTTCTTCATTCGCTCAACAACATGGATCCGAGAAAGTGGTTGGCTGCTGACAACGAATTGGAAGTGAGGTTAAAAAACTGTATTGATTGGTACGATGAGTGTGAAAGTGCAATTAGGAAATCAACTCCTGAAAATTATAGTTTGGCGAAGCAATTGAAAGACATTTTTCTAAGCACGGTTAATTTAAATGATATAAGAGACTATCTATGTTATTATCGTCCTCATAATTTGTGTATAGATAAGCTAATTAGAATTGAAGATGAAATTATGAATAGTTGTGTCGAAATGTGTAAATAAACGTTTTCTGCCTTCAAATGATTTTTCATTCCAATATCCCATTCACGTTTTTTAGTTTAGTTGCTGCTTAGAGCTAGACCAGACAACACGTGTGGGGTGATCTTTTTTATACAGACACGAGCCCCTATAACACGTGCATCTCATCAATTTAGAAAGAGAGATATATCTTTCTCTATTCCCCTCATTCGAGACACGTCAAACATCTGCGAGATGCAGTGTTATGGTTTTTCAAAATTCAAAAAATTAACTCGTCTCTTGATGTCAATTTCATTTAATGAATTTGATTCAATTGCGAAGAATATTAAATTTTCAACAGGATGTCAAGATGTTGATTTACCGTTAACAAAAACAGAAAATGTACACTTTTCGATTTTATCTGAGATTTTCGAACTGCTCAATATTCTAGACAGCGGACATCTACATTATGATTGTACAAATGATTCGTCATTATCTGTTGTTAAAAATTCCGATGAACTTTGGAAATGCTTGTACGATATTGCAGATAAAAAATGTAAAAGAACTTAGATCATTGTAGAGATTTATAGCATTAGATGCGAGAGAGAGAATTTCTCAATTCAATTAGATGTAGAGAGAGAGAGTCATTGACCTCACTCTGGATTCGCTAGTATAGAGTAATATGGATTCACTTTAATCTGTCACCAAGGGAATTTCTCAAAGAGATTTTTTCCCTCATCTATACTGGGAGAGAATTTCTCACTTCAATCTGTCAGTGAGAGAGAGAGATTCACTTCAATCTGTCAGTATAGCATTAGATGTAGAAATATGAATTCACTTTAATCTGTCACCAAGGGAATTTCTCAAAGAGATTTTTTCCCTCATCTAGCATTCACCTCAATCTGTCAGTATAGCATTAGATGTAGAAATATGGATTCACTTTAATCTGTCACCAAGGGAATTTCTCAAAGAGATTTTTTCCCTCATCTAGCATTCACTTCAATCTGTCAGTATAGCATTAGATGTAGAAATATGGATTCACTTTAATCTGTCACTATAGAGAGGGAATTTTTCCTCCTAAAAGGGAAATTTTTTTTCCCTCACCTGGGGAGAGAGAGAGAGAGAGATTTTCATCCCCCTCACCTCCACTGGACAAGGGGAAGGGGTTAGAGAGAGATATATCTCTCTCTTTTCAACCCCCTCACCTCCACTGGGCAAGGGGAAGGGGTTAGAGAAAGATATATCTCTCTCTTTTCAATCTATTTTTAGAACACCCCCCACCCTACAGGCGGGGGGAAGGGGAGGAGGGATGGACGAGGGGGGAGAGGGGGGAGGGGATTTCGAGCAAAAAAGCTTCCTTATCCCCACAATCTCACTCTACTAGTGTTCAATTTGATTCATAGTTCAACGATAGGACCTCTTTCAGAAAGATTGAACCTAGCAACATTCGACACATTTCATCAAGATATTTTGACATATTTCATCCCCACGAGGCTTCTTTCAGTTATTGAGCGCGAACAATATTATAGACTACAACAGAGAGGAGAACCCTTATCTATCTATATAGTAGCGATAAAAGAAGCAGCCAAATTATTAAAACTGAACAAATCAGAAGAAGAGATTGTGTCTAATATATGTTCCGGATTGAACCCCCAGGAAAGATCAGAGTTAATATTTCAGTTCAAACCTATCAGTTTTAGGGATCTGAATGAAATATGTGTCCAATCGCAAAATATTCAGCGAGAAAATAAGCGAGAGAGATAGATTTGAGTCAAGTTCAAATGGGAGAGAGCCACGATCATTTAATGAAGTAGGTACTGTCTCAAGGAGATGTTATGTTTGTCAAAAGCTAGGATATACGGCTAGGGTGTGTAGATCAAATCCTAATAATAAAAATGTTCAAAGGAATACAACGACACAAAATTTAAATACTAACAAGAATTTAAATAACGTTGAATGTTACAAATTTCATAACTTGGTTCATTATGCTAATGAGTGTAAAAATGTAAAGACCTGACTAGAGAAATCCAATCAAAAGAAGAAGCTCAGAGTTAAGTTGAATAGAGATTTAGTACATCAAACTGATAGTAATAACTACTACATTAACTCCATTGATTCGAAGTATGAACCAAGAAGTAAAAAGATATTATTCAAAGTTGAGAAGACAGAGAGGAAAAATAAATTCCATAAACGTTGCAGAAGGAGAGCGCGGAAATCTCTCAACAAGATAAAAACTAAAGCTTTAACGAATAAAATTATTCCCTTTGTAGTTTGCGAAATAGACTCCGGTGCAAGTAGAAGTATCATTTCAAAAAAGGTTTTCGATGAGTTATTGATTACTAATCCTGAATTACGAGTTGAAGAAGATCATCTAAATTGTGTCACAGCTAATAATGAAGGATTGAATTTAAAGGAAGCAGTGTTCATAAAGATCAAAATAGAAAACTTCAGTTGGAAATTTCGATTCCATATTTGTGATAACCTTTCAGCTCCAGTTATACTTGGTTGTGATTTTATACATCACACGCAGTTAGTGATATACCTATTCAACAAGAGGAATTATTTCAATTTCAGACCACGATTTAAATTTTCCTTTGAAAGTAAAAAGAACCACGATTTGATGGAAATACAAAATGCAATCAGTTCGGACATAAGAGAAGATAATTTGAATGCTGAACAACAGACAAAATTGCAAAAGGTACTAGACAACTTCGATGATGTGCTCACTGATAAATTGGGAAAAACAAATTTAATTGAATATAAAATTCGACTTTTATCAGAGGAACCGGTAAGAAAAGCTCCTTATCAATTGTACCCTATGAAAATGGAAATCATGAATGAGAAAATCAAGAAGATGCTCGAAGAGGGAATAATTAAGAAGTCGACTTCATGTTATTCTAGCCCAGCGTTTCTAGTATCAAAAATCTGGTGTGGTACACTCACACAACTTTCCTTGCTCATATTTGAAACTACGGTCAGACTTCTGTATATGTGTATATATAATTGTTTTCAAAGTACTTTTTCTTTGTGTGAATTGTGAAATTCAATGATTTTTTTAGTCGTCATTTCTTTAAAGTCGTCAAAACAGCTTTTCTACAGATGAAATATCTCGATTATGTGTTCTTTTCATGAACCTACCTACCTACCTACCTACCTACCCATGCTACCTACCTACCTCATGCACGAGAAGGAGGTTACTAAGTCCATTTCCCAAGGATGGGGTGGACCTCCCATTGGTTTCCCAGAAAGGAGACTCATGCCAGTAGTTAGAGCTGATAAATAACTATAAAGGGTATGAATTTGAAAAAAATCGGTCAAGTTATTCTTGAGAAAATCATGAAAAACATGGTATTTTAGTAATTATCCGCCATTTTTCTCAAGAATATTACGGAGCTCCTGAGATTTTCCCAGAAATGAGACTCATGTCAGTTGATAGGGCTTATAAATAGCTATCCATGGTATAAATTTGAAGGAAATCGTTAGAGCCGTTTTCGAGAAAAACATGAAAAACATGGTTTTTTTAGTAATTATCCGCCATTTTTTACGCCATCTTGAATTGAATTTTATTGAATTTCTTATTGTCGTATCCTCATGGTATAAGGACCTTAATTTCAAAATTTCAAGTCAATCGGTTAATTAGGAATGGAGTTATCGTGTTCACAGACATACACACATACACACACACACACACACACACAACACACACACACACACACACACACACACACACACACACACACACACACACACACAGACCAACACCCAAAAATCATGTTTTTGGACTCAGGGGACCTTGAAACGTATAGACAACATGAAATTAGGGTAACTTAATTTTTTTTGGAAAGCAATACTTTCCTTACCTATGGTAATAGGGCAAGGAAAATAAAAAAAGGGGGGAGGTGGAACGTGTAGTCGTTGATTATCGTGCACTGAATAAGAAGATATCATTAGATTCTACTCCGCTGCTCAATCTGGATAATATATTCCACTGGTTCCATAACGCCGAGTATTTTTACTTTCCTTGCCCTACTACCATAGGTAAGGAAAGTATTGCTTTCCAAAAAAATTAAGGTACCCCAATTTCAAGTTTTCTATACGTTTCAAGGTCTCCTGAGTCCAAAAACATGATTTTTGGGTGTTGGTGTGTGTGTGTGTGTGTGTGGTGTGTGTGTGTGTGTGTGTGTGTGTGTGTGTGTGTGTGTGTGTGTGTGTCTGTATGTGTGTATGTCTGTGAACACGATAACTCCATTCCTAATTAACCGATTGACTTGAAATTTTAAACTTAAGGTCCTTATACCATGAGGACCCGACAATAAGAGATTCAATAAAATTCAATTCAAAATGGCGGATAATTACTAAAAAACCATGTTTTTCACGATTTTCTCCAAAACGGCTCTAACGATTTTCTTCAAATTTATACCATGGATAGCTATTTATAAGCCTTATCAACTGACATGAGTCTCATTTCTGGGAAAATTGCAGGAGCTGCGTAATATTCTCGAGAAAAATGGCGGATAATTACTAAAAAAACATGTTTTTCACGGTTTTCTCGAAAACGGCTCTAACGATTTTCTTCAAATTCATACCATGGATAGCTATTTATAAGCCCTATCAACTGACATGAGTCTAATTTCTGAGAAAATTGCAGGAGCTGCGTAATATTCTCGAGAAAAATGGCGGATAATTACTAAAAAACCATGTTTTCACGGTTTTCTCGAAAACGGCTCTAACGATTTTCTTCAAATTTATACCATGGATAGCTATTTATAAGCCCTATCAACTGACATGAGTCTCATTTCTAGGAAAATAGCAGGAGCTGCGTAATATTCTCGAGAAAAATGGCGAATAATTACTGAAAAACCATGTTTTTCACGATTTTCTCAAAAATTACTCGACTGATTTATTTCAAATTCATACTCTGTATTGTTATTTATCAGCTCCATCAACTGGCATGAGTCTCCTTTCTGGGAAACTAATGGGGGGTTCACCCCATCCTTGATAAATGGACTTTGTAACCTTCTTCTCGTGCATGAGGTAGGTAGGTAGAGCAGTCTATAAAAATAACACTTAGTCGAGATATTTCATCTGTAGAACAGCTGTTTCGACGACTTTTAAAAAATCATCGGATTTCACAATTTACACAAAGGAAAAAGTACTCTGAAAACAATTATATAGACTACACACATATACAGTAGTCTGATCGTAGTTTCAAATAATTATGTTGCCGCCAATCGTCATTATGTTATTTCTGTAAATTATTGTCGTTTAAGAATGAGGCTCATAGTTCAATGAGCAAGGAAAGTTTTGTGAGTGTACCACACCAGATTTTTCTGTGTTGGATTTTAATCAAGCTTATTATCAGATGCCCTTATCTGAGGAAAGTAAGCATTTAACGACTTTTTGTACTCAGAGGAGAACCTATCAGTATACTAGAGTTCCGTTCGGTATAAGTATAGGTGCACAAGCCTTGACTTCCGTTCTAGATACACTCTTTGAGGATATCAAATTCAAATTTGTTTTAAATTATCTTGATGATATAGTGATTTATTCAAAGGACTTTGAATCTCATTTAGTACACATTGAAGTTGTGTTATCAAAATTAAGAGAAGCTGGATTTACTGTGAAACCAGAAAAGACTAATTTTGCGAAGAAACAAATTTCATTTTTAGGAAATCTAGTTCATCGAAATGGTATTACTATCGACCCTAACAGGACAAACTCCATCCGAGAATTTCCAAAGCCCAAAAATGCCAAAGCTGTAGCCAGATTCATTGGTATGACTGGGTATTATCATAAATATATCCAAAACTATGCTGAAATCGCAGCTCCATTGAATGATTTGAGGAAGAAAAATGTCAAGTTTGTATGGGAAGAGATACATGACAAGGCATTTCAACAATTATTGAAGTATGCAATCATGAACCCACCAGTATTGAAAACTGCCGATTTTTCAAAACAATTTGTATTGCAAGTAGACGGAAGCTGCAAAACTGTAGCAGCTATACTCTCACAGGAAATTGATGGAGTATTAAAGCCCATTGCTTACGCATCTAAAAAACTAACTCAGCAATAGTGTAAGTACTCAACTTATGAAATTGAATGTTATGCTGTGATTTTCGGAATGGAAAGATTCAAACTTTACCTTCAACATGCAAAATTCCTGTTATTAACCGATAACAGTGCACTATCATGGATCCTGTCGTAGGATCCGACAGGACAAACAAATTGGTCGTTTAGGAAGATGGATACTTAGATTTCTAGCATTCCAATTTGAAGTGAAACATATTCCTGGTCGTTTAAATGTGACCGCGGATTGCTTATCCAGGATGTATCAAGATGAGAGTGATATTGAAGAAGAAGAGAATGAACATAAGGAAATTGAAAGTGAAAATGTATTGAATCTCATTAATACATTGAGAATCACAGATTTTCCACTAGTGTTTACTGACATCAGAACAAATCAAGAAAATGATCCTTCCATTTCTGACATAATGAAGAAAATTGCTAATAACGAAGATCAGTTTCCTTACAGTATTTCCAACGGAGTATTAGTAATAAAGATTCGAAATCAAGAAAAGCTAAGAATTGTAGTACCCAAACTTCTAGTGCCACTGATATTTCGATATTATCATGACAGCATTCTCGGTGCACATCTTGGAATTTCAAAAACTATAAACAGAAACTTTGAACATTTTTATTGGACAAATATGAGGAAAGATATCCAATATTTAGTTAAATCATGTGTCATATGTGGTCAGAGTAAGGCGGCACAACAAATCAACTATGGATTTCTTTCTTCCAAAATAGAGGAAGAACCATTAGCAATGTTTCACATCGACACTGTTGGTCCATTGATACGTACGACTCAAGGGAAAATGTATATTTTCAGTTGTATTGATGTATTTTCGAAATTTTGTTGGTTGATTCCACTACTTCAATTCTGAAGCGGTGATAAAAGCACTGAAGTCAATTTTTATAAATTTTTCAACACCCAAGTGTATCATTTCCGATAATGCTTCAATATTCACGTCATCAAAATTTGAAAACTTTTGTTTCCAACTTGGGATAAGACATAGTACTACAAGTCCATTTTACCCTAACCCGAATTTAGCTGAGCGTTTACATAGAAATCTACGCAGTGCACTGATAGCTTTTCATGCTACTAGTCAAAATAAATGGGACGAAAGTGTGACGTCATTTCTCCAGCTCGCATTTAATTTAGCTAAACATGACAGTACAAATTGCACCCCATTTTCATTGATGTATAGATTCAAGCCAAATCATCCACTGCTGAATGTGTGGCACATCAACGAAATCCTTCCAGATAATTTCAATGACGAAACTATGAAAGTTTGGAAAGATGCGAAAGAACATTTGCTAAAAGCCCATCATAGGAGGAAACAAAATTATGATAAGACTAGAAAGGAAGTACCATTCCAAACAGGAGACTTGGTTTGGCTCAGAACGCACATTTTAAGTGATGCTGTAAAGAAAATCTCTCACAAGTTAAGTTACCGTTGGGCCGGTCCTTATGTGATAAATCGTTGGCTGACGGAAGTGACAGTAGAATTACTTGATCCGGAAAACGATAGAATTTTACAGAAGGCACATGTATCCCAAATTAAGAAATACTATCCTCGAGAATAAGAAGAAGATAAGAACGAATGACTGAAGAGAGAATAGAAATGTAAAATGATAAATAGTGGAAAGATAGTAATATTCATCATCCTTTATGAAAGCTATGCAAGCCGAAGGCTTATAATAATTGAGTTTCAAAATGGAAAACCACACAAGCAACATTTAGTAATTTCGTTGCAACACAGCAGACAATATGTTACTTTACTATTTCTCATCGACCGTGACAATGGAAAGTTCTATCGGAACAATAATCACTGCAGTTGTTGAGAAATAATAAGTTGATTTAATATGGTGAAGTGAACTATCTATTGAAGTCGAATTTATCTTCCTTCCGATTAGTTTGGTCTAACATAAAATGAATAATTTAGGTTGTATATATTATTATCAATATTCCGACTCATACATTCGGCAATATATGACTCAACAGTCAACTAATACTATTTGTGTTCTTTGTACAATGAGCATTTTGTTCTGTCTTCTGAAACCATGTTATAAGGAATATTTAATCCGATTGGATAAGATATATAAATAAAAATAAACTCATGGTATTGATTTTACAGTGGAGGTACTTATGTGAACGATTGATATTTTCAATGATTCTTTCTTACTGATAGTAGTATGGCAGTATTGAAGAAGTTTGTAATAATATTGTAGCCATCATGATTAGATGTTAAATAATTCAAAAAAATGTTTTTGTACTCCTAGTATTGAAGTTAATTAGTTAGTTAACAACAGACGATAATTATTAATGATCATAATACGTATTATTAGTTTCATGATTTCTTTCCTACAAAGAGTACACCATATATGAAACATATATGAGATTTATTAGTTCAAATTTAAGATGAAGTACGGTAATACGTTTGAGTTTTGTTAATAGATAGTAATATGTTAGATATTAGAAACCGAAATATTAGATATAAAATTCCTAAATTTAAGACATGTTTCACATTAAGTAAAGAGGGGAAGTGTGAAACGAATTTTGATAATTAATCAAAATTCAGTTCCCTATTCTTTAACTAGACAAATAAGTTTTGACGTATAGAAAGAAAGAAGAAGAAGAAGAAGAACGAAGAGAGCATTTATATTTATTCATTTTTGCTTGTTCATGTGCTGATATGACTCAGCTAAGTCTGGGTGGAGGGGAGAAATTATTCTCTCCTTGTTTCAGTTGCAGTGAAACCGCCCTGGGGCTAGCATCAACTCCTAGATATGTAAATTCTGCCCTACTTATTCTTCATTTGCTAGTATTGTCAGTTTATTTTTGTGTGAAACTGTAATTTGTGTAATCGTGAATATGTTACGTAACTTTGTCAAACCCACTATTGAAGCGGTCCATGTTTAAGGCTACTCAATACACATAATCATTATTTGAAGACAAAGGACGCAAGGTGCATCATATGAGGAACAGATTAATTAAGATACAACAGATATGGAGGATTTAAGACAATCGCCAAGCTGTGTTTTTTTTATCGTCATAAATCTTTACTAAATAATCTTCACTAATCATCATTGCTAATCTTCGCAACATAACTCGGTACGGAGGTAAATGTGATCGATCAATTAATATTTTCCTGTCATTGAAAATCATGAAAGACTTTATCAAATGAATATGGGCCCACCGTCAATTTAGAATAATTTCATAGTCATGTATATAATATTTTGTGAAACGGTAATTTTTCTTGAATAATGAACTATTTCAGAACATTTATTGTATTTGTTTGAATTTTCCCTGGTTTCGTTTCAACATTTTGTAAATTATTTATATATATATATATATATATATATAATATATATATATATAATTTTTTTTAATCGTTGTCTTAACAAATTTTTTTTTATTTCAAAATTTCTTTTCTAAAACAAACGACAACGATTTCACTACACAAACAATTCTTCAATTTGGGATAGAGAACAATAACAATAACAATAATTATCAATAGACCAGAAAAACTGATAACATGTGGGTGAATGACCCAAGGATCATACAAATCCTCTTCTTCTGTATCAACATTTCATAAATGAATGTTTTCTATTTTTTCTAAATTTCTCATGTCAAACTTTTGTTAATGAGTAATTTCAGGAATGAATGACAATTTTTGACTAAAAGTAGTTCCTTATATCTGTCATCGTCATCAGGTTCTACATTCAATAAAAATGAGATTGGCGAATTGATTTTGACATTATTGATGTTAATTTGATTCACTCTAAAGCCAATTACATCTTTCAAAGTATTTCAAGTATGGTTCAACATTGAATAATTCGATCTTCTTAAATTGCTTCAAAGGTTCATTATGGAATAATGATGAAATACATTCGTCAGTTACAATTTTAGAATTTTTACAAAAAGAATTATTTGAGAAGTCCATACAATTATACAATCTTCAAATCTTGTTATCTTTCGAAACAGATAAAACATCTTCATTGTGAATACTTTCGAACCATTTTGTACAAAACATGAGAGTAAATCGTACCTATCAAAAATCGCATTCAGGTTAAGAATATGAATTATATAAGTTGATAGATTTTTGACAATATGCATGTAGCTTTGCTTATCCCCCACAACACTTCCATATCATTACTGGCTAAAGAATAATTCTCATTATTAATTTACAGTTAAGTACAAATCTTTTTGTGATAATATGGAAGGGTGAAGCTTTCCATTTCCACAATACAAAATTGAATCAATTATGTCGTTAATTTAATCATCCAAAAGCTCTAAAGTTACAGAAATAAAATTTACAATTTGAAGTTTTTCAATTGAATCCAAAGTTTCGTTTGTAATTTTATTCAAAATCTTGTTATTAGAATTAATTCTCTTAATATTATTATTATTATTGTACTGTTTTATCATATTTTCGTTCAAGGCAATGTTTGCTTTTTCATTTTCCACTAGATGCAATTCATTATTTTTAATCTTCTCGATTATATCATTAAAATGAGATTTATCATCAGCAGTCATCAGACATGTTATCCAAGAGATTGCGTTTCCTAATCCATTGAATAAGCCTCTTTTTATCCATTCACTGTGTGACATGTCTTTATGAGAGATTGATTCTAATTTGAAATACAATTTTTTGACTAATTTTTGCAAAGAGGATACAATGTCATATGAGAATTTTCAAGTCATCCTATCAAATAGAGAAGGGAAATTAGTTCAGTCTGTAAATTAGTTATATTAGAATAGTGGATGATTTTATAATTCTCATTGATAAATGTCGATTGTCCAGTCTTAATTGGAATTAGACTGAGTCAGTCAAATCTATCAAGTGGTACGTCAATGCCAGAGCCAGAAGGCGAAGGACTAGTCCTATCATTATTCTTATCCACATTATCAAGAAGTTGAGTTGAAGATGATGGAATTGAGTCAGCGTCTGGTTCTTCGTCCTCCACAAATCTCCTTGCTCCTTGACCCACTCCAATTGATAAGGAAGGGGATCGATGATGTGATGATCTTGATCCACCAGGACTAGAGATCTGAGGTGAATCCAGATTGGAGTTGAAGATGAAGTTCTTGGCGACCCACAGTTAAGAGTTGACACTCACTTTTTCCGAAAATATTTCAATGTCTCGTTTTGGATAGAAGATCGAAAATTTGGCACTTTAAATTCCCAAAATATTTGCTTGTGTCTGTTTGGGAGCCAGATAGATTGAAATAACTTAAAATTCTGTTTTTAAAAAATTATCTTTATTGAATAACATGATGTTAACACAATGAGAGCTGAGCACCGACTGACGGTCTGGGTGCTACAAGCGGCTCATGACAATAAAGACAATGCAAATCTCAAATTGATTACTAATGACCAATTACACTATTGATCTACATAACTGAAGAAGAAAAATTTCAACAGGCCATACACGGGGAATTAAATCCAACTAATGCCGAATAGGTACCTACTGATACCTAGCTGTCTTCCAAAATTAGTTTTTGGTAAAAAAACTACAGAATTCAAAGTATGAGCTAAATATATGAATGAATCTCATCCATTCATAGAAAAGAGTATTTAGCTGATATTAGCATTCAAAATTAGATTCTGATTTTTGAGGTTAGTTTTCGATCTTGTTCATTTGCAGATAGCATGACACTGGCAACAGACAGAACATTTTTATGGCGCATAATGAATAGTCACAGCTTCAATAACATAACCTCACTGTTTGCCATTTGTTTAGAATAATGATTTTAATAACATCACTGTTGAATAAATTACAGTGTTTCCGGATTGTGAAACCATTAAAATATTGGTTAGTTAACCAGAAAATTCAATCGGAATTAAAAACTAACCAAACTTTGTGGAACAGAAATGAATCCGTAAAACTAACTCTGATTTGGCGTTAATGTCCATATTTAACAAACGTTCGATAGTTTGTAAAATATCATATTTTGTTAATAACATATTTAACAACTGACCCATAGTTTTGAAGCTTCGTTTCCTGATGCAATGTTTAGGCCTACACTTGGCATGCATTATTAATTTTTCAGCTAGAACAGCTTTTTGATACAAAGTGCTAAATAAACGTCCACAGTTTCATCAATGCTGTATCGGCAATATGAAAACAAATGCAGTTAATATTTCTTTGAATAAAGGTGTTGATATTTACATAAAGAAATTATTCTCTTCCATTTTTATTTGATTGAAATTTCAAAATTATTCGAGCCCTGATAGAATGACTGACTCACTCTACAGTCAGTCGAAAATTTTATTTAACGAAAATCCTAAGTAAATGCTGCAAATCACCCCGTAGACCTCTGCATTTTGTAGATTTGCAGCATTTATTTAGGAATTTCGTTAAATAATAATTATATATTAATTAGCATTTGAATAAATGCATTCTCTATTTAATTCCATCTGAAAATTTTAATATTGGAATGAGAGGTATTTTGGCAAACTGAGCAAAAAAATAAGGTCATAATGTACCTTTTTGTTATATCTTCAAATAAAAAATGATGTGGGTTGTCAAAACCCCCTCTAAAAGGTAAACTATTCAACTTATTCTATATTTTAGTAAAATAACAATGATCATCCATCCATCTATTATCTTCTATACTATAATAAAGGGAAGAACTGGATTATACATGTATACAGGTGTAAAGTATATAGGAAAATTATGTTTGACGCATCATCACATCTGAACTACTGGACTGATTAACTTGAAATTTTGCAGATAGATTCTTGCTTAATGAGGATGATTATAAACCTATTTTGAATTCTTCAATATTTGATAACATCAAGTTTTAAGTTTGTCAAGTTTTCAATTATTTGTCATGCTTTCAGTTGTTGTAAGTAAGCAGCAGAACATTTCTCTTAAAAGGGAAATTAGAAGATAGGTATGATTGGGGATCCGTCGAACCCAAATTTTTTCCGCCATTTTGAATCCAACTTCTTTTTTTAATTGAAAGGTTTGTCATATGATACAATCATGATCCCGATTTAGAAAATTTATTCTCATTCATTTTCTTAATTATAGTATAGAAGATGATAGATAGATGGATTATATATCCATCTATCATCTTCTATACAATAATAAAGGAAAGAACTGGCTTAAACCAATACCTACTATTACTTCAGGCCCCACAACTAATTAATGACATCATAACATGTAGATTGATTCTTCCTAGATCATAGTAGTTTCTACTAGCTTATCAATGTATATGCTCTCTAACTTCTGTTAATGTATCGATTTTTTATTGGAATACTATCTAAATTTCAGATTAAAGACATTTGTATTTTATTAAAATAAAAACACTTCATTCCATAAATGCAACAATTCATCCATACTTTCAGCTTGATAGACATAGGCCTACTCGATTCAGTGATAGAGCTATTGATGAATTCATCTCAACCAAAAATACTTAATAATAGCCTGTATCAGAATTGAAGGAGAGGTAAATCAAAGATAAACCAAATACTAGTAACTCTTTTTTTAGGAAAAAGGCTCCCACAAACTTGATTACAATAAATCTGTGGTACAAATAAACCCATCAGGAGAATGTTTTTCAGTTAGGTAAAACCTTTAATATTACGATGTTATGGACAGTTCCAACACTTTGCATTTACTTTTTAATTTATTAGTTGAAAAGTTCTTTCACACACTTCATTTACACTGTTCTTCACACTCTAATTACACTGCTATTCACACTGTTCTTTATAACTTAAATTAAATTTACCACTCTCACTTTATTTACTCTGTTCTTCTACACTTCATGTAAACCGTTGTTTTGTAGAATTGAAGTTCTTCCTTCTTATCGCTTGTATACATTTTCGTTTCAAAGTTTCATCTTTCGAAAAAGAAAATATTGTATGGAAACTTTTGGAATCTTGTTATAATTCCCGCGACAATAGGTACACAACAGTATTCCATGATTTAAAACCCCAAATTCATTATTACTGTTCACAATCGAATATTAGATGAATGCTGGGCCGGTGACAGGGAGGGGGAGGGGGGGCTACAGCCCCGGGGCCCGGGGGTCGGGGCCCTAGGTCTGGTTTAAAATACAAATCAGTGGTCTTTTTAACCAGGCAATATTTCCTTTAACAGACTTCTTATCTAAAAATAAAGTTGGGTGTAATGCATTAATCAGTAGGGAAAAACTTGAGTTTTTCTTCTATTGTAGAATAGAAGAAAAGAAAAGGTAAATTTGAAGGTGAGGGGTTTTAGTACTGTGGTGGTCCGCAGGTCCGGCCCGGCCGCCCGGGCGTGTGGTGGGTATTTCAAGTCTGTGAGGTGGCAGCATGCAGCGTTGGCAACACTGCACTAGCCGTCATCGCGGCCGGCGGCAGTGTATCTGTCTAGCTTCTTTGTTTACTTACGTCTGTTGCACGCTGTCAATTTTCTGTGCGGTTTCGTGGATAGTTCTATCGTTCCATTCATAGTTTGTTAATCGTTATGTGTTTTTCAATCAGAATTAGTTCAGTGATAAGTTAGAAGAGTGAGAGGAAAGTAGAAATAATGAGCTACAAACACAAATCTGGAGCGCAGAAGAGGAAAGAAAAGGATGATAGAGAGTTTAGAGAACGGGAAGCAAAGAATGGCCAGTTGTCACTTGGACATTTTTTCAAAATACCCGATTCTGTTTCACTTTCAACTGATACTGAAGTTTAGTTAGCAGTAAACACTAGTTCTAAGACTGATGCAATAATAAGTCCTACTCCTACCGACAAAGATATATTTGTTCCTGAAAATGAAAGTGCTTAGAGTGAGACAGAGAATTACAAGATTGAAACCACTGCTAATGCTACCAGTAGCACGTCTATCTTGGTCACAACTTCCCAGTCTCATGATGAAACGACCTCGTCGGCACCTTGCATACACTTTGATGTAGGGGACCCCAGTTTTGATGCAAGTATACATTTAAAATACAATCATTTTCCAATGCCAGAGCGATTTCCTGACGACATCACCGGTTCTTCAGTACCAACTTCAGTATTTAAAAAAAACTCACTAATGGCGATTTAATCACACGGGATTGGCTAGTTTGGAGCCAAAGAAAAAAAGCCTTCTTCTGTTTGCCGTGTAAAGTTTTTAGCTCACTCCCTCACACGAAACACTCATCTCTGGCACTTCCAGAAGGATTTTCAAGTGAAAAACGTTGGAAAAAATTGTTTGATAAGGTCCCTGAACACGAAAACAGTAGTAGTCACAAACACTGCTACATTCAATGGAAGTCAGAGGTGATAAAATCAAAAAAAGATAGAAATCTGACAGGCTTAATTTTGAATTCCATTCTACAAGAAAAGGAAAAGTGGTGTGAACTTTTAAAGCGATTACTTAATGTGACTTTGTTTCTAGCTGAAAGAGGGCTTGCTTTTAGAGGCACTAATGAAAAAATAGGAGACCCATCTAATGGAAATTTTTCGGGCATCTTAGAACTGCTAGCAAATTATGATCCAGTATTAAACGAGCATTTAAATAAAGTTCGTTTATATCAAACTAATGGGGAACGAATGCAAGTTCACTACCTGTCGCATGATATTCAGAATGAATTTATAGAATTATGTTCTTCCCAAGTTACAAAGGTAATTCTTGATGAAAGAGAAAAAGCCAGGTATTATTCTGTAATTGTTGATGCAACACCTGATTCAGCTCACATTGAACAGACAGCATTTATTTTGAGATACGTGCATGAAACCGAAGAAGAAAGTGAACCCTACAAAGTGCAAGAACAACTTCTATGTTTTGCTGATTGCACAAAAAAGAGTGGCAAAGATATTGCTGAGCTTATCTTGAGTACTTTGAAACACTATGAAATCCCTATAGAAGACTGTAAAGGCCAAGGGTACGACAATGGTAGTAACATGAAAGGTGCCTATAAAGGAGCTCAGGCTTTCATATTATCAGCCAACAGCAAAGCTGTTTACTCTGCGTGCACTTGTCACTCCTTAAACCTTTGTGGTGAACAAGCAGCGGAGTGCTGTCCAGCGGCTATAACTTTTTTTGGGGCTGTCCAAAAGTTATTCAACATTTTCAGTTCAAGCCCCCAGAGGTGGGATATTTTGAAAAATAAAATACCCGGATCTCTTCACTCCATGTCGAAAACACGATGGTCAGCAAGAGTGGATAGTGTAAGACCTGTTGCAGCTCATCTTCCTGGAATAGTAGAAGCACTTGAGGAAGTGATCAAACTAAATTTGACAGCAGAATGTCGTCGAGACGTAGAAGGACTGAAGAAATACTTCAAGAGCTTCAACTGCCTTCTTCTTGCTTCGGTTTGGTACAAAATATTGAAACCCATTGACACAGTCAACAGAGTTTTACAGAACCGTGGTGAAACCTTAGATGTAGCGTCGAAGAATCCAAGTCAATTGATAGAAGATTTGAAAGTTTTGCGGAATGATGGTTGGGATAAAATCTTCAATGAAGTTTTGGTCGTTGCTGAAAACATAGGATGGCCGCAGCAACTTGAAGAGGAAGAGAAAAGAAGTGGGAAACGAAAAAGAGCAGCTGATGAGGACGACGAGGTGTGTGATGACAATATGGAACATAAACTTGATGTAAAGACCACTTTTAAGAACAAAGTTTTTAATGTCATTTTGGACAGTGTCATTGGGGACATGACAGTGCGTTCTAAGTCAGTCAGCGATTTGTGTAGTAACTTTTCTGTTTTGTGGTCATTCAAAGAAATGCCAGATGACCTGATCGAAACTAAATCAGCTGAACTAGTACAACGACACCAAAAGGATCTGGGAACCGATCTTCTTGAGGAACTGGTGAGTCTGAAGCAAATATATGAAGCAAACTTTGGTGGAAAAAAACTTTTACCCTTTGAACTTCTCAAGAAAATTAAACTCTTCAATTTAGAATCTCTATTCCCAAATCTTACTGTTGCCTTGAGAATTTTTGCCACAATTCCAGCCACAGTCGCCAGTGCAGAACGTTCGTTTTCAATATTAAACAGAATAAAAAACGTTCTATGCTCAACAATGTGCCAAAACAGGTTGTCAAGCCTAGGTGTTCTGGCGGTGGAAATGGACCTAGTAAAAAGAGCAAATGTAGATAGAATAATTGACGAATTTGCGTCAAGAAAAGCCAGAAGAGGAGTTTTGTTGTAATCATGGTTAGATTAAAGACTTTAATTGACGAAAAGTGTTGTTTACTTTGTATATGGAAAAAATCAATTATGTATAATCATAATTTATCTACGTGAATTATAAGTAATAATTATGTAGCCTATATGGATTAATAAAATAAATTTCTTCAATCAAAACATGTAGTATTTTTTTTTTCAAATACCATTGTCTATTCAATTAATTCAACATTTACATATCTGTGATGCTTTAATTTAAATTTTCTATTGTATAATTTTTTTTTCAAGGTTTCAATTAAAACCATTTTTTATTTCTTCAATGAGTGCCTAAATTTGTGGTTTACTTAAATATGAAACAGCCTGAAAAGATAATTTATGAATGAATAAGTGAAAACAGGTCTAGATTACACCAAAATGAGTTATTTTATCTGTAATTCAACATTGTTCTCAGGGACTGGGGAGTATCCCTAGACCCCCGGTACCCCACACAAACAAAACGCCTTCATGCATACCATACCTAGGGGCCCGGATTAGGTCCAGCCTTGGGGCCCGCGATAACTCTCGCCGGCCCTGGATGAATGATAAACAAACCATACTCATTGAAATGGAAGACCGTGAAAATTGAATTTGTGATTCCAATTTAGTTGATTGCTTCAGGCCCCACAACTGATCTCCAATAAACTATGATGTCATCACATGTAGATCGATGATCTACTGGCGGAAAACAAGCAAAATAAGAGCGCTGATGCTTGTTATTACATCTGATAATTATGGTAATAAACAAAATTGGAATCACAAATTGAATTTTCACGGTCTTCCATTTTGACGCCATCAATCCTACAATAATTGTGGGTAATGGATGAAGCTGAAGGTATTGAGGTAAGGTATTAATGCATATATGGTTTGTTTATCATTCTTCTAATATTTGTTTGTGAAAAGTAATTATTATCATTATTTTATTTGTGGAATAAAGTGTTCTTATTTCAATAAAATTAAAGTATTCCATCCAATGAAAAATCAATACATTAGCATGGTGTGTTTCAAGAGCAGTGGATGATTAACATTAGTTAAACAGCACCGCATAATTATTCCAATGGCAGATGGAGGACCAGCTCATGCGATCAGTAGTTGAGCACATGGGCAATTGAAAATTAGCTGTAAGATGACAACTATAGCAAGACAATTCAAGGATTGAAAGATAATCAAGTCAAATGCTGGTAAAAAATAATTGTACTGAAATTTTTTGTAAATCATGAAAGTCTTCAAAAGGATTATAATTTTGATATAATAGGCACTAGCCAACAGAAGAAATTAATAATGAGTTTTAAGAACATATGCACCAGGGCAATTTATAACAGACTTGATCTTAAAATATTTATAATATTGAGAATACAATATCTGAAAACAAAGGCTAAAATAAATAATTCAAACTGAGAAGGCATAAAGGCTGAATTAAATGCACAAAAAATATGTCTCATTAAGATGGGTGCAAGATTTAATTGAAATTGAATATGACAATTTTAGCAAAGAACATGAACATAGGTTAAACAGCAATTTTAGAACAGGAACTTAATCAAAAAAGTTATGGATGCTAGGTCTGAGTAGTAGATATTGAAATTGTATGTTTGAATATAACAAAACATAGGTGTCAGGGCTGAGTAAAATGATTAAAACTAAGTGTTTCAATATGAGTCACAGGCGCTAGGGCCAAGAGTCAAATCATGTAGTAAGCTTAGAGCTGAATGTTTCACCATAAGAGGTTAAGGGCGCTGGGGCCGAGAGTCGAATCAAGTAGTAAGCTTAAAACTAAATGTTCCACCATAAGAGGTTAAGGGCGCTAGGGCCGAGTGATAAGTTTGAAACCAATTGTTTCACCATAACAAATTATAGGTGCTAGGGCCGAGAGTCAAATCAAATAGTAAGCTTAGAGCTGAATGTTGCACCATAAGAGGTTAAGGGCGCTAGGGTCGAGAGTCAAATCAAATAGTAGGCTTAGAACTGAATGTTTAACCATAAGAGGTTGAGGGCACTAGGGCCGAATGATAAGTTTGAAACCAATTGTTTCACCATAACAAATTATAGGCGCTAGGGCCAGGAGTTGAATAATTGAAACTGAAGGTTTTAATATAACACATAGTCAAATCATAGGTGCTAGGGCTGAGTAGAATAATTGAAACTGAAGGTTTCAACATAACAAAGTAGAATTATGATTAATACTCAACTGAAAGAATTTCGTGGTTATCAAGCAAGAAAAACCAGACAGCAGTATGTTATACTCCAAGGTTGTCAGGGGACATGGCTGGACGCAGGTGGCAGGAAACATCATTGATACGAGAAGTACAGGTTACAATTTGACATTAGTGGAAGACATGAGAAAGTTAGTTTGCCTTTATAAATTTTAATAATGCCTTGAATTCGAGTGTTCAATAAAATTGAATTAAGGCATTGAAGCTGACTTAGAAACATGAATATAGTTTGTCACATGGTTGAAATCAGATCTGAGTTTAAAGTTGATGAACAAGGCACAACACTGTGAATAATATAACATAATACATCACCGAAACTGAAATTTTGGATTCTGAAGATTGATACTTGCTTGAAGCTTTTGGATAATTTGGTTTCACTCGAAGGATGATTGAGAATCATTTCGATGAAAATTGAGGACAAAATTCAGAGCTTGCAACAACATTCCAATGACCGAGAGGAAAGCTAGGACAGGAAGAAGAAGGTATACCAACCTCGAATTGAAGTGCAAGGAGTCGGACACAAAATGAGAAATAATTATTCAGAACAATAATTAACGACTAAGGATGATTAATTTCATCACAAAAATATCAAGTGTGGACAAAATAAGAATAGATTGTGAAAATAAAAATACCAAAATCACCAACATAGATAGTGAAAAGCAGCTGATTTACAATGTACACGAAATCATATGTGCCAAGGCTAGCAAGATGGTGGAGAATCGTCTGCAATGATAGTGTACTACAAACATTGATATAGAGAATAAGATTAAGAAGAGCAAAGTCCGCTATGATGCCACTGCGCTAGTGTAGCTACCAGAAATTTCGGGCAAGAAGTCGGGTATTTGTATTCGCTGTGTAGAAAAAGAGCCTTTTTCAAATGATAAATTTTTTTTATTGAAGCAATAAAAAATATTCAAAGTATGGTAGTTTCATGCAGTGCTTATGGATGTACGAATCTGCATGCGCCAGATAAAAATATTTCTTTTCATACATAAGTATTTTTATATTTTCATCGGTCATGTTTCATGCAGGCTAAGCCTAGTGCCAAATGATCGTTTCAAGGAATATTGTGCTTAGGTTGATTCATTATCATTATTTGCCAAGTAATAAAATATAAGTTTTGGTAATATTATAATAAATATTTTATTTCCATAGATCCAATATAGGTATCCATATTCCATTCCATTAATTTGTCTTATATTGTAATATTTTGTGAACTATGAAAATATTGTATGCTAAATTTGTATTATAAAAAATATTATCTGCTAAAATTGCCTATAAATTCTTCATCATTGCTATTGTTTTATTTTTCCCGTTCTTATAATATGTAGTTATTTATTATCTTATATTAAATATAGGAGTATAGAGTATAGTTAGGTACCTATACTTAAGTTGCAAAACGAATGAGAAACAGTTTCACGAAATATTGTGATAATGGTTAATTTATTATTTGCCATCTAATAAAATATATGATAATATCAGTGATCTATAATTTTTGTTTTATTTTTCCCGTTCTTATAATATGTAGCTATTTATTATCTTATATTAAATATAGGAGTATAGAGTATAGTTAGTACCTATAATTAAGTTGCAAAACGAATGAGAAACAGTCTCACGAAATATTGTGATAATGGTTAATTTATTATTATTTGCCATCTGATAAAATATATGGTAATATTAGCGTTCTATAATAAATGTTTTATTTTCCATATTCTAAATACATAGTAATAGGAAAATATTGTAAAAATGAGATTCATTTGCTAATAGAATGGATCAAAATCTGTAGTGAGGTAGGTTCACTAAATTAGATGTTTGGTCGAGTTAAAAATAATGTTCAATGAACAAATCATTGTATCATATGGTAATGGAAATGACGAAAAGTTGAAAAAAAATTATATTGAAATCCATCAAGTATGTCGAAAGATATAACGCAATGAAAGTCGATGTTTTCCCGTATAAGTCTGTCTGGGCGCCTGACTTCTTGCCGATATTCAATGGCGACGAGAAATGAAGGAGGCATCATGCTTCCAAACGCTTGAAGGTATAGCTTAGTCATCTAACTATATATATCAATGACTACAAATGACAATATAACCTAAAACTAAAACCGAATTAGAATATAAAATATACAAGGCAGTGGCGGCGTGTCCATGAGAGCACAAGAGCACGTGAACCCCCTATGAAATTGCTACAATAAATTAAAGTTCAAATCAATAGAAAATTGATTGAAGTAATAGTAATACTCAAATTTCTTGTAATATTAAAACAATAAGGAGCACACCAAGCAAGGTACACGCATTGAGATAACCGTTTGAATTACGCGCTACAGCAAGCAGGATCACTGCTCCAAGCGTTAGTATGGGTTCAAATGGTAGCTGGGCGAGTTCAATTCCCTCCCCGTGGGGGGTGGGAGACTATTTACATTAGCTTTACGGTGAGCTGCTTTCCAAGCAGCTCATAGCTGTGATTGTGTGCTTTGCATTGGCGCCATTGCCTTCTAGAGCCGTTTCCACTTATGAACTGTTCTAGCTGGCACTGGCTACTACTTTGTTTACTGTTTGCAGTTTCACGTTCGCGCTACATGTGTTGTCGATTTTGAGGTTAATTCTTGTTTCTTCTTTCTTGTGTTTTAAAAAGTGAGAATGGAGGGTTCAAGAACGGTTTGTGTGATTTAGCTCATTTGACTCAAAAAATTAAAAAGCATGAAAACTCACATGTGCATATTAGTGCTTCATTGGATTTCAATTTACTTGGTAAAATTGATGTTCGTCAACAGCTTGATAGTGCTTATCGTTTGAGCATCAGAAAACATAATGAGCAAGTCACCAAAAATAGGTATGTGCTTTCCAAACTTATAGACTGCATTAAATTTTGTGGTGCATTTGAGTTAGCTCTTAGGGGTCATCGAGAGGACGACAATGCTTTAAATCCGGGAATTTTCAAAGGCCTTGTGAATTTTACTGCAGAGCTTGATTTGGCTTTGAAAGAACATTTAAATAGTGCTACAGTTTTCAAAGGCACCTCCAAAGACATTCAAAATGAATTGCTGGACTGCATGCTTTCTGTGTGCCAAGAAAATATCAAACAGGAGATTAAAAATGCTCAATATGTTTCTCTAATAGCAGATGAGACAACTGACATTTCGTCTGCATTTCAGTTAGTTTTAGTTTTTCGGTATATTTTATCAAATGGTCAACCAGTAGAGAGATTTTGGAAGTTCGATAATCCTGAGGGTCATGATTCACAATCGATTGCAAAATGTATTTTTTCAAGTTTGGATACTGTCATAACAATTCCAGAAAAACTCATTTCTCAAAGTTATGATGGTGCGAATGTGATGAGTGGACAACATACTGGTGTGCAGACAATTGTGCAACAAACCTATAAGCATGCTTTTTTTGTGCATTGCTATGCACATCAACTCAATTTAATTGTAGCACAAGCAGCGAGTCAAAATCAAGATGTAAGAATTTTTTTCTCAGATTTGAGTGATATTACTAATTTTTTTTCAAATTCTCCTCAAAGAATAGATGTTTTAGACAGAGTAGTCGGCAAACGTGTACCTAGGGCGTCAGCAACAAGGTGGAATTTTAAAAGTAGAACTGTGAATACAGTTTTTGAATATAGAGAAGAGCTAATCGAGTGTATGGAGGAGATTCAATCCACATCAAAACAACCTTCTAGTATTATAAAAGCAGGTGCTATTGCTCGTCTTCTCAAAGATAATAGATTCATTTTTTGGCTCTCGGTTTTTCACAGGCTAATGCCTCATGTTGACATTTTATATAATCAGCTGCAAACAGTTAAGACAGATGCTATGAAAATCAAATCAAATGTTGAACATTTTATCAAAGCTGTTGAAGAGGAAAGAACTAAAATGAATGATTTGATGGAGATGGTAGCAGACTGTGCAGGAAGTGTGCCCAAACGTTCAAGGCGCGAAGAGGACACCTACCTCAGTAGAACAGTGGCTGCCAAGGAAACCTGTGACATCATCACCACTCAAACCAAAACCCGGTTCTCATTCACAACATTCTATTCAGCAATCTGTTTATTGGACTCACAAAAATTTGAACATTTCAATAAGGATTTCCCAGATACCTTGCTTGAAGATACTGTTAAGGTTTACTCATTTCTTGAGAAAAATCGCCTAAAAAAAGAACTTGAAATAATTTTTAGAAGAGTAGACTTCAGAAATTTGCTTGGTGCTGTCAGTTTGCTACAATTTTTCATTGAAAATAACTTAACTTCGTCATTTTCCGAAACCTATAAACTTTTGTTGATAATTTCAACCATCCCAATGACAACAGCTGAAGCTGAGAGGTGTTTTTCTACACTAAAACGAATCAAGACGTTTTTGCGCTCCACAATGAACCAGGACAGGCTATCAGCATTAGCAATGCTGACTATTGAGAAGGAAATGATAGCAAATATCATTAACTTCAATGAGAAGGTGATCGATGTTTTCGCAGCAAGGAAGGAGAGGAGGATGGATTCTATTTTCAAAAAATGCTCTGTAAATGCCAACTAGAAGGAGGGTGAGTGTTAACAAAGTCTCTAAAAGCATGTTAATCCTTATTTCTTTGATTGGAAATTATCTTACATCGAGGAAAAATTAATGCTGTTTTCTGTATAATTTATGATTTGTACATGAATTATTCAATGGGAGTATGGGAGTACATCTTCTAGGTTGAGAATCCTGAGTATATCTAAATACTTATTATTATTAAACGAAAATCCAAATTATTATATAGGTACTTAATATAATACAACCCATTAGAATATTTTGTTACCTACGTAATAATATGATAGGCCTAGTACTCTTCTAGGAATAAAAAATTACATTCTACTACATGAAACGAACAAAATTCACTTGAAACATGGGGTTTAACAAATTATTAAAGATCTAGATCTTGTTGCTCATGTTAAATGTGAACCCCCCATTAGTATTTGCACGAGCCGCCACTGATACAAGGTGAGTGCATTGTGAATTTTAACAAGCAAAAGTTACATTGATAAGCAAGTAAGAACTACTATGATCTAGGAAGAATCAATCTACATGTTATGACGTCATTAATTATTTGTGGGGCCTGAAGTAATTGTAGGTGTTATATATTAGGTGAACATAAATAAAACACAGAGTTGTAGTCCATGACTAGGCCGAGACGCCATTGCTGTTTTTTGGCGGCTTAGCTGCCTGATGCCACGGCCTTCTTTATTTTCTTCATTCAATATAACACCTCCTCACCAATTATGAAGATACAAAATAAGTTTCACAAAACTATGTAGCTATTTAACCAATGAAGTGATAAAAATACTATGCAATTGAAGAATACAAATACAATACAGGCAGATACAATAAGGCAATGGATATAAATAAAAATAAATGACATTACAGGAAGAATAAAAAAAATTCAACTCAAACACTTAGACACCTGTCTACCTCCTTCTTGACCCTGTTTGAGCGTCTAATCGTTGGAGAAGAGGACTCAGGGGAGGACACATTAGTGACTGGAGGAGTATCATGATAGGGCAATGCCTGAGGAAGGTCAAGGTTAATTTGCTCAGGTGTTGTAGGAGATGGATCATGAACCAATGATGGATAATCATTTCCGGAGTAATTTGATTTTGGCAATGGAAGATTTACATGACTTGTACTTTCTTTTTCAACCCCCCCAGTATTTACAGCTACTATTTGGTCTATGTGTCTTTTCCATATGACACCTGAACTTATTTTAACCAAATAGACTACATCACCCAATTGTTTGATTACTGTCCCTTCCACCCATTTACTATTACCACGGTAATCTTTCACCACAACAAGTTGACCCACAGATAAATATCTAGTACCTTTACCCTTAAAATAACCTCTTTGTTGTTCTTGCTTCATATTAACTGATGTAATCAAATTCGGTTTAAGGAGATCAAAACGAGTTCTTAAAGCTCTACCAAACATTAATTTGGCAGGTGTTTCATTGGTTGTCAAATGAACAGAATTACGATAGTCAAATAGAATTCTATTTAAAGCCACAGATAGATTCTCAGAATCTTTTAAGACACCAAGTAATTTATTTTTTACATACTTTACAGAATTTTCTGCTTGCCCATTTGATTGTGGATGATAAGGAGCAGATGTTATGTGTTCTACACCATTGAATTGAAGGAATTTTTTTAATTCGTTTGAATTGAAAGGTGGTCCATTATCACTAACAAGCTTAAGTGGCAATCCAAACCTTGCAAATAATGATCTCAAAATATCTATAGCTACATGACTTACTGTTGATGCCACTTCAAACACCTCCAACCATTTAGAATGTGCATCAACAATTATCAAGTACATTTTACCCTTGAATGGCCCAAGATAATCCATATGAATTCGCTCCCATGGCTTATTAGGATAGTGCCAGACATGCAACTCTGCTTTTGCAGGATTTGGTTTTTCTAAAATACAAAATGTACATGAATTTGCTGTTAACTCAATGTCGGCATCAAGACCAGGCCAATACACATAGCTTCGGGCAACACTTTTCATTTTAACTATACCCATGTGAGATACATGTAATTCTTTCAAAACAAACTCTTGAAGAACCCTTGGAACTACAACCCTATAACCCCACATAATGACACCCATTTCTACAGTCAATTCATTTCGCCTTTGAAAAAATGCTTGAAGTTCCTTATTATTTTCAGATAGGAACATTGGCCACCCATTCATTATAAAACCATAAACTTTTTTTAATATCTGATCTTTCTGAGTTTCTACTCTTACTAGTTGACAATCAATAGGAGCATCAGCTTCTTTAATGCAATGTAAATATGTACCTACCCATGCTAACTCTCTTGCTTCTGTTTTGTGATTAAGATTCAAAGGTAAGGGAGAAAATGCATCAGCACAATTTTCCTCAGATTTTACATATTGAATATTGAATGTGTAACCAGACAGAAACAATGCATAGCGTTGTAGTCTGCCTGCTGCAAACACTGGCAGTCCCTTCTTCTCCCCAAATATACTTAATAGAGGTTTGTGATCACATTTCAGTGTAAAATATCTACCAAATAGATATTGATGGTATTTCTTGACCCCATAAACAACCGCTGTTGCTTCTTTATCTATTTGAGAGTATTGACATTCAGCAGGTGAAAGAGTGCGGGAACTGAATGATACAGGGCGCTCAACACCATTGGAATCTATTATACTAAGCACACAACCCAATCATGTGGAGCTGGCATCTACTGTCAAAACAACTGGAGCTGTTGGGTCATAATGAGCCAATATTGGGGCAGTTGTTAGCAAATTTTTTACTTTACGAAAAGCCACTACACATTTTTCATCAAAATGGAATGGCACACCCTTCCTCAACAGTCTATACATGGGGGCCATGATACCGCTTAAATTGGGAACAAATTTTCCATAGTACTGTATTAAACCTGCAAATGCCTTGACTTGTAATGCATTTTGAGGTATGGGGGCATCAATAACAGCTTTTAAATTTGCTTCACTTACATGTAACCCATTTTTGTCTATAATAAACCCAAGATATTCTACACTATTGCAAAAAAACTTACACTTATTTCTACTCACAGTAAACCCATTTTCTTTTAACCTATTACATACTAATTTCAAACGTGACATATGTTCAACATCATTTGTACCTGTTACCAAAATGTCATCTTGATAGATTGCAATTCCATCAATACCTTGTAATGTTTGTTCTATTGTTCTCTGAAAAATTCCCGGAGCTGATGAAATACCAGAACACAATCCATTATATCTGAACAATCCCTTATGAGTACTAATAGTACAGTAGTTTCTACTTTCCTCATCCAAATTCAATTGTTGGTATGCATGTGAAAGATCAATTTTTGAAAACTTGACACCTTTTTGTAAACTAGCAAATAACTCTTCAATTCTTGGTAAAGGGTGACGATCTACCACCAAAAAAGGATTGAGAGTGACTTTAAAATCACCACATATACGAATTTGACCATTGGGTTTCAAAACTGGCACTATTGGTGTCCCCCATTCACTAGAGTCTACAGGTGATAAAATTCCTTCATCAACCAACCTTTTCAATTCTGATTCTACCTTATCTTTCAATGTGAATGGCAAGGTCCTAGGTTTGTAATACTTTGGAACAGCATTTTCTTTCAATTTAAGTTTGACTGGCTCACCTTTGAAACTTCCTAGTTTGTCACTAAAAACTTGTGGAAACTCTTTGTAGAGTTTGTCCACTGACTCACAGTCAGATCTAGTATCAATTTGTTGAACTTTACTGTGGACATTATTTACATTGTTTGCAGGAATGCTAACTACTGTAATATTACATTTTTTCTCACATTGGAATCGAATCTTCAATTCGAGATCTATGAAACTTTATAGTAAATATCAGAGTCATCGATATACGAACAAACTTTTCGACTGAGAATTTATTATCGTAAATGATTGTTGCATTGTTCCATGGTGTCACCGAGGCTGGGTTAACAGAATTAATAGATAAATGGTTTATTTAAATAGAGATGATATATAAAAATTTAAAATAACAGTTTCAAAATAAAGTTTTATTGAGAACAAATATAAAATGTGAATTCTAAACTTGTAATTTATAATTTTTTGGTGACGTGTCTGTAACGTTGAGGTGTCTAGAAGCTTTTGCTCTCTTCCTGACTTGTAGCTTTTCCTGTGGCTTCTTTCTCTCTAGAAAAATGGCTGGCTATGTGTGTTGTAAATTTTTGCTCTCTGAATAATTTTCTATTTAAGTGAATTTATTAATGTTTTAAATTGAGTTTTAAACAGTTTATAGTGTTCTATTTTGTCCGTATATTGCTATTTGTGTATACAAGCCAATAGCCACTGTTTTTCAACTACAAATTGGATAAGTACTTTAGCTTGTAGTAACTCTAGATGCTTAGGCTTATAAGATATAGTTCTTTGTGTATTTGTATAATATTTTGCCAAAATTCATCTGAAGATTATAAGTTCATTTGCTCTGAAAATTGGATTTCCCATTCATAGGCGATAGATCCATTCATAGTTTATCAAGAATCTATTACGTTGGAGCCGATAAATTTCCTTAGGTTAATAGGTGGAATGCTGTCCAGCCGATTTAGGAAAAAATTGGTAGCACGCCAAATGGTACGCCCTGGTGTGGGACTCAAACTACAAAATATATCCCTGGTTATAAAAAATTATTGGTAGGATAGATATCTTGATGAATTATGAATGGGAGATGCTGCTGAGTGGGAAATCGGTTCGAGAAAGTTCAGGTTCAAATGAGTAAATATTTTTTACGCAGTAGCAAGATGGAAAACAATAAAAATAATGAAGTTTTATCCAGTGAAAACATTCAAAACTTAGATGAAGAATCACAAGATTTAGACCTAACCTTAAACAATGACTCAAACGATAGTGTAGCTGTAAGTGAAAACATTTCAAATGTAACAAGTCATGAGAAAGTAGTAGAAATATCAAATGAAACAAGTATGGTAGGAGCTAAAAATGATATAAATCTTATAGCGTTCCTAACACAAAGATTTGATAATTTGAAACAAGAGCAAAATGCTAGGTTTGATGAGCAAAATGCTAGGTTTGACGAGCAAAATGCTAAGATTGATGAGCAAAATGCTAAGTTAAATGCTAGGTTTGATGAGATGAAGCAAGAATTTGCTAGCATTAGACTAGAGCAGGCTAGTATAAACCTTCTATTGAAAGATGCACATGAAACATTGAAAGATAGTCATGAAGATGAAAACAAATTGAAGCATGATAATAGTAGTGTTAAGATACAAGATCAACTCATTCAAGTTTCTGACAATGTAGGCCTAGTTACTGTTGTTGAAAAAGTCAACCCTAATGAGATAGTAGAATTGAGTAAAGAAGTAGGTAGGGAGTTGTCTTCACTGAAAGTCAACTATCATGAAAGTAATATTGCTACATTGAAGGTTAGGAAAACTATAAACAAAGTGAATGATTACATGAGACAGGTTTCTGTGGAGGTTAGGAACAATGTAAACAAAATGAATGTTGCTTTGAGTCAAGTTGATGAGTTCAACTTTCAACTGAGAATTGAAAAGGTGTATGCAATGCATTCTCTAGTGAACATTACTGACTTTTGTGAGCAAAATCGCTTTGTTGAAACAAATGAACCCATGAATAAAATCATGTTCTTGAAGAAAACAAAACACAAAGTCTCCATTGATGTGTTAGTATTCAAAGGTTGTTTCAAGTTGCTTACTTACAAGATGATGACTGTGAATCACATGATGGAAGGGTATTCCCCAACACACAATGATTAGGAATCCTGTGTTATGCCGGGATTCAGAATAGCATAATTGCTACGCAGTGTATGGTAAGAGTCCATAATTGTGTCTTTTTTCTTTCCTGTAGCCTATTTTTCTTGGCCCTTAATCTTTTCAAATTTCGATTCTTTCCTGTCTTTGTGTAATGTTCAGTAAAATTCTTCTATGATGCATATCTTAACCAATCTTGTCCATAGTCATTTAAAGTTGTATTTTTTTTTCTGAAATAATATTAGAAGTTAAAATAGTAGCTTATTTTCCTAATCTTTAAATTGTTGATAAAACTTAACTTTTCTAAAATCTATCCATTGTAGTGTAAATAATTGTTTGCTTGCGGTATATTTTTTCATCATGTATTACATATTTTAATCATGTCTATTTTTTTTCAGGTATCATATTAGGTAATTAGGTTTTTCAGAGCAATTATGTCCCATTTTCTCATTAGTAGTATATTTTATTAAATATACTTCCTTATGGAAGTTCAGTACTGACATGTAGGATAGGCTCTAATTAATCTTTCTCTTCTTTGTATTATTTAGGAAATTTATTTACCCAATTTTCTTTTTCTCTTGTTTGTATTTTTTTTAGGGAACTTATTTGCCCATTATTCATCTTGATCATCTTTGTATTGTAATTTTGAAATGTTTGTATTTATTATACAGTCTTTAAATTATAAATTATTTTCAAAAATAAATGGTTCAATTTAGAACATGCTGAAATCTATTCTTATGTATAAATTCTTTTGTTATAATAAATAAACTTCAAAATTTGAAAGTATTAATGAATTGTGTAGCCATATATATGTGATGTATTAATGAAAGTTAACTTGAATAATAATGTTTTCATTGAATAAAAACGTTTTGTTATATTATTAATTGAAATAAGTTTTTGTGATTGATATCTTTTTCAAAATTTTAAAACTGTTTGTTCTATAAATTTTGATATGATTGATTATCGTTTGAAATGGATGCTGGAGTGTATGTAGAATTTTTAGTGGGGTTTGTTGATTAGAATTTTGCTGGTATGTGATTGTTTTTTGAGATGGAAACCCATTATTGCCTAAAGAAGGAATAACAGAGGTTATGACTTAGAGAGGCAGTAATGAGATAATATTTTTTGTGTTGATTACTTATGTTGATTGCCATAGATGCAAAATAATGATTAATGATGTTGATTGCCATAGATGCAGATTAATTATGAATATTGATTGCCTTTGAAGCAAAAATATTATTGATGTTTTGAATGATTTCTTGTTTAATGATTGATAGTAAAGTTTTGTCATGAAATGTAGTTTGTGTTTAGAACATTGAAAAGTCAAAATAAACTATAGTATCCAACAAACGATGATTAATAATATTAAATAATTCGCTTTTTATACAATTTTTGAACAAAAAAGTTAAAACTAAATAATTTTGAAACCCTGAATGATAAATCATAAATGTGAAATGAACTTGCTATAAATGAAATGTTATACTAAATGATAATGAAATGCAGATATATTATGAAATGATTGTGAATAGAAGATCAATTGTCTGAAATTATTGAAATATGTATTGAAATTTTTTTTTGTTGTGATGATCTGATGTTTTTTACAATTTTGATAATGATACAGGGTGTTATGAAATTCTATTTCTATTTTGAAGAATGGATTAAATTTTGATATTTGAACAGTGAATAGATGGAAATGAAATTTTTTTATATTGAAATTTATAATTGATATCTCCATATTTCACAATTTATGTATTGCTGACTGTATAATAAGATGTTAATGAATTTCAATTTTATATTGATGACTATATACTTAAAAATAATTTTCATGTGTATTAGATTGTATTGATAGCCTATTCAAGTTTTTCTTCTTAGTTTATAAGCATTTTAAGATAACAGGTACAGCACAGACATTAACATTGAAATAATTATCATGTGAATCTCGAAATCGGCAACAAGTGAACACCATGAAGAGTGTTAAGAACATTTGGGTGATTTTCGAACTAGTGTGATTCAACTACGCCTAAATCTACGCTGATGCCTATACTAATAACTACGCCAATGTCAACTCCAATAACTACGCCAATATCTACGCCAATAACTACGCCAATGCCTGCGCCAATGCTGATGCCAACGCCAATATCTACGCCGATGCCTGCGCCGATGCTGATGCCAATGCCAATAGCTACGCCAATGCCTGCGCCAATGCCAATGCTTACGCCAATGCTAATGCCAATGCCAATATCAATGCCGATGCCAATGCCGACACCAAAGCATACGCCAATAACAATGCCAACGCTTATTGCTGACTTTGTATCTCAAACTTCAACACTACTACATTACCTGGAGGTAATTGCCATCCATGGTCACGTTTGCAACTTTGAATTCAGAATAACAGTCACAGTATCATGAAAGAATTGATTAAAAAAAAACTCCTCTCCTAAATTATTCCTGTATGCAGAACTCTAAACCTTGAACACTGAAAGTATAAAAAAAAAACCAAACCTTACCTAAATTAATCCTCACCTAAATTAATCCTGTATGCAGCGTCTATCTCTTTTCCAAAAAACGAATTACCTTGTCATTTCAAGCCTGAAATGTACATTGTATAATTACAAATATGATACAAAATTTACGTGACTCTGTATCGAGTTTGGTATGCAGCCGTCTACTACAAGCATGAGGCAATGCTAACTGAGATGTCACCTGTATCGAGTTTGGTATGCAGCCGTCTACTACAAGCATGAGGCAATGCTAACTGAGATGTCACCTGTATCGAGTTTGATATGCATCAGTCGACTACAAGTATCAGCCCAACACTACGTGCATCCAGATCAGCCCAACACTGATGTCATCACACTGGAGTCACACTTAACTGAAAATCATACTGAGTGCCTTAACGGACTGTTTTCCAAAATGTGCATCGATAAAATCAACCACGTCAATAGTGAAAGAAATGAACATTTTTTGATTTATTGAAATTTTATGTGAAAATTAAATGTAACAATTCATCAATTCATTTAAAAAAAAAATAATAATAATAAATTTTTTATTCAACATACTAAATTTTTTTTATGCAATAAAAATTGAATTTTTCTATCTATTAAATTTATGTGCAATTTCAAAAAACTATTCTTTACATATTAAACTTGCTGTTGAGATATTTTCCTTTAAATTATAAAGCTAAATCAAAATTAATTTTGATATTCTATACTTTGAAATATTGTTTGGAAACATATAACAAATGCTATTGATGAATTTTTATAATAATTTTCAATTATAGGACAACATGTAATGTTTTTATAGAAAAATTGTTACTGTTCTCGAATTTACAATTCGAAATTTTCATTAGGGTCAATGTAATTTTTTTTTCTTTAAATTTTCAAACAGTAAAATTTTTTTATGTCAAGAGGGGGGTATTTGTAATATTACATTTTTTCTCACATTGGAATCGAATCTTCAATTCGAGATCTATGAAACTTTATAGTAAATATCTGAGTCATCGATATACGAACAAACTTTTCGACTGAGAATTTATTATCGTAAATGATTGTTGCATTGTTCCATGGTGTCACCGAGGCTGGGTTAACAGAATTAATAGATAAATGGTTTATTTAAATAGAGATGATATATAAAAATTTAAAATAACAGTTTCAAAATAAAGTTTTATTGAGAACAAATATAAAATGTGAATTCTAAACTTGTAATTTATAATTTTTTGGTGACGTGTCTGTAACGTTGAGGTGTCTAGAAGCTTTTGCTCTCTTCCTGACTTGTAGCTTTTCCTGTGGCTTCTTTCTCTCTAGAAAAATGGCTGGCTATGTGTGTTGTAAATTTTTGCTCTCTGAATAATTTTCTATTTAAGTGAATTTATTAATGTTTTAAATTGAGTTTTAAACAGTTTATAGTGTTCTATTTTGTCTGTATATTGCTATTTGTGTATACAAGCCAATAGCCACTGTTTTTCAACTACAAATTGGATAAGTACTTTAGCTCGTAGTAACTCTAGATGCTTAGGCTTATAAGATATAGTTCTTTGTGTATTTGTATAATATTTTGCCAAAATTCATCTGAAGATTATAAGTTCATTTGCTCTGAAAATTGGATTTCTCATTCATAGGCGATAGATCCATTCATAGTTTATCAAGAATCTATTACGTTGGAGCCGATATATTTCCTTAGGTTAATAGGTGGAATGCTATCCAGCCGATTTAGGAAAAATTGGTAGCACGGCACTACTAACTGCAATTCCTGTATCCAATCTCTTCCTAATAGATGATTTGCTCCATTAGCTACAACATATAAATCTAACATTTTACTTATATCTTTATATCCCACCATAACCTGAATCATCTCTACTGGTTTAATGTGTTCCTGCACATAAGAACTCAAAACTAAATTTGTAGAATTCAATTGAATATGACTTAACTTATTATGATAATCATTTTCTGAAATCACTGAAACACATGCTCCACTGTCTACTTCAAATTTGATCATTTTCCCTCCAATAGTTACAGGCACCGTAATTGGATCAACTTTCAAAGTATTAATGAGACTACTAGTCTTATTTGTCAGAAGAGCTCCTAAGTTACATAAATTAAATACTCCATCAAAATTGTCCTCTATCTCTTCAACAATTTCATTGTCATTGTCCCCTACATAATTATGCTTCATTGTAATGTTAGATGTGTTGGACTTACCACTGGACCTACAAACCAATGCAATATGATTCTTTTTTCCACATTTTCGGCATGTACAACCCCATAGACGGCACTCCTTGGCATAATGTCCAACTCGCCCACAGCAAAAACATGTCACTTGTTGATTGTTCATGCTGGTTCCTTTAGATGTTCCTCGTTCTTGAAATCTTCGGTTATTTGGTGTGTGCTGCCGTGTGCTACCCGCCTGATAATTCCCGTCATTGCTAGCATTCTGGAAACTTGAAGAACTCGCCTTTATTTGTTGCAATTGGCCATCACTCACTGCGTTGTCGCCCACCATCAGGATAGATGCATTCTTTTCGGCAGTTTCCACTGATAATATAATCTTTACTGCTTCTTCATAGGTCAAGGATGATTCAGCTAACAGTTTTTGTTTTGTAGACTCACTTCGTATACCACTGACCAGTCTGTCCCGTAAATAATCATTCAGCAAAGCCCCAAATTCACAGTGAATTGATAAGCGTTTCAAATTAGCTATGTACTCGGAAATATTTTCATTTTCTAACTGATTTCGTTTGCTAAATTTGTATCTTTCAGCTATGAACGAAGGCTTTGGATACAAATGACTTTCGATTATTTTGACAATGTCTGCAAAAGTCTTATCTGCAGGTTTTTCAGGAGTACATAAATTTCTTAACAATGAATACGTTTTCACTCCGACTACAGATAATAGTGTACATACCTTTTTATCTTTCTTAATGTCGTTACACTCACAAAACAACTCAAAACGTTCAATATATGATGACCATGTTTCGACACCAATGTCGAATTCTCCTACACTTCCAATCATGTTTCACAATTTTATTAGCCTACTCACGTAATTATCTGTTCCTCACTCTCTCCGTATTTGGATTTTTACATATTTGTTTACACAATCTCCATCCTGGAACTTTAAATCCTCGTCGCCACTGTTATATATTAGGTGAACATAAATAAAACACAGAGTTGTAGTCCATGACTAGGCCGAGACGCCATTGCTGTTTTTTTGGCGGCTTAGCTGCCTGATGCCACGGCCTTCTTTATTTTCTTCATTCAATATAACAGTAGGTATTGCCTGAATTGAAAAACAAGATAGGCTAAATTATTGTGTATGGTCATAAATCGACTACATGTAACTCTTTTAATGGCTACATCAGAGAATGGCAACTAGGATACAATCGAGTGTGTTTCCTAGAGGAACAGGAAAAATTTATTGGTGTAAATTATTTATTTAGGGTATGGCAGATATATAACACATATAGGCTAAAGCTCATGAGTCTCAAATGTCTACATATAGGCTACACTATATTTTTTCAATTTCTTTAAGATGTTGTGTAGTTTTTGGTCAGGAGAACATACGTTTGTCTGACCGCCATTATATGCTAGTCCATTTAGCATTACCCAATGTGCACTGTTGTAAAGTGGAATTGAAATAAATACGATGTTTGCAAACTCACTGGCTATTTATTTAACACCATTTAAATAATAAATCGAATACAAATTTGAATTACAAACTGGAGTCGCCTTGACCCGGAGAAGAACAGTAGCCATCTTGAATGTACATCTCATCGATACATTAACTATTGAATATGACATTATCGATATTAAATATTTGTTGGGGTTCGATACAATCGATACAACACCCCCACACCAAGTTACAAAGTAGTACAGTTGATGTACAATAAAAGTAAATTCAATACAAAATCAAATCAATAACATTGGAATGAAATACAATACAAAATACAAATCAATAAAATTTATCAATAGAAACAAATTATAAATTCAAACGTTCTGGTGGTTTGATTACTCTCTTAGGTCTAGTCGAATATATTCCTTGACCTTCACATACTTGCTTTTGATTTTCAATTACATCATCATTTCTTACAATAGGTTCAATTACATCATTTTTTCTTACAATAGGTTTATTCAATAAATCAGTATTTACACAAGTATCCGGTACAATTACAGTTTTGTTTCTCATAGTCTCATTCGGTACAATCAAAGATTTATAATCAATACTCTTTGGCACAATACTCTTGTCAACCTTATAGTTAACTACATTTTTGTCTTCAATTTCATCTGTAACATTATCTTGATTGAAATTACAGGCTTTAATCAATTGGTCAGCATGTCTACGCCATATTAAACCTTCATTTACAATTTTTACAATGTAGTTTCGGCAACCTAGGTACCACTTCTTCAATCTTACATTTTTGCCATACTCGTTTATTTGGATTTCTGTAATCTCGAGCATAAGCTACGGTATTTCACCGACATCAAAGTATACCTCCCTACCACTAGGTTTAGAGCTAGGCTTACAATCAAGTGCAGATTCTTTCAAACAATGAAATCGATTTCTCACATTCCTACCAAACATTCTGTAAGAAGGAGACTCATTAGTAATCCAATATGTGGGGTATTTCTATAAGTGAACAAAAATCTACTTATCAAAGTATCAATGGAACAACCTTTGTTTTTTACATCACTTAATAACTTAGAAAAAGAATACTTAAACGTTTTTACAGCATTTTCTGCCGCACCATTGGTTGCGGGATGAAACGGAGCAGATGTTATATGTTTAATCTTATTAGCAGTACAAAATTTTACAAATTCTTGCGAAACAAATTGTCTTCCATTATCACTAACCAACATTTTTGGAATACCAAATCTAGCAAATATTTCTCTCAATTTTTCAATAGTAGCTTCAGAATCAATTCTATTCATTTTATAAACTTCTGGCCACTTAGAAAAACTATCAGTTACAATCAAATATTGCTTATTATTAATTGGACCCAAAAAATCAACATGAATTCTTTCAAATACTTATTTTATTTCAGGCCAATTTACTACCTCGCATTTTTGTGGTTTTTGTCTACTAGACATACAAACATCACAACTTTTACAAAATTTTTCAATAGAATCATCCAAATTTGGCCACCAGAAATAACCTCTAGCCAAACTTTTCATTTTCGACATACCCATATGGGTGGAATGAAGTTCATTTAGCAATTGCAATCTAAATTTTTCAGGCATTACAATTCTGTAACCCCACATAATAGCTCCATTTTCAATGTTCAATTCAGATTTTCTTACAAAATAAGGTTTCAATTCAGGTGAATTACAATTTTCTGACCAACCTAACTGTATACAATGCATAACTTTACTTAGAATTTTGTCGTTTCTAGTAGCAATACGAATCTGGTCGCTATCAATAGGAATACAATCATTTACCAAATTTACATAACCATTGACAAATTTTTCAGTTTCATCATTCAAATCAACATCATTAATAGGTAAACGAGAAAAACAATCAGCAAAATTTTTAGTACCATTTACATATTGAATTTCATAATCATATTCAGACAAATACAGAGCTCATCTCTGTAGACGGTTTGCACCCATCAGCGGAATACCTCTATTCTCACCGAACAATGCTAACAAAGGTCTATGATCAGTTACTAGAATGAATTTTCTACCCAATAAATATTGAGAAAATTTTTGTACAGAACAGTAAATTGCTAATGCTTCTTTGTGTATGACAGAATAATTCTTTTCGGCAGGAGTCAACACTCTAGATACAAAGCATATTGGTTTCTCTTCACCATTGTCAAATACATGGGCTAAAACCCCAGCAATACCTTTACTGCCAGCATCACAAATCAATTTTACAGGTAATTCTGGATTGTAATGAACTAGAACTATATCTGACGACATTACGTTTTTGACTTCAATAAAAGATTGTTCTCAATCCTTGGTCCATACAAAATTAACATTATTTTTCAATAAACTATACAAACGACTCAAGATTTTTGACAATTGTGGAACAAATTTACCATAGTGGTTACACATACCAATGAAAGAGCGTACCTCCACTACGTCAGAAGGCCTAGGAGCATCCACAATAGAGCTAACCTTACTAGGATCTTTTCTTATTCCTACAGAATCTATGATGTTCTAATTGATTGTATGCATTTGAGAAATCCAACTTAGTAAACTTTTCACCACCTTGTAGTGCTTGAAATATTTCGTCAATTCTGGGCATAACATGATTTACATCCTCAAGATATTTATTAACAGTAACTTTGTAGTCAGCACATAATCGTATGTCAAAATTAGGTTTAAGAACAGGAACTAGAGGTGTACCCCATTCGGAGTTATCCACCTTGGAAATACAACCTTCACTCTCTAATCTATCTAGTTCTTTTTCAATTTTTTCTTTAAATGAGATTGCTACTTGTCTAGGTTTACAAAATATAGGCTTAACATTTTCTTTCAAATTCAAATTAACTTTCCTCATCTTGTAGTGACCTAACTCTTTCTTAAATAAATCGCCAAATTCATGGATCAAATTATCTTTCTGTTCTTCCAAAGACATATTACAAATTTCAAAACTATTAATCTTGAAGAAGGAAATCAAATCTCTACCAAATAATGGCCTAACACCATGTTTCACTACAGTAAGAGTACCTTCTTTTTCAACATCATTGTACCTGATTACACTTTGAAACTTTCCAACAGGAACAATATTGGCACCTACATAAGTTTTCAACTTTACATTAGATGGAAGCAGTTTTATTTTCGAAAACAATGCATGATAGATATTTTCTGGAATAATAGAAATACCCGAGCCAGTATCTAATTCCATTTCAATAGGAATATCATCAATTACGACCTTCATCATCATAAGTGGTTTGACATCAGTTATTGAAAATAATTCCACTGTATCACAGTCTGATTGAACAAAATTAGTAGACTTGTTTTCTGACTTGCAAACTTTAGCCAGATGACCAACTTTGCTACATTTCTCACATTTATAAGTTTTATACTTACATTTGACAAAATCATGATTCGTTCCACCACAGGCAAAACATTTTTTTACACTATCAGACTTGTTACTAATACTCTTAGACTTGAAATCATTTTTTACAAAAGATCTTACCTGCTGTGCACCAGCATGCTTACCTCTGCTTACTTTATTCACAAATTGATTGGATTTTTCCGTTCTAGCTTCCCTTAAGCTTCCTTCCCGCTTAGCTGCAATTTCGATAATTTCTTGAAGAGTTCTGGATTCATCTTCCTCGCAAATTCTGTCTAGAATAGGACCAGGCAAAAGTCCGGCAATAAATTTGTCCTTCAAAATGTTGTTCAACTCACCACCAAATTTGCAGTTCATAGCGAGCTGTTTGAGACGTACGAACCAATTCCCAATGGATTCGTTAGACTGCTGTTTCAAATTGTAGAAATCAATTCGTTTCCGATAGACCGAAACGAAGGGCGAAAATTGTTTTTCAAGAATAGAACAAAGTTCCTCATACGTTTTTGAAGTTGGAGACTCAGGATCACACAGGTTTCGAAGTGTTTTAAATCTGCATCTCCAATGACTGTTAAAAGCACTGCAACTTTTCTGTCCTTGTCGATTCCATTTGCCACGAAAAACATCTCAAGTTTTTCTGAATAAAACTTCCAATCACTGGTAATGTCAAATTCGGCCATTGATCCGATATTTGAGAAAATAGTAGTCGTCCCATTACTAGAATTGGAACCCGCCGTGGATTCATTCATGATGAAAAACTTCAATCCGTTTGCAGGAACACGTGAAGTTATAGGTTACTACCGTTGAATACAGGAACCCGTCCGTCATCCATCCTTAGGTTTTTAATCCTCGTCGCCATTGTTGTAAAGTGGAATTGAAATTAATATGATGTTTGCAAACTCACTGGCTATTTATTTAACACCATTTAAATAATAAATCAAATACAAAATTGAATTACAAACTGGAGTCGCCTTGACCCGGAGAAGAACAGTAGCCATCTTGAATGTACATCTCATTGATACATTAACTATCAAATATGACATTATCGATATTAAATATTGGTTGGGGTTCGATATTAAAATTGGAGGCGAACTAGCGTTACACATATTATTTAAGTAAAAAACTGATTGCTGAAGCAATTTTGAGGTTAAGGAAGGTTTAAACTCAATTCTCAATTTCCACAGAAAGAAAAAAACATTTTTAAAATTAGGTATCTTCATTTTGGTGTAAATGGTGGATGGTTTCCAATAGCCCCTTAGGCTATTATTTCTCATGAATAGTAAAAAAAAAAATAATAGAAATCCAAGTGGTGAAATTCAAACTCAGCTCTCTATATGTGCTTTGATACCGTATGAAAATATGTTGCTTCTCATTTGAAAATTACTTCTGTACAATCAATTCACAGGAGCGCACAAATACAGTAGGTAGGTCACCTGCCAGGTTGTATTATTAGGTTCTATTGCTGGAATATGAAATAATTGTTCTTTTATTTTTTTGCAATTACAATGTATAGCCTATACACCTGTATGTTACTATTTGGGAACCTTGAGTTTCTAGATAGATTGATTGGTTGCCCTTGATACCTTGGTTGTATTATTCCATAGATAAGTGGTCAAAAAGCTTTCACGATTCAAAAATTAATCAGAATCCAGCAACAATAATTGAGCAGCGACTCATATTTAGATTTAAATCAAACATGACTTCATAAATGTTGTGCACGGCTCGATTGCCGGCTGGCAGTTCAAAAGTAGTAGATGGATATTAATCGCCAAGTCATTGGATTAGAAACTTGGATCTGATACAAGAACAATAGAAATGACAAAACGGGTTACAATATGAAGGTAGATTAGTTGCACGTTGACTAATAAATATCTCCCAGGTATGATGCAGAAAAAATGAACCACAATTCACAACCATTTCGCAGTAGGAATTGGCCTGCCCTTCAAATGACATACAAAGCTCAAATCTTGACATACAATTCATAATCTTGAGGCTAAAGGTAAGTTAATAGGCTATTTTACTTAACATTGATTTATATCTAGCTCTACCCCTTTAATTACACATTGTCTTCTCCAGGACTCATTCATAGCGTTTTATTTGCACTAGTGTATCTGCTAATGTATTTTTATTTGCATTTTCTTATTAATGTTACAGGAACCATGTTTGTGCTATTTTTTCGATGATTTATAATCAGATTTAAAAGCTTCATTCGTGTTCGGTATCATGATTATCAGCTTAGATTTTTTGATCACTAGCAGGTAACCCGTGTTTTACAAGGGTCTATTTTAAAACTTTGCAAACTAAAACTTGACGTAATAAAATATTCGAAATTTGAAAATAGGCCTATAACCATCCTCGGTTAATAAAGAATCTTTATGCAAAATTTCAAATCAATCAGTCCAGTACGTAGTTCAGACGTGATGATGCGTCAAACATAAATTCCTATTCCTTACGTGTATAAGCCAGTTATTTCCTTTAAAATAGTAGGCTGTAGATAACTGAAGAAGACATAATACTTGAGAACCTCACAGAATCATATTGACTTTTTTCAATACCTACAATAATTTTTAGTATCGATTAGATCCTCGTCAATTTGAATCAGGCAGCCTCTTGTTTTCCCAATTCCAAACAAAATACCTAAAATATTCGTTTCACTGCGAATTTGTGTCTGATAGTACCTACATTATTACTGAAGAGTATAAATTATTACTGAATGAAAAAGACTAAGAAATTGTCAAAAATTACAGATTTATTGATTCTAAGACCGAAACCGGTCTTTCTAAGAATCAATAAATCTGTGGCTTTTGACAATTTCTTAGTCTTTTCCATTCAATATGAATAATTAACACAATATCAACTCCTCAACTACACAAAAAATAAATTATTACTTACTTTATCATGATCTATTCATGTTTTTCCAATGAAATTCAATGATATAGCATGAAGACTATGTCCATTTCATTTTTACTTGTAGTAAAATTTTACATTAAAAATAATAAATTATTTGATGAAATCCAAGTTCAATTGTAATGAAAACAAACTCCTTCAAAAAATAATTGATAATAAGATGTTGCAAGAGAAAAAATAAAGAACAAAAAAATTAGGAAGAATCGGGATTCGCTCCGTAAGCAAGTGTTTTATACCATTACGCTACACGGCTCCGTTCGAAAATGTTTGTCTTGTAACAGCATTATAACCTCCTCATCAAAAAAACAAAAAAAACTTCATGTAGGGTAGCATCAATGAAATTTGAACATTTATTCTGAAACATCTAGAAGGAAAATTAAAATTTGGGCTTCGAGGTACACAAAATTGATATTTTTTTAATCTATGTGCAAAATAAGGAGATCTAAATCATTCCCGTTTTTCCGGTATGCAATCCACAAGTTGACATGTTTTGATGCGAGAAAACGAGCACATGAACAAACAAAACCCTTCTCTCTTTTATTATATAGAACTCTCTAGATCAACTTGAGTCGTATAATTCATTATCAACTAAAATACTTTACTAGTGAATTTTTAGCTTATGCTAAATTTTAATGACAGTTCCATTCCCACCTCTTTTTTATTCACCTCTCGCACCGTTTTTTACAGCTGCAGGTACCTCCTCCAAAAAAGCTTTCCGATAAAAATTATCCAAAAATTTAATGGATCCGTATTCTTTCTTTTTTAATAAAAATTAATTTAAGATAATCCTCTATTTTAAAATAAATTTAAAAATGAATATGTAACATAGGTTGTTGTTTATCATGGGTTTTGATTTCATAAATTATTGCTGTATAGGAGAATATATTTCTTGAGGGTGATGCCCACATGAGCTCCAGCATGATAATGAAACGAATGAGGATGAGAGATAGTGAACCTGGATATGTAGGTATGTCTGTGTGCGATTGCCTTTCACTCTGAATAGTTTCTGCCTGTTTATTTGCAGTAAAATGAAGATTGACTATCAACGTGAGAGAAAAAATTATTCTCTCTTTTCCTCATTCACAATTTAAAATCAAAAAGCGCAATAACTGATAAAAATAAATAATATATAACAGAAGAAGGATTAATAATACACATTGATTTCGCCAAAGTTCCTAATTCAGTCATTTTGGACGCCTGAATCCAGATGAAGGTACAAAATATACTGATAAACGGATTGTACAGTGGAAGGGTTTTTGTATTGGCTCAGCATTGATACTGGATACACCATTATTAATCAAGATTAAGATAATCTTTACCACACCATTTTTCATGTGAAGAATTGAGAAGAACTCCTCAAGAAGATTAACCATTCTTTACCACCTATAGGATCTGCAATCCTATAAATTCTCCTCATAAGTAAATATCATAAAGTAATCAATCATCTTTCATCCGCAAATTGGAGTGTTGATCGTGAATAAGATTTCAGTTTTGATTAATTCAGCTTGAATCGCATTTATTAGTATTAAATGAACTTAATTCCCTCAGTCGAGAGTCTAAGTATAAAGGCAGTACAAAATGTCAGAAATGTATATATTTGCCCTTGTTAACATAGATTTAATCGATCAAGGCAATCCACTTTAATATTCTAATGGAATGCGAAGCCGACAGTTGCAGAATGAGATCATAGTAGTACTCTAATTTATTTATTTAGGCGTAATTGCCGGTAAAAGGTGAGACAACTATAAAAAACAGTTGCCTACTCCGGCCTGAAATGCAAGCACTGCAAGCACTGTTTTGTTCGTTAGCTCTGAGCAGCTGAAACTCAGTTCAAGTTGTACCTACTTCTTAACCATAGACGAAGTAAACATTAGATCTGTAATCAAACTTGGAAATCGTTGGTCATATCGATTGACTGAATGATTGACATATGCATGAATGTATAAAATGTGTTTATTGTCCTTTATTTATTTGTGTAATAGAAAATATTTATGGTTGTGATAATTTTGAATGATTCTACTTGGAGTGTCGAATAAAATACGGTACCTACCTATCACATCAATGTTTCCTGCTCACTGACACACTTACAGCTCTTTGCTCCAATTCACTCAGCCTGAATATAGGCTATATCAGACACAGATTGACTGTGCCAAAAAATGGTCATCCACGATTCGATATCAAATGTCAATTGAATATTATTATGTAAAATATTTTGAAGTAGAGCCCCTATTATCAAATCTCACACTGTATTTTCATAGATGCTTCCATATAAAAAACTGTTATTTTTGGTAATTATTTCATAATTCATGAAAATTACCATGATAGGTCGATTGCATGAAAATGTCTAACTCGCTCCAGCATATTATTGGGCAAAGAATGTGGACATGATTATTTTTACCGTATTGTTTCAAAATACCGTAGGCCTATTACTGAATGTGAAGAGGGATAATAAGGTACTACAACACAGTAGTTAATCAATAATCATATTCTCATTATGGAATAAATATTTATATTAGAATAGATTCTACTACAATATTACTATAATACAATTTCAATTATTTTATTCCATAAAATACAAATGATCAGGTTATATCTAATAGATGAATTTTGAATTAAATATTTTATTACTCATACATGAGAAATTAAGCCTATAATGACGTCTAAGTGAACTACACTATATACTACCGAAGTCTTTATACAAGTTAAATATTGAACATTCACAAAATGCATTATTATGACTATAAACAACAAAGTTTACAATAAATTGATAAATAATAGTATTTCATTATAAAAATATTTTATAGCCCAATTTGGCGTTTTGACTGAGAAGCAACATTGTAAGTTATTTCTAAGATGATTTTGTTAGACTAGAAATAATTTGATGAAGTCCAGAAGGAAGAACTGGATAAGCGTTCAATGGAATTGCTGTTCGTCGAAAGAGTTACAATTAAAACATTATTAAAACTCAAAATCCTGCCATACAGTAACTCAATATTGTTATCAATTGCAAATATTGAATTTCAACTTCAAGACCCCAAGATTTTTGCAATAATTATGCTATTGTAGTTGACCAGTATATCTATCCATTGGGGGAAGAAGTATTATTAAGAGCTGATGAACTTGGACAAATTTCAAAATATATGATTATTTGTAAAATTGACACTCTTTTCAAGAAAACTAATTTCAAAAAGCTTCAAGAGTTGCTTCGGCTTATTTTTAGCCACCAATAAAAAACTTCAGAGGTTCTTATTTGAGTTCAAATTCATATGGAATTGAACACTCACTTTTTATGGAAAAGAATCTGTAAAACTATAGAGAAAAGATAGCATGAAGGTATCTACCGTATCTCATCATGTATGGGACGCTCATGTTCCGAATTACATTTTCAATTCATGTCAATTATTACTGACATTAAAATACCTATTTATGACTGATTATTAATTATTCTTCACAAGGTGATAGAACTTCTTATCATCATGACAGGATGAGCCTTATCATCATGACAGGATGAGCGGTACAGTATAAGTGAGGCCTCTGTGAGTATGACCAAGATCTATAAAATAATAAAGGTCATGATAAAATCCCGTGATGCATAGCAAAATCGCCATTTTATTGGGTTCTAGTTCACCAATTTTCAAATTTATCAGCTGTTCTCATTACAGTTTAGATTAAACAACAAACAATGATGATTGTGTTATTTTGTTATATTGTTCAAGGAATATTGCTTGGCTTTGAATAATAAAGAATTGTTAAATAGATTCTTCTCATAGAATAATAATAGTTAGATTCCAACTAGGAACTGAATTGTTGATTTTTAGATTGGGAACTTCAAACTCTTTTGGAGGTTTGACTTTTGTCCCAATGCCATATGAGTCATAACAAATTACAAGAATAAGAACAATTTTTAATAATAAAAAATGAATTATTGAACCATTTATTATTGAAATTTCATTATTAAAAAATCAAAAACCAGAATTTACATATTATCTGAACCAGATTTTTTTTTAAAAGTATAATGCATGATTTGTTATGAGCAGATTGGAATATTTCAAATGTACCGCCATAAATACCCCACATAATGGCCGCTCCATAAGGAACACGAGTGTCATGACCTGTATTTATAGACCTTGAGAAACACAAGATCTACTAGCGCCACATAGTTTCACAAAAAAGAACTACTTGGACTATTTCTATATTGGCTTGACATTACAGTGGAATTTGAAACATAATAAGCGCCCTATACCATGATAAATATCTTTTTGCTATATTTTCCTAATGCTAATACTGAAATGAATCATGTTTATCTCATAATGTTATATGAATAAGTTTCAAACCTTACCAGGTAGTCCATGAATTTTACCACACTCGTCATCGGTATACCGGTATACATACAATTGGACATTTTAAGATACGAAGCAAGAATTAAATCAAAATTTTTGAGGTATATACAAAGTTAATCTATCAAATGATGTATTGCCTGATATTATTACTAAAGCCTACATTGAATTACTAAATCCGTACTTGGTTAATAACTAACTCAAAATAAATAGTACCTAATTATATTCATTATCATAATCATAATAAAGCTATGGACAGTACTTAACATCATTACCCGGTAACATTACCAGCAGTTATTACACAAACAGGGTTGTATGAACGTGATTACTCCCATCATTCGACGAAAACTAAAAAACTACGATTAACTGTCAATTTTTTTGCATAGGATGATGCCCACATTAGCTCTAGGCTTGTGCATGGGTAATGAGATTGATGATGATGAGAGATGAATGGACCTATAGCTTTGGATGGGGTCTGAACCATCGGAAAGCAATTTTATAAATCATAAATGGCAAAAAGAGGACTTCGGCTCCTGTGGTGACCCTAAGGCAGACCACTTATAGTTGAACGAGCATGCGCATACACAGTCGACTCACATTGTTTTGTAATTAACAGCTGTGATCAGGGCGGAACGCTTGGAGCAGAATTTTTTGAGGCTAGTTTTCGTATTTTCAATTTATATTGTTTATTTTCCGTCACTGTTCTATTTGAGGTTGAATTATTTTTCTATCATTATCAATTTTTATTTATTTTTTTATTATCCATTATTTTATTCATTGTTATTGGTTGTTCAATTTATATGCTAGAAGCCTTTCGCTGATTTAATGTATATGCATGCACGTTCAACCGTTGGTCGCATTGAGCTTGACTTATATCATCGATAGCTCATCAGCGCAACCACAAAACCAAACACCAAACCACATAAAAATTATTATTATTTGAAAATTTAATGACCTGATTGTTGTATCATCACCCTGCACTGTGGGTCTACACGACCCATGATGTTGTAGATACAAAATACTGAACCCAATAAACGGGAAATCAAACAAAATTGTTTAAAATCTTGAAGATTTAAAGGTTTCAATTGTTTACCTTTACACAAAATACATCCTTTCAATTCTCTTCACCTTTCAGCCTCGTATTAAGACAAAATGTAGGAAAATAGTCTTCTTTCTTATCAACTATCAAACTTTTGTAATCATAATAATACAATTCTGTTCCCCCTGCAAATCAAATCCTTAATTCCTATTCAAATCCTTGATAGGGTGCAAAAACTAGAGAACTCATGGAAATGCAAATTTTGGCTTTTGTATTAATCCCGTAAAGTGTATGTGACTTTAAAAGATACATCCGAGAATTTTATCTACTTGAAGAGACGGTCTTTCTACTAGGACTTCAGGTCCTATCCGAAAGGGTAAGAATTCTATTTATTCATGTTTGCGGTGGTGCTTATCATCCCTGTTTATGTAATAGTTACAATCAAAGTTTATCACATCCCTCATCCTAGATTTGAGTTATCAGTCTTAATTGATGTCAACGATTTTAAATAGTAATTTCAACTAATAATCATGATTATCACTACAACAAATACAAGTTTTTCGTTTTATTGCATGGAAAATGCTCCAAATTTAAAGACTACAATGTCTCGAATGTGTACATATGAGATAATATTGAAATGTGATTTTGAGGTGTATTTTGTTCATTTTTAATAGGTGGTAGTTGAATTACATTTTCTGCTGAATTTCACGATGATATAGATACTGAATAGCATAAAGTTATGAAAAAACGATTATTTTGCAAAATGTATCCAACGAACTGTTTTATTCGATTTTTAGTAACAATATTATCACAGTATCTTGTATGTGCTCTATAAATATGACGAGGCTGTGCTTATGACGCTCGATATGTATGGTTACTCTTATTTCCTATTGCTTCTTGTCTTGATATAATTTATTCATTCATGGAACTAGTATTTTATTTAATCAGAAAATAACCGGAATTCGCCCAAAACTACTTCAAACCCATATTTGAACTGAACAGTCAAGAGTTTAATATTAAGTTAATAATTCAAAAATAGCTGTAAACTGAAATGTTCAATTCCTCTGATGATTTTTCAATTACAAAAACAAATGATATAAAAATGTACTTAAACTACTCAAATAGGAAAATCTGGGTGAAACAGTTTGGTTGAAAGCAGGTGGTACAGTTTCATTCTGAATAAAATGTAACTTCCTAGTATATAATATGACCTCCTTTCGAGGCCTGGACGATAGCTAAAAAATGTAGTCATACACCATGGTTTGTGTAAATGGACAGAAAACGTTCACTTCGGTTAATCTCCTTCTTACTGTTTAAAGAGGGTTTTCAGTTCCCCAGATACAAACATTTTGACGGTTGACTTATATCACTTGAACGGAAAGCTGTTTCATCGTTATGAACGAGATTCACCTTAGAGTGAACGGTTTTTGTGCATTTTCAGAAACGATGGTGTATTGATATTTGATACTACTTTCTTTTAGATGTCGTCCGAGCCTCAAAAACAGGACACATAATATCCTTGCTCCCTTCTCATGTCTCAAGTGAATGAACAGAAAACTGAACTATGAATTCGCTAAGCTGTGAATCGATGAGTCTGAACGAAACAGGAAATAAGCTACTGATTCATGAATTCACGGCAAATCCCATAGCAAACCAGTTACTTCGAACAGGTACAATTCTGAAGCAATAACAAAAAATCAATTGTGCCGTCAACCAGAATTGGTAGTTTATCTGTATTACATTATTATCATTGTGTAATATATTATTTTATAAAACACATGCACATTATTCATTAATTTGTTGCTTCTAAGAGTAGTTTGATGTAGTATTTATTAGTGCGCACTGTTTTTCTTTAAATAAATATAATTTTTTTAAATTGAAATATTCATTTTGAAACACTTTTTAACGTAACAAATAGTCCAATTAACCATATATTTCCTATGCAACTATAATTGGATCCAAAAACCGTCAGCGAAAAATTTTTCCAAAGAGTTTTCAATCAAAAAAGTTCTAAATTCATTTGATACTAATTATATGGATAAAATTATTTTTACGGAGCAAATTGAACTTTTAGAAAAACAATTCTCTAATTACACAATTTTTGTGTAGTTGAGAAGTTGATATTGTTGTAATTATTCATATTGAATGAAAAAGACTAAAATATTGTCAAAAACCACAGATTTATTGATTCTTAGAGAGACCGGTTTCGGTTATTACACCATTGGTTTATCAGAGATTGACAATGGTGTAATAACCGAAACCAGTCTTTCTATGTCACCATTGGTTTATCAGAGATTGACAATGGTGTAATAACCGAAACCGGTCTTTCTAAGTATCAATAAATCTGTGGTTTTTGACAATTTCTTAGTCTTTTTCATTCAACAATTTTTGGAGGTTGGCCTTCAATTTGCTATTGTCTATTTTTCAGGCTGTTAAGGATTACCAAATTGTAGCGTAAATATTGATGTTGTGGAATTTTTCCATAATTGAGAGACTTGATGTCAAAAAGATAAAGTTGATTTTCTGACAGCATGTCAAGTCTCTTCAAATACCAAATTAAAATCGTAATAAGCATTTGGAATAGTAATCTAATAATTTTACAAGCTAATTTAAAGCTATGTAAACGTACTGTTCCACCAATTTTGTGGTATTTGTTAGTAAATGAATAGTCGCATGATTATTATGATACAGAAGTTTGTAATCCCTAGAGGTTTAACTCGAACAACAAAGTTTGTTGCTCAAGATAATTATTTACATCAAGTTTACAATGAATTATAGATTATTCATTCAATTACAAATAGAGCTCAATCAGATATATACAGTAGTCTTTAGTTTTTTCACATTAATAAAGTGAATTTAAGCGAATTCATGTTCGGGCATGTAGAGTAGCTCGGCTTCACATTCTAACAAATACTCTAGGATGGAAATTGTGCAATAAAGTGGAAAGGGCGCTTCACAATGAAGTTTATGATCAATGCTCTGCTCGGAACTTGTATTTGCTCGGATCACAGACGTTTATATTGTTTTTTAGTGAATTCACAGTTTATGTTCAAATCTGTGGAAGAGCAGTGTGAACTGCAATTTGACATCACTAATACATGGTTAATGACTAGTGACGTAGTTCATGCTCGTACATGGGGAGAAGCTTGAGTGAACTGCTCATGTGCCCCGTGGTTGAGTGAGAGGGATGACTGGAGTCATGAATAGGTGTGAGGACACGCACACGCGCACTGAGTGATGATGGGGTACTCGACCTTTATCCAGTGGCAGTGCCTCTGCTCAGGCTGCAGGGCCGAGTTGTCAAAGACGGGGCTGCGACAATGCCAGCGCAGGACAGTCTTGCGGAGGGTGGCTGACGGCCGACACTTCATGCCCGGAGGCACTGAGCACGACGTCTTGCCCGCGGGACAGTGTCCTTCTTTCAGCCAGCGCGGCCAGAAGCGCACACCCAAGTCTTTCCACTTGTAGGCGATCGGGCAAGCGGTGAACGCCCACAGAAATTGTTGTAGTTTCTTTTTGAGTTTGGGGGAGACGCGAGTGCGGAGTTTGGAGCCGTCGGGCAGCCTGAGGAACTTGAAATCCATGTCACGGAGGTGCTTGGGAATGTCGCCGACGGGCACGAGCCGTCCGCGCCGATTGCGGCGGTAGAGGAAGCGATTGGAGTCGACGATGCGACCGGCGTCGGCCGGACGGGTGATGCTCATGAAGGCGGGGTCCAGATTGCGGCCTAGCTTGATCGAGAGAGCGGTCGAGTTGAGCTCGGTGGGTCTCGGGTCGTGCATGCGGTTGGGTGACTCGAGGAGGTCGAGCGGCGGCAGGTCGTCGCTGAGTGCGGCCACAGGCCTCAGTCCGGCTTCGGACGGCGACACACGCGGCTGCTGGTGAGGCTGCGGGTGCGGGTGCGTGTGCAGGTGCTCGGCCAGCGTTGTCACCAGGACGCCCGTCACTAGCAGCACGCACGCGCAACCATCCATCTACAACAGCAAAAATCAACAAATTTCATCAGCACTCGAACGATTTATTTCGACAATGAAATCTTATTATTCATGGGATACCACTATGAAATAAATTTAATGATGATACTATTTATTGGGTAACAATTGATAATTAATATTATAAATTGTACATAATTAATTATAGTACAAATACAATAAATTTAAATATTTGGAAAATCTTAATTGGAAAAAGCTTCAGTCTCGACTTTTTTTAGTTTATTTTATAATACTTCCATAGAATTATCAGTCTATGTATGTCAATTCTTCATTTTCTTTGCAAATTTACATCAGACTTGGAGGAATTTGCGGCGCAGAAAAATGGAGGGAGATCAGTCAACACTGATGCATAGAGTCATAGGTGGAAGCGCAGTTGTCAATGTGTCTATTAGAGTCTGTTGAGTCTGTGACTGGAAATTGGAGACCCCTGGCCGGTACACAACGGCAACATAGCCGTAGTTATCTACCTGCCTCTGTATGCCTTCTCTGCTGTGCATGTCCATCCCAAGTCGGGAGTTAATTTGTAGGAAGTATAATAGCTACTACTTTTGATGGATTATTATGCACATAGAATAACAAATCCATTGCTATTCTCTGCTATGAATAAGTATAAGTAGAAAAGAGTATGAGACAAAATAAATATAGTGTTTTACAGTATGAATTGAAATTTGCTCCAACAAGCAGAAGGATAGAATTATGTTCCTGCTGGTAATATGTGTACTTCAGTTGTCAGTTCAGTCAAGATAAATAATTTCAACTTGAAACTGTTCAAGTAGATACCAATTTATGGATTTTCCAATATTATAATAATGGATGCACATTAACACAGCCATCTTCCAAGTTTTTATACGTTTCAAGGTCCCCTGAGTCCAAAAAAAGTGTGTGTGTGTGTGTGTGTGTGTGTGTGTGTGTGTGTGTGTGTGTGTGTGTGTGTGTGTGTGTGTGTGTGTGTGTGTGTGTGTGTGTGTGTGTGTGTGTGTGTGTGTGTGTGTGTGTGTGTGTGTGTGTGTGTGTGTGTGTGTGTGTGTGTGTGTGTGTGTGTGTGTGTGTGTGTGTGTGTGTGTGTGTGTGTGTGTGTGTGTGGTGTGTGTGTGTGTGTGTGTGTGTGTGTGTGTGTGTGTGTGTGTGTGTGTGTGTGATAAAATAGTTCAGTCCCCAGATCTTGAAGAATTGGTGAAGGAATTGCAAAGGTCAGACGAGTTCTACTTAATTAAACAGGTGTGTTAAACAAACTTGTAGAAATTGTAGTTCTAATACTTAGCAAGTTAAGTAGGCCTAATACTATGTTGCAGTGTACGTCTTAAGGCTGTGCAAAGGCTAAAATAAACTTTCTTGTACTGGTGATATTTTTCAAAGTTTTTCGATTTGTACCGGTATATATCAAAATGAAGAAGTTTTCTTAGGAAAACATTCTCTTCCAATCATTACTTTTTGAGATATGAACGCCTAAAGTTTAATTTTGGGACAGGACATTTTAAATTCGGTAAGAGATAAATTCTTCATGGTATTGTTGATTGAATAAAACAAGAAAATTTTGAAACATTTTCTGAAAATATCAATTTTTGAAAAAGTTATTCAATTTACAAAAAAAACTCAACACTATTTTTGGTCATTTTTAGTAAATTGAAAAACTTTCTCAAAAATTGATATTTTCAGAAAATTTTTGTTTTATTAAATCAAAAATACCATGAAGAATTTATCCTTTGAATTTTATGGATTCATCTCGTACCGAATTTGAAATGTTCTGTCCCAAAATTTTAAACTTTAGGCGCTCATGTCTCAGAAAGTAATGATTGAAAAAAGAAAACTTTTTCATTTTGATAGCTTGATCCTTAAGCGATCCTTGATCGTGTCCTCGCGCGCCTCTCCACTAGGAAATACTGAAATGAAGTGCAACTAACGGTTGATTCTCATAGAACATGATCTCATGAGCTTATATCATTGTGCGAAATATCACTGTGAGGACAATATAGATGGTGATGATGGTTGAAGCTAAAAATGCCCAGAGGGATTTTGAATTTTACATCTAGATTGTAATCGGGATATATTGTTGATCAAATACTAAATATGATCAAAATTGATTTTTTTCCTTAAAATATCACTCATATTTGAAAAATCATAGCTCAGTACTCATTGGAGATAGAGAGTTCCGAATGATCTCATTTCATTCAGAATTTTATGATCTTGAAAAAGGCAAGAGCAAATTTTTCTGTCCGATCACTGATTTTGCCGGAAATAGCTGAAAACTGGAAAATGAACCTAAAATACGAACTTTTTGGGCCACTCTGTATTAGCACAAGGGAATTTTACATGAAGAATTTGGTTCTGAACCTCTCTCATGTATCCAAATAAAATATTAAAAATCAGAACTACGATATAAATGCAAGCAAACCCCCATTTTATGTCTATATTGACTGGACTTTACTGTTCCCCAATATTTATAATTGTCAAATATTTGTTTAAATGTCAATAACTAGTGTTGAACATAATTTTTTAGAGTTTACTGAGACTCTGTGGTGTCGCATCACAGCGGAGACACAATAGTAACGCTGGTTACACACTGGGCGGTTTCTGCCGCGGCGGCGAAACTGCCGTCGCAGCCTCGAAAAAAAGTCAAGCTTACACATTCAGCTGAAAAAATACCGCCAAACATCGAGCGGCAAAATATGATCAGTATGATCGTATGATCAGTAGCCAAAATAATTGTTGTAGTTCTTCATCGCAAATGTGTTGTGACTTCACTGTTTCATGAGTGTTCAGTTAATAATTGTATTTTGCACATTTACAGAAGTTTGTAATCCCTAGAGGTTTAACTCGAACAACAAAGTTTGTTGCTCAAGATAATTATTTACATCAAGTTTACAATGAATTATAGATTATTCATTCAATTACAAATAGAGCTCAATCAGATATATACAGTAGTCTTTAGTTTTTTCACATTAATAAAGTGAATTTAAGCGAATTCATGTTCGGGCATGTAGAGTAGCTCGGCTTCACATTCTAACAAATACTCTAGGATGGAAATTGTGCAATAAAGTGGAAAGGGCGCTTCACAATGAAGTTTATGATCAATGCTCTGCTCGGAACTTGTATTTGCTCGGATCACAGACGTTTATATTGTTTTTTAGTGAATTCACAGTTTATGTTCAAATCTGTGGAAGAGCAGTGTGAACTGCAATTTGACATCACTAATACATGGTTAATGACTAGTGACGTAGTTCATGCTCGTACATGGGGAGAAGCTTGAGTGAACTGCTCATGTGCCCCGTGGTTGAGTGAGAGGGATGACTGGAGTCATGAATAGGTGTGAGGACACGCACACGCGCACTGAGTGATGATGGGGTACTCGACCTTTATCCAGTGGCAGTGCCTCTGCTCAGGCTGCAGGGCCGAGTTGTCAAAGACGGGGCTGCGACAATGCCAGCGCAGGACAGTCTTGCGGAGGGTGGCTGACGGCCGACACTTCATGCCCGGAGGCACTGAGCACGACGTCTTGCCCGCGGGACAGTGTCCTTCTTTCAGCCAGCGCGGCCAGAAGCGCACACCCAAGTCTTTCCACTTGTAGGCGATCGGGCAAGCGGTGAACGCCCACAGAAATTGTTGTAGTTTCTTTTTGAGTTTGGGGGAGACGCGAGTGCGGAGTTTGGAGCCGTCGGGCAGCCTGAGGAACTTGAAATCCATGTCACGGAGGTGCTTGGGAATGTCGCCGACGGGCACGAGCCGTCCGCGCCGATTGCGGCGG